>NC_041387.1:572753789-572905556 GCF_002162155.2 Triticum dicoccoides | reverse complement strand
AAGAAGATGGAGCACCTGCCCGTACCCGTAGCGTGGCTAGAGGTGACCGGATGATGTCGGAAACGACCTCTCCAGCGGAGGCAAAGCGCAGCAGTCACCGGAGACGAAGACGAAGGTGGCTCGGGGCGGCTCTAGGGGCTCCAGCGGGGCGGAACGACTTCACCGAAGAGTGGCGGAGGCCCTGGCAGGGTCGCCCTAGCCTGGGAGGGGCTGGAGGTGCGGGGACAATCCGAAGGGGATCGCTGGCGAGCTCGAGCTTCGGGACGGCAGCCCGCGGCCTGCCCGGACGGGCTGCGGCTTCTACAAGTTTGTGGAGGGTGTGGTAGTAGCTGCAGGTGCTCAAAGATGCTGGGGCTGGCGGCATTTATAGGCGGGTGGCGAGGAGGGTTCGGACTCCGCCGAAGGACACCTGTCCACGATGCCCGGCGACGAACGACGCCAGCGAGAGAGGGGAAATACGACGGAGGTCACACTGGAACTATTGGCGGGCGTGGACGAGCACATGGACGAGGGAGAAGACGACGAGCACAATGCGCTGCGTATTGTGTTGCTGGCTGGACCATGCCCGTGCCCGCTACGACGAGCTCCGGTGTCGGCGAGTGCCAGGGGGGAGTTAAGGGGGTGGAGACGGGGATGGTGGTGAGGCTTGGCATGCTCGGGCAGTCTGGGCAGCGAGCACGCGCTCAACAGAGTGCTAGGCGGCACGCAGAGCGCGTGTTTTGCATGCTAGCACGCCCGGACAAACGCGGTCACCGCGTGAACCGTGACATCGGGCCACCCTAAGCGCTAACTTGATGTCTGGCGTGTAGTCCTTGGTAGTTTGAAGTGTTACCACGGTTTGGCTTGGATCCAGGTGCAGTAGAAATGGATTTGTACTGCTAGCAAGTTTCTGGACAGTAACTTTGGAGATTTACTGTGGTCAAACCACTAGGAGTTAAGGGCTGAGCTTTGGAGGTTTGCTTACATTTACTAAGGTAAATAGGCACAAGAAAAACCAGTTACAATGGAGCTAGTAAAATTGTAGTTGCTGTAGAAACTACCATTTCTGTCCAGAAATGAATTTATTTTCTGTAGCCAAAATATTCAAAAGAGTGATGAAATATTTTTCCTCAGAAAGGTGCCCTAGGGTCCAAAGAATAATTGGGATTTTTCTCAGGATTTTTGGGGCAAGAAAAATTAGGGTTGCTTTGGAGCACAAAGGGCTAACTATGGTTTTGGAGGGCAAAAATGAATATTTTTAATTTAAGAAAAATATTCCAAGCAATATTTTGAGATGATCCAGAGGTGAAATGATGGTTTTGAGGAGGAGAGGGAGCACTTGGGTGAAAGTCAAGGAGTACCCAAGTGGTTAAGTCCAAATGAAGTGATTCAAAAACTCCAAATTCGAAACCAACTCAACTGAAAACCAGGCAAAGAAAAGAGGGCAAAAACTAGACTTCCACAAACCTCCCCCACTTAGAATGAATCTCATCCTCGAGATTCGGCTGCTTGGGAAAACCACTCTGGATAACATGCCCTTAGAAATTCTTCTAATTCCCATGTTGATTCTGACTCTGTGTGATGCTTCCATTGGACTTTTGTGAAACTTTCGTGCTTTACTGCGAGTGACTCTTTCCATTTGATCCAAAATTTTCACCGGCCTTTCTTCATACTTAAGTCCTTTGCCAGCTATATCTCTGTTAAATCAGTCTTTTTCTCGGGCGGTGATATGCACCGTCGCAATTGTGAAACATGGAAGACGTTGTGCATGTCTGACAACTCAGGAGGCAACTCTAACTGATATGCCACAGCACCCACTCGTGTCATAACGGGAAATAGATCAATAAATCTGGGTGCCAGTTTTCCACGAGTTTGAAACCTCTTGATACCTTTCATAGGCGTGACTCGAAGATAGACATGTTCTCCGGGTTCAAAGCTGATCTGTTGGTGCTTTGCATCATAATAACTTTTGTGCCGTGATTTGGCCAATTGCAATATGTCTCGGATTTCCTTGACTTGCTTTTTGGCTTCCAGCATGAGATCCGTTCCGAAAATATGGCTATCTCCGGTCTGAGACCAATTTAATGGAGTGCGGCACTTACGGCCATAGAAAGCTTCATACGGTGACATCTTTAAACTGGTCTGGAAGCTATTGTTATACGAGAACTCGGCGTACGGCAAGCAGTCTTCCCATTTTGGGCCTTGGGCCAAAACACAGGCTCACAACATATCTTCAAGTATTTGATTTACCCGTTCTGTCTGTCCATCCGTCTAAGGATGATACGCGGTGTTGTATTTCAATTTCGTCCCTAGGGCTTGGTTAATGTATCCACTATAACCCAGATCGCATTGTTGCCTCGTCGGGTCTTAGGTAGTCCTGTGATGAAATCCATACAGACATCATCCCATTTCCATTGCAACACTGGTAGCGGTTGGAGAAGTCCGACTAGCTTCTGATGTTCTGCCTTTACTTTGTTGCATATGTCGTAACATGCCACGAAATAAGCAATGTCCTTCTTCATTCCATCCCACCAGAATATTTGTCGAAGGTCTTCGTACATTTTTGTGCCTCCAGGGTGAAATGAATACGAGGATTCATGGGCTTCTGACAGGATCTTCTGCTTCAAATCTGCTTGATTAGGCACACCAATCCTTCCCCGGAATCAGAGGGTACCGTACCGATCCTTCGAGAAATCAGAAAGCTTGACACGTTTCTGCAGACCGGTATCGCCTGGCTGGGCCTTGCGGATTTCTTCCTCAAGAGTAGGGGTAACTTTCAGAATATTGGCAAGGCCAGCCTCAACTATGACCAGGTTGAGCTGAGCAATCTCTTCTTTAAGTTTGGGAGGCAAGGATTCCAATATGACATTTAAACTGACGGGCTTTCGACTGAGCGCATCGGCAACCACGTTGGTCTTACCCGGATGGTAATTTATGCCAAGGTCATAATCCTTAACCAACTCAAGCCATCTTTGTTGACGGAGATTTAAATCTGGCTAAGTAAATATATATTTGAGGCTTTTGTGATCAGTAAAAATTTGGCAACTTTTTCCAATGAGATAGTGTCTCCAAATTTTTAGAGCATGAACCACCGTGGCCATTTCCAAATCATGAGTGGGGTAATTCCCCTCGCGGGGTCATAGCTGCTGTGAGGCATAAGCTACTACCTTGCCATCTTGCATAAGTACGCATCCCAATCCTTGCCTGGAAGCGTCGCAGTACACCTCAAAGCTGCAGTAGATATCTGGGAGTGTTAATACTGGTGCAGTTGTTAGTCATTTCTTTAACTTAGTGAAACTTTTCTCATAGTCCTTTGTCCATTCAAACTTCTTATCCTTTTTGAGCAGCTTTGTCATGGGTTTAGCAATCTTGGAAAACCCTTCAATGAAACGACGGTAATATCCGGCTAATCCAAGAAAACTCCGGATCTGAGATACGGTTGCGGGTGGCAACCAGTCGAGCACATCCTTTACCTTGCTTGGGTCCATGGCTATACCTTCAGCGGGTAGCACATGCCCGAGGAATCCAACTTGCTTGAGCCAAAACTCACATTTACTGAATTTGGCATATAATTAATGCCCACGGAGTCGTTGTAACACTGCTCGGAGGTGTTCCTTATGCCCTTCTTCACTTCTTGAGTAAATGAGTATATCATTGATTAAGATGACCACGAACTTATCGAGGAAGTCCATGAATACTTTATTCATCATATGCATGAATAAGGCGGGGGCGTTGGTGAGGCCGAAAGACATAACTGTATATTCATAGAGACTGTAGTGGGTGGTGAACGCGGTCTTGGGAATGTCCTCCTTTTTAATTTTGAGCTGATAATATCCCGTTCGTAAATCAATCTTGGAGAACACCTTGGCCCCACTGAGCTGGTCGAACAAATCGTCAATTCTTGGCAGAGGGTATTTGTTTTTGATTGTGACATCATTCAGCTGACGGTAATCCACACACATGCGGAGGCTGCCATCTTTCTTGTCCATGAACAAGCACAGGGACGAGGGAGAAGACGACGAGCACAGTGCGCCGCACACTGTGTCGTTGGCCGAACCTTGCCCATGCCCGCTGCGGCGAGCTCGGACGTTGGCGGGCGCCAGGAAGGAGTTAAGGGGGTGGAGACGGGGATGGTGGCGAGGCTTGGCATGCTCGGGCAGGCTGGGCAGCTAGCACGCGCTCAATAGAGCGCTAGGCAGCACGCAGATCACGTGTTTTGCATGCCAGCACGCCCAGACGAACGTGGTCACCACGGGAACCGTGACATCAGGCCATCCTAAGCGCTAACTTGATGTCTGACGTCTAGTCCTTGGTAGTTTGAAGTGTTACCACGGTTTGGCTTGGATCCTTGTGCAGTAGAAATGGATTTGTACTGCTAGCAGTTTCTGGACAGTAACTTTGGAGATTTACTATGGTCAAACCACTGGGAGTTAATGGCTGAGCTTTGGAGGTTTGCTTACATTTACTAAGGTAAATAGGCACAAGAAAAACCAGCTACAATGGAGCTAGTAAAATGGTAGTTGCTGTAGAAACTACCATTTCTGTCCAGAAATGAATTTATTTTTTGTAGCCAAAATATTCCAAAGAGTGGTGAAATATTTTTTCTCAGAAAGGTGCCCTAGATTCCAAAGAATAATTGGGATTTTTCTCAGGATTTTTTGGGCAAGAAAAATTAGGGTTGCTTTGGAGCACAAAGGGCTAACTAGGGTTTTGGAGGGCAAAATGAATATTTTTCATTTAAGAAAAATATTCCAAGCAATATTTTGAGATGATCCAGAGGTGAAATGATGGTTTTGAGGAGGAGAGGGAGCACTTGGGTGAAAGTAAAGGAGTACCCAAGTGGTTAACTCCAAATGAAGTGATTCAAAAACTCCAAATTCAAAACCAACTCAACTGAAAACTAGGCAAAGAAAAGAGGGCAAAAACCAGACTGTCACAATCGCCTTCTTCAGATCTATCATGCTTGTGCACATCTGGTTCTCCTGGCGACGAACGTGCTGGTTTAACTCCTGGATGAAAGCTACAATGGACCTGTCCCTCCTGGTGCTGATCATCTCCCATTGCTCATCTCGGCGCCCACATATCTAGTAGATAGTGTCCTTAAGATCCTTGTGATAAACTTCTCTGATGCGTCCCATGGCGATGTGGGCTGCCATGCTCTTTCCTAGACTCTAGGTTGGTGCATCAAAGGAAAACTCTACGGGTTCAATAACTGGCGTGAATGTTCTTCCTTGAACTTGAACTCAAATCATCCAACGCTCCTCTTCTCGTAAAGTGAAGATGTAGGTCCTGGTGAATCTTGGTATTCCGATGTTCAGGTACCTAGTGACTTCCTTCAAGTGTCGCCCAAAAGGTGTGTCTTCATCCGGTGTGTAAACTTGTTCCTTCAGTCCGCCATCCAATAGAGTGGAAAACGGGAGGAGTCAGAAATGAGTAGAGAAGAGTGACCTATGGTTTAACTTAGTGGTCGTGTCCTACAATCAGCGTGTGCTCTGATACCATCGTGTAGCGACCAGACCTCAAACGGTCAAGTCTCTGTGCATCAGTGTCATCCCTGGATCGGTAATGCTGACACACATAGTACTCGAGGATTTATAACAGATTTCAATCACACACTTATTACATCAAATGTCTCAAAAGAGAACTTATTACAATAATATGGCTGAAGGCCATCTAAATAAGATAACATCAGAAGGCTTGGAAGATAAAGTGAGTCCATCAACTCCAACGACATAGCTGAGTGAACGACAACGACCTAGCACACCTTACTCTTCGTCTGAATAGTCTGCAACATGATATGTTGCAACCTAAGAACGGGTCAGCACATGGAATATGCTGGCAGTGTAACACAAAAGAGCAATGAACAGAATAAATGATATCACTACATGCATATATGGCTGGTGGAGAGCTCTATGGTTAATATTTTGCATAAAGCCAATTTTCCCCTACAACAAAGGAATATATTTTATTTAACTTTCATGGTGGTTGCTAAACATTGAGAAGGTTCGTCCAACTCAATCCCAATTAAACAAAATCAATTACCCAACAAATTAATTTAGAGTGTTGAGATCAACATGATAATCCAAGAACTAGATACTCAAGATGTCCATAACCGGGGACACAACTAACCATGATTAGTTTGTACACTCTGCAGAGGTTTGCGCACTTTTCCGCACAAGAATCGATCTCCTCCTTTGCATGTCTAGCTCTACATTGTGTTTGAGAAACGGATGACCGAGTCACAGTCTTTCAGAAACATTAACTCTTTACTCTGGATGGACAGTTACACCTACTTTTCCATACATCTGCTAGCCCACCACTGAAATAGGTCATGCAACCTACTCAACTATGCTAGAGCCCATAATAGCTTGTGGCTGCACACGGAAGTTTCTAGCATGAAATAATCTTATGATCCCTTTGAGCCTGGGTGGCAAACCGTAGGATGATCACACGGGTACTCCGGGATATCCTAGGACAACATTGGATTCTCCAGGTGCCCACAACAAATCCACCCAGATGTGTATTTAAGTAGCCACCTTAGGTTAACCATTAATTAACAACTCTCACATCTGTCATGGATACACTCAACCAATCCATGTCTACGAGCATAGCATAGCAAGCTGAGCATAACGTAGAAGTAACTCCCAAAGGTTTGATAATAAAAGGGCAATAGGTTCTACCTCATCATATACTTGCCAAACCCACATGTTAATCAGATCCTAACCATGCAATGTTTGAGGATTGGAACTAATGCATAAAAATTGGGTAATAAAAGATATGATCAAAGTGTTACTTGCCTTGCTGACGATCTACAAACCCTAGAGACTCGTAGTAGCATGCTTCGCACTCTGGGAATTCTATCGCAAACAAACAATAGCATACATAAGCACTCAAGCGTAGATGCACGGGTAAAACTTCAAATAAGAAGATCCAATTTAAAAGTTCAACTGAAGAGCTTCGATGTGCAAAAAGAATCAATCGAATCGGAGCTACGAAACTCAAACTACGATCAAAAGAAGTTTGAAATCAAATCTAATTGAAACAAAATTTTAATTTATCAAAACCTTGTTCAAGTTGATTAAAGGAAAAGAGGGGCTCGAGACGAAGATTTTGGCATTGGTTTCACTGGATACCGATTAACGGTTAAAAAGTTGCGAGGGTTTGAAGATCAGGGGCTAATCTGCCATAAAAATAATTGCTGATTGGTCCCTGGCAAGAAAACTGAAAAAGAAAAATCTATTGGACGAACGTCCGCTAACAGAGTCAAACGAACGAATTCGTTCGTTAAAACGAGCTAACGAACGAATGTTCGCAAATTAATCTAACCGCAGAAAAAACCGATCTAATAAAAAAAACCAATCTAGGGTTTAAAAAAAATGAATGGTTTTTACCTAAAACCGAAAAAATGGCGGCGGCGGCGACTAACTCCGGCGAGGCTCCGCCGGGGCGGCGTGGGGCGGCGGCGTCGGCGGGTGGGGTGGCGGCGTCGGCAGGCGGCGGCGGCGCGACGCGGAAGTCGAGGCGACGGCGCTAGGGTTTGGCGGGGTGGGCGACTTGGGCTGGCGGTGGTCGGGCCTCGCCCTTTAAAGGGCCGGCCGGGAGGAGTCCGGCTCGAGCGTGGCCCATATGTCGGTTCGTACCTTTTTAAAAAAACGGATGGAGTAAATAAATAAAAAGAAATACTAAGCGAAGTCCAAAAATCCTGAAATAAATTTTCACGGTCCTCTAATAAAATTTCGGACAAAGTGAACATTTATTTGGGCTAAGAAAGCAATTTTTTAAAAATGCATATTTTTCTAATTCAAAATAAAATAGCAATAAAAATCCAAATAAAATATTTGTTTGATTTTAACATTTTTCCTCCTATTTTTCTTTTATTTTGGAGCAGTCATTTTATCCCCTCTCTTTTATTTTAATAGTGGAAATATTCGGAGAGAAAACCAATAAAACCAAAAAGATCCTCTTTTCAAATTTGAGAAAATCCAAATATGAAAATAAATGAAATCCCCAACTCTCTCCGTTGATCCTTGAGTTGCTTAGAATTTCTAGGATCAAAACCAAAATGCAATTAAAATATGATATGCATATGATGACCTATGTATAACATTCCAAATTGAAAATTTGGGATGTTACAAAACTCCGGACAATGAGAGAAAAAAGAGAAAAAATAGAGAAAAAAGAAAAAAAAGAAAAGGAAGAAAAATAATAAAATAAACAAAGAGAGAAGGGGCATTGTTAGTATCCTTTACCACACTTATGCTTAAAAGTAGCACCATGTTTTTCATATGGAGAGTCTCCTATGTTGTCACTTTCATATACTAGTGGGAATTTTTCATTACAGGATTAGATGCACACCCACTTAGTTTTCATATCACTACTAGGGAAAAGCCTATACACAGGATCTCACCAGCAGCGAGTGTTAAAATAAGGCACTGCTGCAATTTATTAGTAGCGCGCTCCACCAGAACTCGCTACTGAAAGGAAAGTAGCAGTAGCGCGCCACCGCCAAGCCACGCTACTGCTATAATTCCCACGACCTCGCCGCGAAGCTAGTTATAGCAGTAACGCGTTAACTAGAAGGACGCTACTGCTAGGTAGTTTAGCAGTAGCACCTTTACGTACACCGTGCTACTGGAAAAACTAGCTATCTCCCACCACCCACGCCCTCCTCTATCCGATCCACACTCACATTCACACTCACTCGATCTCTCCCTCAACCCCCCATCCCCGTCGGTCCTCCCCCGCCAGCCGCCGGCGCCTACCCCTCCTCCCTCTGTGCCACCGTCACCTCCTCCTCCTTGCTGGACTCGGTACCGCCCTCTTCCTCCGTCCTCCCTCGACTCGCCGCCGGCCGGCCCCTCCTCGCTCCGCCCTTCCTCCTCCGTCCTACTCTCTCCTCCCTCCTCCAGTTGCCCCTCCTTCTCCCTCCTCCCTCCTCCATCCACAACCCCTCCTCCCTACTACATTTTGATTTAGTAGGCTAGTTCATATGCAACATTTCGATTTAGTTCATATGATTTAGTTGATTTAGTAGGCTAGTTGATTTAGAACATTTTGATTTTGTTGATTTAGTAGGAAGTTGATCTAGTAGGCTAGTTGATTTAGTTGATTTATAGAACATTTTGATTTAGTTGATTTAGTAGGCAAGTTGATTTAATAGGCTAGTTGATTTAGTTGATTTATAGAACATTTTGATTTAGTTGATTTAGTATACTAGTTGATAGCTCTGAAGATTTGGTACCACCTAGCTAGATCTTAGGATTATAATTGTCCATCAAATTGCTTCTCACGGAAGATTTGGCATTTGGCTGTTGGTTCTATTCTAGAAGGTGTTATTAAGCTATGAAAATATAAGTGAAGAAGAACCAAAAAATCACATGCTATTGTTTTTCTTTCGTGTGAAGTGGATCGTTAATCCTTTGCTCATATTGCTTTAGGAAAATGGCGCCACCACCACCATCACCATGTCGATTGTGCAAGTCAAGGTGCGCCAGCAGCCTTGCAACTGGCAAGCTGTTCGGCATCTACTTCCAGCCGAGTTTTCGTCACGCGGCAGTAAGAAATTATATGAAATGTAACAACTATTTTATTTTTAGTGTTGGCATTACTGCATTGTGTCATTTTGCTTTTTTTACACAGATCGTCCCATGCAATGTGAGGTTGAAATTCAACAAGCTGACAGGAGACACTATGACATTTGAGGCTCCTAGGGGGCCGTACACTATGGAGGTCGAGAAAGGACACAATATTTCGCAGATTGGAGGAGATGGATGGGCCCGTTTCCTCGCCTGCATGCGTCTTAATGGTGGTGAGTTGATCAACTTCTCCTTCAGAGCAGAAAGACCCAAGCTGGCTATCATTTATATCAACCTGGTGGAAGATGATGAAGATGATGAAGATGATGAAGATAATGAGGACCCACTCGATGAAGATGATGAGGACCCACTTCATGAAGCCATCATAGCTCAAAGAATGAGGTTGAGCGAGGAGGAGGTGTGCAACCTATGGGACATAATTCCGCCACGTGCTGACTTTGTCGGGGTGCCATTCGTGACCCGCTTGACAAGTACCATGGTCAATCGACATGATATGGTATGTTATATTTACAAATGCAAATTATCCGATGATATGCTTAGTGTAGAGTCCAATGAGTGATATGCTTTAGTGTAGAGTTCGATCACATACTTATTAGTGTAGAATCTAAGGAACTATTAATAGTGTAGATAATCCATATATACTTATTTGTAAGAGTATGTGCGAGGCTATTTATTAATTGATATGTTTTTTCTTTTTGCAGAAATTGACAAAGAGCCTATCTGTGAGTTATGGTATCGAGCCTGATGAACAAGTCTCAACTGGACTACGCCTTACCGCAAGGGGCTCCGTCACAACCTGTACTTACCGCGTGGACACGGACGGTCGCACACACTTAAACTCGGTTGGGTGGAAGAGATTCCTCGATGGCAAGAATTTTCGTGTTGGACAGGCCATCCTAATTACTATCAGGAACACCAACCGCCTAGGCTTGAGGATGATGATCGTCTTTGATATCATCTAGAACTACATATGTGTGTGTGTGTGTGGCTATATCATCTAGAACTACATATGATGATCGTCGTCTATATCATCTAGAACTACATATGATGATTGTCGTCGATATCATCTAGAACTACATATGATGATCATGGTCGATATCACCTAGTATTGCTTGAGGATGCATGTTGACTACATATGAAATTGTTATCTAGTACTCCCTTCGTTCCAAATTACTCATCATGGTCTGAGCCACGATGAGTAATTTGGAACGGAGGGAGTGCTACCTAGTACCTATAATGCTCTATGAAATTGATATCTAGTAGTACCTAGTATCTGGACCGAAACACTGGACCAAAACGGGGTAGGAAGCTGGGGAAATGACGAAAGATATAGTGGTAGCAAGGGGCTAGGAAACCGCTACAGCTAACTATAGTAGCACGTTCCAGAAAAGCATTGCTGATAGTCAATAGTAGTAGCATGGGTACCGACCGCGCTACTACTAAGAGTTAGCTGTAGCACCGTAGGAGTAGCGCGGCTGCCCGCGCTGCTGCTAGCCTCAAAACCCGCGCTACTACTAGGGTTTTCCCTAGTAGTGTATGGAGCTTTCATGCACTTATAGCTCTTAGTACATTCGTTGCATGGAAATCCCTACTACTCACGTTGATATCAATTGATGGGCATCTCCATAGACCGTTGGTTAGCCGCGTCGATGTGAGACTTTCTTAGTTTTTTGTCTTCTTTATATTTATCCCTATCATCATACTCTATTCCACCCATAGTGCTATATCCATGGCTTGCGCTCATGTATTGTGTGAGGGCTGAAAAAGCTGAAGCGCGTTAAAAAGTACGAACCAATTACTCAGCTTGTCATCGGGGTTGTGCATGATAAATACTTTGTGTTAAGAAGACAGAGCATGACAAGATTATATGACTTTGTTTTTTTTTGACAAAGGGTGGATTTTATTGTCTCAAAATGAAGCATCAAGTTGATACAAACACGATGAGAACACACCCGGCCTCTGCATAACTAAGATGAACATAGTCAACACCAACACACACAAAAACCCGCTAGCAAATAGCAAAGTCATATAAGACCAAAGCTATGCCTAAGCGAGAGAAAAACCCGAAGCGAACAATCCGCGATCGACAAACTACAACAATGACCATATCCACACCAACCATCTCATGACACCATAAGGACAATGGGGTTCTTCAACAATAACGCCTTCATAAAGGGAGCGATGCTCGTGCGTCGCCATCACTGGATCCAACCACCAAAGGTCGGACTATAAGTTTTCACCCTGAAGAATCAGTCTAAGCATATACGAGCAATGCCTTCAACAAGGGAATGACGCAAAAAAATCACCATTTCCATGTATGACCACTCATGTTAGACATAGGTTTTCACCTCGGAGCTCTAGACCGGGTACTTGAAAGCACCACCATCGAAGTCAATCATATGCTACCGCCACCACTTCTCCACGATCCTAGCAGCTGCTCGCCGTTGTACAACCAGATCCTCTGCGTCAAGTCATTGTCCATCGCTTGCATCTCGTCGCCGAACGAAACCACCGGATCTTAAAAGAGTAATCCCCGCGAACATCTTTTGGTGGCCATCACAATCCGCAACGAGGCCGCCGCTGACCGGAGTGATCATCACATGGACCAACACCGTCGGCGGAGCACATCACCGGTGAGTGCCATTTGGCCAAAGAGATCCCAATCCAAGCCTATAGACCAAAAGCAGACATGACCGGATCTGAAGCACGAAAGACAAATCTGTCCACCAGGCAAGAACCATGGCACCTCAACCAACCTAGCCACAACACCACGGCCAAAATCCACCGAGGCGCCCTTATGGCCAAAATCCAATGCTTAGCAGGAGCAATGCCGCCACAAAGCACCAGCCCCGCGCCTCCGGCACAGCGTCGCCGCCATGCCGCCGGTAGTTGTCACCACGCCCCACAGGAGGACGTCGAGAACAGTCACCGGTCACCGCGACCTAGCCGAGTCTCGACGTGTGCCGACGTGCCACCCAAAGCTGCTGCCCTACAGATCGGAGGCCATTGCGAGAAGGCGCCCCACCGCCACCGTCAGCCGCGTGAGATTTGCCAGCAGCACCCTCTGGCAACGGCGCGACGAGGTGTGTAGAAAGGAGCGGCGGCGGCGCTAGCAACCGCGTTCCGCCCGAGTCGCCCAGGGCCAGACTACCGCGCACTCCTGGTGTGCTCACATGTGTTTGTGTATTTTTAGGGATAGCTTTCTTTAGTATTGATATTTTGAAAGACATGATTGTTCGTTGGGATGCCTGAGTATTGATGTCTTTATGTCAAATTATAGACTATTACTTTGAATCACTTATGTCTTAATATTCCTGCCATGACTAGATATATGATCAAGTTTATGCTAGGTAGCATTCAACATCAAAAATTATCCTTTTTATCATTTACCTACTCGATGATGGGCAGGAATTAAGCTTGGGGATGCTGATATGTCTCTGTCGTATCTATAATTTTTGATTGTTTCATGCCAATATTATCCAACTTTTACATACTTTTGGCAACTTTTTATATGATTTATTTGGACTAACTTACTTATCCAGTGCCCAGTGCCGGTTCCTATTTGTTGCATGTTTTTGTATCACAAAAAATCCATATAAAACAAAGTCCAAACGTGATGAAACTCTACGGAGAATTATTTTGCAATATTTGTGAATTTTAGGAGGTGGAATAAACGTAAACGGAGGCCAGAGGCCACCACAACCCACCAGGGCACGCCACCAGGCCTAGGTGTGCCCTGGTGTATCGTGCCCTCCTTGAACGTTGGTTGGAGCTATACTTCTGGCGCAAGGAAGCTTATATCCGGGAAAAAATCATGTAAAAATATCAGCGCAATCGGAGTTACGGATCTCCGAGAATTTAAGAAACCGTGAAAGGCTAGATTTGGAGAGCGCGAAACAAAAGAGAACGGAGAGGGAGATCCAATCTCGGAGGGGCTCCCGCCCCTCCGCCGCCATGGAGACCATGGAAGAGAGGGGGAACCCTCCTCCCATCTTGGGGGAAGGCCAAGGAAGAAGAAGAAGAAGGAGGGGGGCTCTCTCCACCTCTCTACTGGTGGCGCCGGAACACCGCTGGGGCTAGGATCATGACGATGATCTTCATCAACAATCTTGCTACAGTCAACACCAACTCTCTTCCCCTCTATGCAACGGTGTAACACCCCTTATCCCCGTTGTAATCTCTACTTCAATATGGTGCTCAACTCCATATATTATTTCCCAATGATATTTGGTTATCCTATGATGTTTGAGTAGATCCTTTTGTACTATGGGTTATCGTGATCTTGGTTGGTATGATTGTATATTTTATTTTTGATGCTGTCCTATGGTGCCTTCCGTCTCGCACAAACGTGAGGGGCCCCCTGTCGGTGTCAAAACCGGCGGATCTTGGGCAGGGGGTCCCGACCTGTGCGTCTAAGGCTAATGGTAACAGGAGGCAAGGGACACGATGTTTTACCCAGGTTCGGGCCCTCTCAATGGAGGTAAAACCCAACTTCCTGCTTGATTGATCTTGATGATATGAGTATTACAAGAGTTGAACTACCACGAGGTCGTAGAGGCTAAACCCTAGCAGCTAGCCTATGATGATTATGATTGTCCCTCTACGGACCAAACCCTCTGGTTTATATAGACACCGGAGGGGGCTAGGGTTTACACAGAGTCGGTTACAAAGAAGGAAATCTAATATCCGGATCACCAAGCTTGTCTTCCATGCAAAGGAGAGTCCCATCCGGACACGGGACGAAGTCTTGAGTCTTGTACCTTCACGGTCCAACAGTCCGGCCAAAGCATATAGTCTGGCTGTCCGGATACCCCCTAATCCAGGACTCCCTCAGTAGCCCCTGAACCAGGATTCAATGACGATGAGTCTGGAGCGTAGATTGTCTTCGGCATTTCAAGGTGGGTTCCATCTCCGAATACTCCAAAGTACCTGTTGTAACAAACAGAGTCCGACATCCCATGAATGTTGTACTCCTTGGCTTCGGTGCTTCAATAATGGCCATCTCCACGTGTCGAGCGAATACGAGGAGCCAGAGCATTTTCGCATTTGCCACCCCAGCCTCGCAGGCAAACCGTCTATTTGAAGGGATGGGGATCCTCAGATCCAAACCTCACCTTCTCCCCTTGAGCGATCATCCAACAAAGCGCGCCCGGAAAAACCATTCCAACATGGCCGGTCGCCGCAGCTCCTCCTCTCGCTCCCTTAGCTCTAAGCCAGGTGGTTGGGAAGAATGTTCTGTTCCCCAAATTCGTTTAATAGAGTTGCAGACCCAAGGGTTTCTTCCACCGGCATTCATGGTCCCCGTCCGAGCCGGACTAGCCACCTATAATGGCGGGGAGCAAGCGGAGAGATATCCTAATCCATCCCCGGGGGAGCGAATATGCCTCATCCCGTATCTGCTAAGAGGCTTCGGGTTTCCAACCCACCCCTTCCTTCGCGGGCTCCTGGAGTTCTACGGCCTCCAGTTGCACAACTTCACCCCTGCCTCCGTGTTGCACATCGCGTGATATGTTGCCCTTTGTGAATTATTCTTAGGATGCAAGGCCCACTTCGGGTTATGGAAGAAGTTGTTCTTCCTCGTCCCTCGCAACCAGGGGGAATCCATATGTCAAGTGGGCGGAGCCGAAATATGGCGTGTCGCCGAGACCGGATACCTTTTCGGTAATCCCAAGAAGGCATCTGAAAACTGGCACTCGGAGTGGTTTTATGTTGATGATGTTCCCCTTCCGGATCCAATCCGGACGGGCCTCCCTGAGTTCAATAATGCTACGCCGAAGTTGGCGCCCTCAGGGCCCCCAAGAGGAAGATACTAGAGAAGTACACTTCCTGATGAGCAGGATAAAGACACTGGCCAAATCAGGGCTGACAATAGTCGAGGTTAGCAATATGCATAACGCGAGGGGTGCAGCCACTTCAATATCGGGGGAAGCCCATGTGGCACTACAATGGGGAAGATGATGCCACCCGCTGTGGTCGAAAAGGTCCGGACTCCGCCACTGCTCTGGCGAGAATATTGTCCAATTTGTATAAAGGAGAAGAAGAAGAATTCCTTCGTATTAAACTACGGGATGGATTTTCCATGTACAACCCCCCAAGATGGGTAAGTCGTCACTCTTTCCCCCACTCTATTCATTCCGGCGCTCGTTATCACAATCATTTACCTCGATGCTTCTGAGCAGGAACTGAGGAGGGCCGTGGAAGGATTCAACAGCCCCTCCCCGCAGCCAGAGGACCCCGGAAGGGCCTTCGATCCTGGATTTGAAGAAGATCCAAATATATCTGTGGAGCTCGTCAATGGGACATTTTATCAAGCCAGCTGCGATGGTGCCCCAGTGGCTATTATCACCGACTATCCCTGACTGCTACCTGCGTCGTGTGTAAGCAAAGCCGAAACCTTATCCTCTGAAGAGGACTCCTTTCTTATACCATGCCTTATGCATAAAATATTGTATTTTTTATAGAGATGATCATCGGAACGCGGCACCGAGCCCCTGGGGCTCGTCAGCAAAGGGTGTCCGGGTCAGGCAGGCTTAAGAGGAAGGCGGTTAGGATCGACACGCTGTTACAGAGGTATGGTAAAAACCTGCTTTGTGATTATCGTGTTTGAAATGTAACAGCGTCCTTCGTGTTCTGGCAGAAAGAGGAGTCGCCGGACTATTTCCGAGGATCCTGCCGGTAACGCCCCCACCAGCCGGATTCCAGAACCGGCTTCGAGAGAGGAGGCTGATGTGGAGCCGATGCCGAATTTTCCTCTGACAAAGGATGCAGATATGCTTTCCGCCACAAATTCCAAAGTAGAGAGTGCCATGAATCACCGACACTGATGGGCCGTACTTCACAATAGCATCTTTTCTGAAGAGGCATTTAATGCTTTCAATTCGGGAGACACATACATCCGAGCTTCTCAAGGCAGGCTCACTCGAGTGACGGACCAGTATGCAAAAGATATACGGGTAAGAAATTTTGATAAGCATGTATAACAGTAGCCCCTGAGACTTGAAACGGCTGGAACAACTGATTTAAGGATCATTTTATGCACAATTTCTTGTAGAGAAGAATACCCAATTATCTCAAGAGCTGGAGGAGTGCAAGACCTAGCTGAGGGCCGCGGTTGCCAAACTAGAGGAATCCCAGAAGGCCTCATCTGGTAACATTTGTCTCAATAGAGAAATCTTAAAGGAATATACCAGTTAGCAATTGGCTTGCTTCATAAGCATAACAGAAAATTCTGCAGATAATCACGGGGCGAATCCGGAGATCGTAAGAGATAGCGAGTCGCATCTCCAAAGACAGCTGAAGGCTGGCGAGCATGTGCTTACGCAGGTTAGGCAGGAGAAAAACAATCTCCAAGATGCCAATGTCCAGCTGGGCGTCGAATTATCAGATGTTCGAGCTCAGTTGGCGGACTCCGTTAAGGAGAACAGAAGGCCTCGTCGCGCATTTATGGTAAGTGCCTAGATGAACTGCAGTACATCTCGGCGAGGAAGCATATTAAAAGAGTTTTATATCTGTAGGTATGTTGACGGGCTGTCCTGAAGATGAGATGCCCGGGTCCGCAGGCGATTTACTGCAAGACCTCTCACAGCTACACGAACGAGTTCGGCAGGTGATGCAGGGTATTTCCCAGGCCTTGTAGCCATCCACTTCCCTGCCAAGAGGCATGGGGGAGCTCGTGGATATGCTCCAAGGAGCACAGCAGCGCTTTTGGTTGTGGAAGATGTCAGCCTACCGACACGGTGCAAGGGAAGCCTGGGCCATGGTGAAGACGCGCTACACCAAGCTTGACCCGAACCATATGGCCGAGGTCGGACCGGCGGGGCCAGATGGGCAAGAAATTCCCGGGAGTCTAGTGTATGACCAGGTAGCATTAGCCGCAAAGTATTCCCAACAGGATTCCAAGCTAGATAGCCTGTTGGACGGTATAGAGGAAGAATATAGTCAGTCCAAGTGACTATGTAATTCAATGGACATATGTAGTCCCTAGCCGGATTAAAAATCATTTGTCATGGCGGACCTTTTTGCTTCAGCCCCCGGATCCGACAGTTCGGGGTGTATCCGAATACCCGCTCAGTTACGCAGAACTGGGGTATGCATGGAAACTAGGCGTAGGGGTCATAAGTGCTTGAACAGACAAGTACCTAACTAGTTATGTTATATTACATGGGTAATAAGAAACATCTTCCAGGGAGAATAGTTCCGTTAGGGGTTCCTTTCCCTGGGTACGCATGCATCGATGTACATGTCCGGACTGCGAACAGAAACACAGGATACAAAACTTCTGGGGGTTCACGTTGTAATAAACGAAAGAAACATCTTTTGTTCACCGACCGAATATTCCCTTAAGAACGCTAGCTTTCGGCTTCACCCAGTCTGAGGTACACATCCGTCTAAACAGGTAGTAACAATCGCAGAGGTGCTCCCCTTATGCCCTAGCCGAATTAACGGGAACGTAGGGCATAAACACAAGAGCCAGGCAACCCATCATGGCCATATCTTCAGTCATATCGATGCATATAATGGTGAAGAAAAGGCACATATGGAAAAAGAACGCATATGTGATAGGCAAGAAGCCATGAAAGTAACTATATTTAGCTTCCGTATAGGAAGCCCCCAGGTATGGTTTACACACATGGTGTGGCCGGAGTGATCCGAGCATCCACACTATATTGAATACTTTGTGTGAAGAAGGGAAAAAGGGCGAGAAAGTAAAAAGGGGAGGAACATAATTAAAAGAGCGGGGGTAAGGAGATGACCACTCTATTCGGTGCTAGGCGTAGAATCTCCAGAGTCTGGCCGCATTCCATGGGTTCGGCTCGAGTCTGTTATCGGATGCATTCCGCAGGCGGTAGGCTCCTCCGGTGAGAACTTTATCCATAATGAAGGGACCCTCCCACTTGGGCTTGAGCTTGTCCTTCTTCTTCTCCGGTAGGCATAGAATGAGTTCGCCAACATTATAGGTTTTGGCCCTCACTTCTCTGTGTTGATACCGTCGAGCCTGCTGCTGATAGAATGAGGAACGGGCTTTTGCGACGTCGCGCTCCTCCTCCAGGGCATCTAAGTTGTCCTGCCGATCTAACTCGGCTTCCTTCTCTTCGTACATGCGCACGCAAGGTGAGTCGTGGATTATGTTGTAGGGTAGTACTGCTTCTGCGCCATACACCATAAAAATGGTGTGTACCCGGTGGTGCGATTCGGCGTGGTCCGCAGCCCCGAAAGTACGGAGTCGAGCTCCTCGACCCAGTGTGTGTCCGATTCTGTCAAGGACCGCACTAGTCTGGGTTTGATGCCGCTCATGATGATACCGTTCGTGCGTTCGACTTGGCCGTTTGTTTGGGGATGGTAGACGGAGGCGTAATTGAGCTTAATGCCCATGTTGCCACACCAAGTTTTCACATCATCGGCTGTGTAGTTTGAGCCATTGTCTGTGATGATGCTGTGGGGGACGCCGTAATGGTGTACAACCCCTGATATGAAGTCTATCACTGGTCCCGATTCGGCAAATTTAACTGGTTTGGCTTCTATCCATTTGGTGAACTTGTCCACCATGACCAATAAGTATTTTTTCTTATGGCTTCCCCCTTTAAGGGGTCCGACCATATCCAGCCCCCAGACCGTGAAGGGCCAAGTAATGGGGATTGTTTGGAGAGCGGTAGGGGGCATATGGCTCTGATTGACAAAGAGCTGGCAACCGACGCAGTGTTGGACAAGGTCCTGTGCATCTGCTCGGGCTGTCGGCCAATAAAACCCTATACGGAAGGCTTTGCTGACAAGTGCCCGGGCCGCAGCATGGTGCCCGCCGAGTCCGGCATGGATTTCAGCCAAGAGCTGCCGCCCTTCCTCTTCGGAGATGCATCTTTGGAGCACTCTGGTGGCACTTTTCTTATAGAGTTCTCCCTCATGGACTTTGTAGGCCTTGGAACGCCGCACGATACAACATGCTTCGTTTTGGTCCTCGGGGAGCTCCTGCCTATTTAGGTAGGCCAAGAAAGGCTCGGTCCACGAGGCGATTACAGCCATGATTTCGTGGGCCGAAGGTGTTATTTCGGTGGCGGAGCCCCCGATGACATCAGATGGTTCGGAATCTGGGGTTATATTCGGAGCCGGGCTAGTATTGCCGGACCCCCTTCCCATACCATGGATGGCTTGAACAGCCTTTCCAAGAATATGTTAGGTGGGATAGGGTCGTGTTTAGCATCGATGCGGGCGAGGATATCCGCCGCTTGATTGTTTTCTCAAGCCACATGGTGGAATTCGAGCCTCTCGAACCGAGCTGACATTTTGAGGACGGCATTGCGGTATGCCGCCATTTTTGGATCCTTGGCGTCAAAATCTCCATTTATCTGTGATATTGCGAGGTTTGAGTCCCCGCGCACTTCCAGGCGTTGAATTCCCATAGAGACTGCCATCCGTAGACCATGCAACAGGGCCTTGTATTCGGCTACGTTGTTGGAGTCTGTGTATAGTATTTGGAGTACGTATTGGACCGTGTCTCCAGTGGGGGATGTCAGGACTACACCCGCTCCCAATCCGGCCAGCATTTTAGAGCCGTCCAAGTGCATGATCCTATTGGAGTACGCGCCCTACTCTTTAGGGAGTTCGACTTCTATACATTCGGCGACGAAGTCAGCCAATACTTTCGACTTAATGGCCCGTCGTGGTTTGTATGTTATGTCGAACGGAAGAAGTTCGATGGCCCATTTAGCAATCCGTCCCGTGGCGTCGCGGTTGTTTATTATGTTGTTCAGTGGTACTTCGGAGGCCACCGTAATCAAACACTCCTGGAAGTAGTGGCGTAGCTTCCGGGATGCCATGAAGACCGCGTATGCTATCTTTTGATAGTGTGGGTATCGTGATTTGCATGGGGTGAGGACAGTGGACACGTAATATATCGGCTTTTGGAGCGGGAATTTGTATCCATCTGCTTCTCGTTCGACGACGAGCACTGCGCTTACAACTTGATGTGTTGCAGCTATGTACAGTAGCATAGGTTCGCCAATGTTTGGCGCTGTCAGGACTGGATTACTGGCCAATAGGGTCTTTATTTCATCCAGTCCAGCCGCGGCTGCGCCCGTCCACACGAAGTGTTCGATGCATCGAAGAAGGCAGTAAAGAGGTAGTGCCTTTTCTCCTAATCGGGAGATAAAGTGGCTTAAGGCAGCCACACATCCAGCTAGTTTCTCGATATGCTTGAGGTCTGTTGAGATAGCCAACTACGACAGAGCTCGGATTTTCGCCGAATTTGCTTCGATTCTTCTATTGGAAACGATGAAGCCGAGCAACTTCCTGGAGGGTACGCCAAAAACACATTTTTCTGGGTTTAGCTTGATGTCGTATGTTCGGAGGTTATCGAACATAAGTCTCAAGTCATCTATTAAGGTTTCGATGTGTCTTGTTTTTATGACCACGTCGTGCACACATGCCTCCACTATTTTACCGATTTGCTTCTCCAGGCATGTTTGAATCATGCGTTGATAGGTTGCACCGGCATTTTTGAGCCCAAAGGGCATAGTGTTGAAGCAGAAGGGACCATATGGTGTTATGAAGGCCGTTGCGGCTTGGTCGGACTCTACCATCTTTATTTGATGGTATCAAGAGTATGCGTCGAGGAAACATAGTGAGTCGTGTCCTGCGGTGGCGCTGATGATTTGGTCAATGCGAGGGAGGGGGAAGGGATCCTTGGGGCAAGCCTTGTTGAGGTCTTTGAAATCGACGTATAGGTGCCAGGATTTGTCCTTCTTTGGTACCATTACAAGGTTTGCCAGCCAATCCGGATGCTTGATATCTCTGATGAATCCGGCCTCAAGTAGCTTGGCTAGCTCTTCTCCCATGGCTTGCCATTTAGGCTCTGAGAAGCGCCTAATAGTCTGTTTGACTGGCTTGTTTGCTTTCGGTATATTGAGGCTGTGTTCGGCCAGCCTGCGTGGGATGCCCGGCATGTATGAAGGATGCCAGAAAAAATGTCCCAATTCTCGCGTAGGAAGTCTCATAGTGCGGCGTCCGTTGCGGGGCTCAACTGTGTTCCGATGTAAGCTATCTTTGTGGGGTCCGTTGGATGGACCTGGAATTTGACTATCTCGTCTGCGGGTTTGAATGAGGTGGACTTGGGTCGTTTGTCGAGTATCACGTCGTCCCTGTCCATTGTGGCGCGCAGCGTTGTTAGTTCTTCAGCCGCTAGGGCTTCGAATAATGCTTCCAGGGCTAGTGCTACAGTTTTATTTTCAGCACGGAGTGTGACGTCCGGATCACTAGCTAGAGTGATGATTCCATTGGGTCCGGGCATTTTAAGCTTCATGTACCCGTAATGGGGTATAGCTTGAAAGCTTGTGAATGCGTCCCGCCCTAAAAGCGCGTGGTATCCGCTGCTGAAAGGAGCCACTTGGAATGTGATTTCTTTGGACCTGTAATTCTCCAGGGTGCCGAATACCACATCAAGTGTGATTTTTCCTGCACACCGTGCCTCCCGACTAGGGATGATTCCCATGAAGGTCGTACTGCTTTGCTCAATGCGGCTTTTATCAATTTCCATCTTGTTGAGTGTTTCTTCATACATCAAGTTTAATCCGCTTCCGCCGTCAATGAGTACTTTAGTGAGCCGAAAGCCGTCCACGATTGGGCTAAGGACCAAAGAGGCTGGTGCCCGGACTGTCTGGAATTGAGGTTCGTCACTGGCACTAAAAGTTATAGCAGTGTCGTTCCACGGATTTACTTTTGCCACGTGGCAGATTTCAGCAAAATTTCGATGAGCTCGCTTGCGCCTATTATTTGAGGCGAAAGTCTCGGAGACTGTCAGTACCGTATTGTTGTCTTGGGCGGGATGTTGCTCTGCTTTATGGTTTACAAAAAGATCCTCGCCGCTTTTTGCTAGCTGCTGGAGAATCCAACATGCTCTAAGGCTATGCGTTGGTATAGTATCCGGCATGCTATGAATTTTGCATGGCCCATTGAGCCATTCTTCTAATACGGTTCCACACCCTGGAGCGGGCTTTGGTTTTTTGGGAATTGGATCGGGTAACTTACGAGAGTTTGCCATTTTAGCTCGGAGGAAGGGTTTAGTGAGAGCCGGACTGTCCCAAAAGTCTGTTTGGGTTTTCGAGGCACTTTCCATCGCACAGTACTTCTGTACTATGGCTTCTAAGTCGGCAAAGTGTATTATGTCAGGCGACTTATAGCATTAAGGATCCCTTTGCTCGTGCATTTTTTGCAGAAAAGTGAGATTGCGTCTTCCTCGCGATAGTCCTTGACCTTGTTTATCACAAGGAGGAATCTAGCCCAGTAGTGATGTACTATCTCTTGGGGCTCTTGTCTAATATGGGAGAGACGGCTCAAGTCTTGGTGGGTGGGCGTTGCTGAATCTGGATTCTGATCCGATCTAACGCCAAGGGGCAGAGGAGCTTCCGGGCTTGACAACTCGGGCTCAGGGGTGCTGCCTGATTTTTCTGGCCCGTTGCCCGATTCTAAGTTTGAGGCCTGGGTCATGTCCTCCCACGAACGTGTATCCATATCAGAGAGCTCGGTAATCTAGACATAGTTCGTCCTCAAAATAGAGGGATAATCCAAGTGCGGCTCTTCCACTACCTCTATCTGGTGGGTGACCGGCGGGGATTTAATATCCCTTTGGTCGGGTTTAAGCCCAATCCGATCATAGTCTATAGCGACTCCCAAAGCGGCGATGCGATCCAAGAGCTCATTAAGGGAGGAGAGCTCCATTGGATACATCTGTTCCGCGAATTCCAAATTGACGTGGAGGCTGTTTTTGATGACCCAAGAGGTCATCGTCGGCGCGGCAGTCGATCTGGCGTCCATGACGAATCCGCCTAGTCGGAGAGTTTGGCCTACCGCCAGCGCTCCGCGGAGGTGATGTTGTCCTTGACAATGAGACGAGCCATCGAGCCTTGCAGCGACGACACAGAGGAACTCTCAATGAAAGCACCAATGTCGGTGTCAAAACCGGCGGATCTCGGGTAGGGGGTCCCAATCTGTGCGTCTAAGGCTAATGGTAATAGGAGGCAAGGGACATGATGTTTAACCCAGGTTCGGGCCCTCTCGATGGAGGTAAAACCCTATTTCCTGCTTGATTGATCTTGATGATATGAGTATTACAAGAGTTGATCTACCACGAGATCGTAGAGGTTAAACCCTAGAAGCTAGCCTATGATGATTATGATTGTCCCTCTACGGACCAAACCCTCCGATTTATATAGACACCGGAGGGGGCTAGGGTTTACACAGAGTCAGTTACAAAGAAGGAAATCTAATATCCGGATCGCCAAGCTTGTCTTCCACGCAAAGGAGAGTCCCATCTGGACACGGAACGAAGTCTTGAGTCTTGTACCTTCACGGTCCAACAGTCGGGCCAAAGCATATAGTCCAACTGTCCGGATACCCCCTAATCCAGGACTCCCTCAACCCCGCTGTAGGGTGTTGCAATATGTTCATGGTTTGCTTATTGTCAGTGTTGCGAGGGTGACAACAACGTAAACGCGGATAAGTGGGTTATGGCGTATGGGAGTAAAGAGGACTTGGTACTTAATGCTATGGTTGGGTTTCAAGACCTTAATGTTCTTTAGTAGTTGCGGATGCTTTCTAGAGTTCCAATCATAAGTCCATATGATCCAAGTAGAGAAAGTATGTTAGCTCATGCCTCTCCCTCATATAAAATTGCAAGAATGATTACTAGTACTTGTTATCGATTGCCTAGGGACAAATGACTTTCTCATTGACAAAAGCTATCCACTTTTATTACCTCGCAATTTATTCGTAGTTTTATTCTCGCAAGGTACTCGTAATTCTATTGTTGCACAATAGTTTCATACTTGTTCTCGTTAAAGCAAATGTCAAGTGTGCATAGAGTTGTATCGGTGGTCAATAGAACTTGAGGGAATAATTGTTCTGCCTTTAGCTCCTCGTTGGGTTCGACATTCTTATTTATCAAAGAAGGCTACAAAAGACCCCCTATAGTTGTGGGTTATCATTGCACCAGTCCATAGATGGATCGCTGGAGCTTGCACACCTTTTTAGCATCTTTAGGATCGACAAAACCTTCTGGTTGCATCATATACAACTGTTCTTTTAAGAAATCCATTATGGAATGCAACTTTGGCGTCCATTTGCCAAATTTCATAATAATAAAATGCAGCAATTGCTAACATGATTCAGACAGACTTAAGCATCGCTACGGGTGAACAAGTCTCATCATAGTCAATCCCTTCAACTTGTCGAAAACCTTTTGTAACAAGTCGAGCTTTGTAAACAATCATATTACCGTCAGCGTCTGTCTTCCTCTTGAAGATCCATTTTATCTCAATGGCTTGCTGACCATCAGGCAAGTCCACCAAAGTCCACACTTTGTTATCATACATGGATCCCATCTCAGATTTCATGGCCTCAAGCCATCTGTCGGAATCAGGGCTCATCATAGCTTCTTCATAGTTTGTAGGTTCGCCATTGTCTAATAACATGACCTCCCGGATAGGATTACCAAACCACTCTGGTGCGGAATGTGCTTTATTCGACCTACGAAGTCTAGTAGTAACTTGATCCGAAGTTTCATGAGCATCATCATTAGCTTCCTCTCTAGTTGGCGTAGGCATCACGGGAACGGATTTCTCTGATGTGCTACTCTCCAATTCAAGAGAAGGTACAATTACCTCATCAAATTCTACTTTCCTCCCACTCACTTCTTTTGAGAGAAACTCCTTCTCTAGAAAGGATCCATTCTTAGCAACAAAGATCTTGCCTTCGGATCTGTGGTAGAAGGTGTACCCAATTGTTTCCTTAGGGTATCCTATGAAGACGCACTTCTCCAGTTTGGGTTCGAACTTATCAGGCTAAAGCCTTTTGACATAAGTGTCACGACCCCAAACTTTAAGAAATGACAACTTAGGTTTCTTGCCAAACCATAATTCATACGGTGTCATCTAAATATATTTAGATGGTGCCCTATTTAACGTGAATGCGGCTGTCTCTAATGCATAAACCCAAAACAATAGTGGTAAATCAGTAAGAAACATCATAGAATGCACCATATCTAATAAAGTACGATTACGACATTTGAATAGACCATAACGCTGTGGTGTCCAGGTGGCGTGAGTGATGAAACAATTCCACATTGTTTTGAATGAAGGCAAAACTCGTAACTCAAATATTTGCTTCCATGATCAGATCATAGAAACTTTATTTTCTTGTTATGATGATACTTCACTCTAAAATTCTTTGAACTTTTCAAATGTTTCAGACTTGTGTTTCATCAAGTAGATATCCCCATACCCACTCAAATCATCTGTGAAGGTCCAAAAATAATGATACCTGTCGCGTGCTTCAACACTAATCGAACCTCATACATCGGTATGTATTATTTCCAATAAGTCATTAGCTTGCTCCATTGTTCCAAAGAACGGAGTTTTAGTCATCTTGCCCATGAGGCATGGTTCGCAAGTATCAAATGATTCATAATCAAGTGATTCCAAAAGTCCATCCGTATGGAGTTTCTTCATGTGTTTCACACCAATATGACCTAAACGGCAGTGCCACAAGTATGCCGCACTATCATTATTAACTTTGCATCTTTCGGCGTCAATATTATGAATATGTGTATCACTACGATCGAGATTCAATAAACCATTCACATTGGGTGTATGACCATAGAAGGTTTTATTCATTTAAACAGAACAACAATTAATCTCTGACTTAAATGAATAACTGTATTGCAATAATCTTGATCTAATCATATTCATGCTCGAGGCAAACACCAAATAACATTTATTTAGGTTCAACACTAATACCTAAGGTAGAGAGAGTGTGCGATGGTGACCGTATCAACCTTGGGATCACTTCCAACACACATCGTCACGTCGCCCTTAACTAGTCTTTGTTTATTCTGCAACTCCTGTTTCGAGTTACTAATCTTAGCAACAGAACCGGTATGAAATACCCAGGGGTTACTACAAACACTAGTAAAGTACACATCAATAACATGTATATCAAATGTACCTTTGTTCACTTTGCCATCCTTCTTATCTTTCAAGTATTTGGGGTAGTTCCGCTTCTAGTGACCATTCCCTTTGTAGTAGAAGCACTCACTTTCTAGCTTAGGTCCAGATTTGCTTCTTCACGGGAGTGGCAACTTGCTTGCCATTCTTCTTGAATTTCCCTTTCTTTCCCTTTGCCCTTTTTCTTGAAACTAGTGGTCTTGTTAACCATCAACACTTGATGCTCTTTCTCGATTTCTACCTTCACCAATTTCAGCATCGCGAAGATCTCGGGAATCATTTTCGTCATCCCTTGCATATAATAGTTCATCACAAAGTTCTAGTAGCTTGGTGATAGTGACTAGAGAATTCTGTCAATCACTATCTTATTTGGAAGACTAACTCCCACTTGATTCAAACGATTGAAGTACTCAGACATTCTGAGCACATGCTCACTGGCTGAGCTATCCTCCTCCATCTTGTAGGCAAAGTACTTGTCAAAGGTCTCATACCTACCGACACCGGCATGAGTCTGAAATACCAATTTCATCTCTTGGAACATCTCATATGTTCCGTGGGGTTCACAACATTTTTGAAGTCCCGATTCTAAGCCGTAAAGCATGGTTAACTAAACTATTAAGTAGTCGTCATATCAAGCTTGCCAAACGTTCATAACGTCCACATCTGCTCCCGCAATAGGTCTGTCACCTAGCGGTGCATCAAGGACATAATTCTTCTATGCAACAATGAGGATAATTCTCAGATCATGGACCCAGTCCGCATTATTGCTACTATCATCTTTCAACTTAGTTTTCTCTAGGAACATATCAAAAATAGGGGAGCTATATCGCGAGCTATTGATCTACAACATAGATATGCAAAAACTCTTAAGACTAAGTTGATGATAAATTTAAGTTCTATTAATCAAATTACTGATGAACTCCCACTTAAATTAACACCCCTCAAGTTATTTAAGTGATACACGATCCAAATCAACCAACCCATGTCCGATCATCACGTGAGATGGGGTAGTCATCAATGGTGAACATCTCTATGTTGATCATATCTACTATATGACTCACGTTCGACCTTTCGGTCTCCAGTGTTCCGATGCCATGTCTGTACATGCTAGGCTCGTCAAGTTTAACCCAAGTATTCTGCATGTGCAAAACTGTCTTACACCCGTTGTATGTGAATGTAGAGTCTATCACACCCGATCATCACGGGGTGTCTCAAAACGACAAACTTTCACAACAGTGCATACTTAGGGAGAACACTTATTTCTTGAAATTTAGTAAAGGGATCATCTTATAATGTTACCATAGTTCTAAGCAAAATAAGATGCATAAAAGATAAACATCACATGCAATCAAAATATGTGCCATGATATGGCCATCATCATCTCATGCTTTTGATCTCCATCTCCAAAGCATCATCAAGATCTCCATCATCACTGGCTCGACACCTTGATCTCCATCGTTGCGTCGTGGTCGTCTCACCAACTATTGCTTCTACAGCTATTGCTAACACATAGCGATAAAGTAAAGCAATTACATGGCATTTGCATTTCAAACAATAAAGAGACAACCATAAGGCTCCTACCGGTTGCCTGATATCTTACAAAACATGATCATCTCATACAATAACGTATATCACATCATGTCCTGACCATATCACATCACAACATGCCCTGCAAAAACACGTTAGACATCCTCTACTTTGTTGTTGCAAGTTTCAAGTGGCTACTACGGGCTTCTAGAAAGAACCATTCTTACCTACGCAAAAAACCACAACGGTGTTTCGTCAAGTTTGTTGTTTTAACCTTCTTCAAGGACCGGCCGTAGTCAAATTCGATTCAACTGAAGTAGGAGAAACAGACACTCGCCAGCCAACTTTTTGCAAAATTAGTTGCATGTCAGTCGGTGGAACCGGTCTCATGTGCGTGGACATGTAAGGTTGGTCCGGGCCGCTTCATCCTGCAATACCGCCGAATCAAAATAAGGCGTTGGTGGTAAGCAGTATGACTATCACCGCCTGCAACTCTTTGTGTTCTACTCGTGCATATCATCTACGCATAGACTTGGCTGGAATGCTGCCACTATTCAAAAATGTTGCATGGAAAACAAAAAGAATTTCTATGCACACGCAAGATCTATCAAGGAGATGCATAGAAACGAGAGGGGGAGAGTATTCCTACGTATCCTCATAGACCGTAAGCGGAAGCATTTTACAACGCGATTGATGTAGTCGAACTTCCTTCGCGCTCCAACCGATCTAGTACCGAGCGCACATCACCTCCGCGTTCTGCACACGTTCAGCTCGGTGACGTCCTCGGCCTTGTTGATCCAGGAAGACGGCGAGGTAGTAGATGAGTTCCAGCAGCATGATGGCATGGTGATGGTGATGGTGAAGTTATCTCCACAGGGCTTAGCCTAAGCATTACGAAAATATGACCGGGGGTGTAAACGGTGGAGGGGGGCGCCGCACACGGCTAGGCAATTGTCTGGTGTGTGCTAGGCGACCCCCTCCCATGTATATATAGGTGGAAGGGAGGAGAAGCCATAGGAGGCACCCAAGTAGGAGGAATCCTACTTGGAGTCCCTCCCAAGCCGTGCCCCCTGCCATATAACCGAGGGGGAAGGAAAGAGGGGGGAGAGGGAAGGAAGGGGGAGTCTTACTCCACACTTTCCTTTCCCTTCCCCTATTTCCTTATCCTCCTAAGCCAGCTTGCTATGGGGGGCGCACCAGCCCCTTGTGGCTGGTGCGTTCCCTCTCTTGGCCCATAAGGCCCATATCTTTTGCCGAGGGTGCCCGGAACCCCTTCCAGTGACCCGATAAGTACCCGGTACCCCCCGAAACACTTCCGATGTCCGAATACCATCATACTATATATCAATCTTTACCCCTCGACCATTTCGAGACTCCTCTTCATGTCTGTGATCTCATCCGGGACTCCGAACAACATTCGGTCACCAAATCACATAACTCATATAATACTATACATCAACAAATGTTAAGCGTGCGGACCCTACGGTTTCGAGAACTATGTAGACATGACCGAGACACCTCTCTGGTCAATAACCAATAGCAGAACCTAGATCCCCATATTGGCTCCTACATATTCTACGAAGATCTTTATGGGTCAAACTGCTATGACAACATACGTAATTTCCTTTGTCCATCGGTATGTTACTTACCCGAGATTCGATCATCGGTATCTTTATACCTAGTTCAATGTCATTACCGGCAAGTCTCTTTACTCATTCTGTAATACATCACCTCGCAGCCAACTCCTTAGTCATGTGCTTGCAAGCTTATGATGTGTATCACTGACAGGGCCCAGAGATACCTCTCTGATACTCGGAGTGACAAATCCTAATCTCGATATATACCAACTCAACAAACACCTTCGGAGATACCCGTAGAGCATCTTTATGATCACCCAGTTACTTTATGACATTTGATAGCACACAAGGTATTGCTCCGGTATCCGGGAGTTGCATAATCTCATAGTCGAAGGAATATGTATTTGACATGAAGAAAGCAATAGCAATAAAACTAAACGATCATTATGCTAATATAACAGGTGGGTCTTGTCCATCACATCATTCTCCTAATGATCTGATCCTATTATAAAATGACAACACATGTCCATGGTTAGGAAACCTTAACCATCTTTGATCAATGAGCTAGACTAGTAGAGGCTTACTAGGGACACAGTATTTGTTTATGTATTCGCACATGTATTTAAGTTTTCGATTAATACAACTCTAGTATGAATTATAAACCTTTATCATGAATAAGGAAATATTCATGGTGGGAGACGTCCTGCAAGCGTTCACCACCCCCTACGTGCAAAGGTTTGGCCTCCCTTATTATTCTCACTGCCTGGTGGCTCTGGAAGCACCGGAATGCTTGCATCTTCGAAGACGAGCAGCCCTCCATCACCCGGCTATCCGACATCATCAAAGACGAAGCGCGCATGTGGGCCAAGGCCGGCGCCAACAAACTGCACAACATCATTCCCGAGAGATAGCACTATAGGTTTCTGGGGCTGAGCAACCCCATGTCTGTTCTGCTCCTAGCTTGCTTCCATGCCTTCCTATGTACATGGCTTAATGAGCTCTTGTAACCTCATGCTTTACAACTCTTCTCCTATCAATGAAAAGATACGCATCCTCTGCGTATTCGCGAAAAAAGAATAAGGAAACATAAAATAAAAACTTTATTATTGCCTCTAGGGCATATTTCCTTCACATACATATCATCAAAATATCAAACGAATGCCAACATCACATGATTACTTACGACAAGACTTCTCCCATGCAATGAGGTTTTGGGACAAAGATTGAATATAAGAGATGAACTAGGGTTTGAGATGAGATGGTGAAGATGTTGATGAAGATTGGTCCTCCCACGATGAGAGGATCATTGGTGATATTAATGGCTTTGATTTTCCCCTCTTGGAGGGAAGTATCCCCAGCAGAATCGCTCCACCGGAGAGCAAAAGTGCTCCTGCCCAGGTTCCACCTCGAGACGGCGGCGCTTCATCCCAAAAGTCTTCTTCTTATTTTTTTTCTAGGTCAAAACCCCTCATATAGAAAAAGATGGGCACCGGAGGCTAGCTGTGGGACCCACAAGGCATCAGGGCATGCCTAGGGGTGTGGCCGCGCCCTGTTGCCTTGTGAGCAGTTGGTGTCCCCCTATGGTATTTCTTTGCTCTAGTATTTTTTATATATTCAATAAAAAATCACTGTGAAGTTACAGGTCATTTGGAACTATGTAGAACAGGTATATCTTCTTTAGGTTTTTCAAGTCCAGAATTCCACCTGCCGGTAATCTCCCTCTCCATGTAAATCTTGCAAATTAAGAGAGAAAAGGCATTATAATTGCATCATAAATTGGAATAATGACCAAAAACAATATAAATAACGGTAGGAAATCATGATGCAAAATGGGCATATAAACTCCCCCAAGCTTAGACCTCGCTTGTCCTCAAGCGAAAGCCAAACTCGATAATCATGACCACATGTTTAGAGAGATAGGTGTCGAGAAAAACAAAATACGAACATGATAGCATCATGATCATTAACATAGCATCAAGTAGTTGTCATATAGCTTCTCATAAACAACTAACAACTCATTCACAACCTTAAAGTATGAAGCATAAACTTTCTTGAAAACAAACAAACTATGTTCTCAATCATAGAAACAATCACAATTCATCATATTTCCGGGAATAGTCTATGTAAGAGCTTTTGTTTTAGCAAGTTCACATACTCAACCATCATTTAGTCACTCAATGCAATTTTTGGGAACAAGCATTTCCGTTAGACACATAGGAAGATAGAAGCTTATTGTTTTCGCCTCCCAACTTGTTTACCACAAGGATAATGTAAACAATAATAACTCATGATCACCTACATCTAACTGGATATATGTATCTGGATCTTTCCCCACCACATGATGCTTGCCAACTAGAGAATAAATAGAGTGGAATAGGGATGAACATTATTGACTCTTGCATAAAAGTAAATACAGAAAAGTAAAAGATAGGCCCTTCGTAGAGGGAAGCAGAGGTTGTCATGCACTTCTTATTTTTGGATGTGCAAGCTCTTAATGTACAGGAACGTCACTTTATATTGCCCCTTATGATAGCAACCTTTTATTATGTTGTCCATCAGTTTTATTTCTTTGCCATCACAATATCGTACAAAGCTTATTTTCCCTTACAATAAAAGATCATACATATTTAGGAGAATTTTTAATTGCTTTATGCACTAATGACAACTTACTTGAAGGATCTTATTCAATCCATAGGTAGATATGGTGGACTCTCAAGAAAAGAAACTGGGTTTAGGTGTTTTGAATGCACAAGTAGTATCTCTACTTAGTGCATCTTATTCAATCCATAGGTAGATATGGTGGACTCTCAAGAAAATAAACTGTGTTTAGGTGTTTTGAATGCACAAGTAGTATTCTCTACTTAGTGAAAATTTTGGCTAGCAAGAGGTTCTAGACAAGCACCACATGTTAGAGGATCCATGACAATATAGCTTCTATGTGAATGTCAACAAACATAACCCATTACGTTGTCTTCCTTGTCTAACATCAACTATTTGAACATGCAGAAAATATTTGATGGGGACTCACAATCATAAAAGATGTCCAAGATTGTATATTTATATGTGAATCTCCTCTCCCTTCGCAAGAGGTTCTAGACAATCATAATTTTGCATGAATTGCATCCATGACCAATACTATGTTTGTTAATTTCCAATAAGTTTTATCAATCATACTCTTTCTATGTGAAGTCATTACTCTCCACGAGATTAGCATATGATCTTTTATCTCTTTTTATTATTGATATTGAAACAAGAAAATAAAGAAACAAAACTCAAACTACTCTTTATTATATAACTCTCACACTTGATTACATAGATAAGACATAAAGCAAGCACTCGAAGCAAAAACTTTTACTAAACTTTTATTCTTCTAAATCATGAAATAGCTAATGATTGAACTAAGATAGATAACGATGGTAAAAGGTGATAATGATATGATACCGGGGCACCTCCCCCAAGCATGGAACAAGCTAAGGGTGGTGCCCATACCCATGAACTCAAGTGTCTTTCTTCGATGATGGTGGTGATGAGGTGGTAGGCTTGTCCTATGTCTTCCAAGGCATAGGCCCCCATCATAAAAAGATGAACGTGTCTCTGGGGTCCTTGTGTTTACAAATGAATTCCGTGATCATGGAGTTGTTAGCACTGAGTCCGCGCTGCACCATCCCTTGGCACTTGAAGATTTCTTGCTCCACCGCTTCAAGCTTGGCCTTCTCGCTTCCCTCCCTCTTTGGTCCTTGATCGTTCCGGATGTGAAGCACCCCCTCATGCATCTCAATGGCTTGAGGGTGTTTCATCAACTCCGGAAGGTAGGGGTTGACGACCTTCTCGAAGAACTTGTCCTTGGATGAACTTGGTGGTGCCTTGGCGATCTAGATTTGTCAAAAAAACCCCGAAACAAGAACATAGGAGAAACTTGTGATATGGTGGTCCAAACATATGGGAGTATATATAAAGAATTTTTATTTTCCAAACCAATTATTCTGGAACAAAATGGAGTTGGGAAGGCACACGAGGTGCCCACAAAGGCAACCAGATGCACCCAAGGCGGTAGGGCGCACCCTGTTGCCTTGTGACCTCCTCATGGGTCCCCTCGGCTAGTTCGTATTTTTGTTTTTTTTTTCTAATATTCCAAAACGGACAGAATAATTTTTATGGAATTTTTGGAGCCGGTTTACTTACCATATCACATACCTACTCCTTTTAAGGGTTCTGGAGTGTTCCAGAAGGTCTCACTTATGTGTTCCTCTAGTGTCATAGCTTGAATAATATTAGTTCCAACATTAATGGGCATACCTGAGATATAATGTTTAATCCTTTTTCCATTAACCACTCTCGAATTAGTCCCTTCGGCATTGTTGATCTTAATAGCACAGAAGCGATAAACTTCTTCGATCATATATGGTCCTTCCCATTTAGAGAGAAGTTTTGTGCAAAGAATCTGAAACAAGAATTGTACAAAAGAACTTTATCACCTACTTGAAATTCCCGCTTTTGGATTCTTTTGTCATGCAATCTTTTAACTTTTTCTTTAAACAACTTGGCATTTTCACAAGCTTGTGTTCTCCATTCATCTAAAGAGCCAATATCAAATAACCTCTTTTCACCGGCAAGTTTGAAATCATAATTATGTTCTTTAATTTGCCCAATAAGCTTTTTGTTCTAACTCAAGAGGTAAATGACACGCTTTTCCATAGACCATTTTATATGGAGACATACTCGTAGGATTTTTATAAGCAATTCTGTAAGCCCATAATGCATCATCAAGTTTCTTAGGCCAATTCTTTCTGTATCTATTAACAGTCTTTTGCAAAATCAATTTTATTTCTCTGTTGCTCAATTCAACTTGGCCACTAGACTGAGGATGATAAGGTGATGCAATTCTATGGTTGACATCATATTTAGCAAGAAGTTTATGGAATGCACCTTGAATAAATGTGAATCAACACCAGTCATTAAATATCTAGGGACTCCAAACCTCGGGACAATAACTTCTTTAAGCATTCTAATAGAAGTGTTATGATCAGAACTACTAGTTGAAATAGCTTCTATCCATTTAGTAACATAATCAACAACACCTAAAATATGAGTATATCCATTAGAGGAAGGAAAAGGTCCCATATAATCAAAACCCCAAACATCAAATTTTTCAATATTAAGTGAATAATTCATAGACATTTCCTGACGTCTACCAATATTACCAAAACTCAAAAAAAGCTCCAAAAACGGATCCTCCCACCGGCAAGGGCCAAGATCCTCTCTGCCTCCATGGCCCTAAGGCCACTTGAGACGGGACGAACCGGCGCCGGCGGGAGGCGGAGAACCCTAGCTTTTTGGGTGGTGGCGGCTGGCTAGGTCGTGTAGATTCGTACATGGGGTTCTTGCTCCTTTGCTTTTCCCATAAGTGATATACTCATCTACTCGTATATAGAACTCCAGGTGAATCAACCAACCAAGTCGAAATACGGTTGCAAATCAATCCATCGTTGGATGGTTAGTTGGACAGTGATATCCTCAGCCCATCAGAATTTAAGTCCTGATGATCGCATTTATCCTGGATTTATTTTAAGATTTCTGGCGATACGCGTTCAGTAGGAGAAGACCTTCTCGTCGACTATGTTAGAATGGAAAGAGGGGTTTGGTGGAATAGTTCATTGTATTGCTTGAGCCTCGTTGGCATATATATAGTAGTACATGATCTACTTGGAGTACAAGGTAAGCCAGAATATTTCCGAGTCTAACATATGTTTCCAATCTAATGAATATACTCAACATTCCCCGCAGTCACAATGGTAGCGACACGGACGGTGAGACTGGAGAAGAATCCGAAGGCACACCGATGGACCCCCTGATGACCCGAAAGTATAGGGGATCTATCATAGTCCTTTCGATAAGTAAGAGTGTCTAACCCAACGAGGAGCAGAAGGAAATGATAAGCGGTTTTCGGTAAGGTATTCTCTGCAAGCACTAAAATTGTAGGTAACAGATAGTTTTGTGATAAGATAATTTGTAACGGGTAACAAGCAATGAAAGTAAATAAGGTGCAGCAAGGTGGCCCAATCCTTTTTGTAGCAAAGGACAAGCCTGGACAATTTCTAATAATGAGAAAAGCGCTCCCGAGGACACATTGGAATTATCATCAAGCTAGTTTTCATCATGCTCATATGATTCGCGTTCGGTACTTTGATAATTTGATATGTGGGTGGACCGATGCTTGGGTACTTCCCTTTCTTGGACAAGCATCCCACTTATGATTAACCCCTATTGCAAGCATCCACAACTACAAAAGAAGTATTAATGTAAACCTAACCATAGCATGAAACTAGCGGATCCAAATAAGCCCCTTACGAAGCAACACATAAACTAGGGTTTAAGCTTCTGTCACTCTAGCAACCCATCATCTACTTATTACTTCCCAATGCCTTCCTCTAGGCCCAAATAATGGCGAAGTGTCATGTAGTCGACGTTCACATAACACCACTAGAGGAGAGACAACATACATCTCATCAAAATATCGAACGAATACCAAATTCACGTGACTACTAATAGCAAGACTTCACCCATGTCCTGAGGAACAAATGCAACTACTCACAAAGCATATTCATGTTCATGATCAGAGGAGTATTAATATGCATTAAGGATCTAAACATATGATCTTCCACCAAATAAACCAATTAGCATCAACTACAAGGAGTAATCAACACTACTAAAAACCCACAGGTACCAATTTGTGGTTTTGATACAAGATTGGATACAAGAGATGAACTAGGGTTTGAGAGGAGATGGTGCTGGTGAAGATGTTGATGGAGATTGACCCCCTCCCGATGAGAGGATTGTTGGTGATGACGATGGTTATGATTTCCCCCTCCCGAGGGGATGTTTCCCAGGCAGAAAAGCTCCGCCGGACCCCTAGATTGGTTCCGCCAAGGTTCCGCCTCGTGGCTGCGGAGTTTCGTCCCGTAAGCTTGCTATGATTTTTTCCAGGGTAAGAGGCTTCATATAGCAGAAGATGGGCGCCCCACCCTCATGGCCAGGGTGTGGGCCCCCTATGGTACTTTCTTTGCTCAATAATTCTTATTAATTCTAAAAATGACTTTCATGGAGTTTCAGGACTTTTGGAGCTCTGCAGAATAGGTTTCCAATATTTGCTCCTTTTCCAGCCCAGAATTCCAGCTGCCGGCATTCTCCCTCCTTATGATAAACCTTATAAAATAAGAGAGAATAGCCATAAGTATTGTGACATAACGTGTAATAACAGGCCATAATGCAATAAATATTGATACAAAAGCATGATGCAAAATGGACGTATCAACTCCCCCAAGCTTAGACCTCGCTTGTCCTCAAGCGGAAGCCGATATCGAAAAATATGTCCACATGTTTAGAGATAGAGGTGTCGATAAAAATAAAATACAGACTTGAGGGCATCATGATCATTCTTATGACAACACATATATAGATTTTGTCATATGATTTCTTATGCTCAAGTAACAATCTATTCACAATGTCAAGTCTAGTTCAGAAACTTCATTGAGAACTAACAAACTGTAATCTGAGTCATTGAAGCGATTGCAATTTATCATAACATCGGAAAGAGTCAAGAATAGAGCTTTTCAGCAAGTCCACATACTCAATTATCATATAGTCTTCTACAATTGCTAACACTCACGCAATACTTATGGTTATGGAGTTTTAATCGGACACTGAGAAAGATAGGGGCTTATAATGTTGCCTCCCAACGTATTCACCTTTGGGTGATGTCAACAATAATAGTTCAAGCTAACTTACATCCAATTGGATATATATATATATATATATATATATATATCAGGATCTTTCCAACATGAGGTGCTTGCCAAAGGATAAAATGAAAAAGGGAAAGGTGAAGATCACCTTGACTCTTGCATAAAGTAAAAGACATAAAGTAAAAGATAGGCCCTTTGCAGAGGGAAGCAGAGGTTGTCATGTGCTTTTAGGGTTGGATGCACAAAATCTTAATGCAAAAGAATGTCACTTTATATTGCCACTTGTGATATGAACCTTTATTATGCAGTCCGTCGCTTTTACTACTTCCATATCACATGATCGTATAAAGCTTATTTTCTCTGCACTAGTAAGTCATACATATTTAGAGCAATTTTTATCGCTTGCAACACGACAACTTACTTGAAGGATCTTACTCAATCCATAGGTAGGTATGGTGGACTCTCACGGCAAAACTGGGTTTAAGGATATTTGGAAGCACAAGTAGTATCTCTACTTGGTGCAAGGAATTTTGGCTAGCATGAGGGGCAAAGGCAAGCTCAACATGTTGGATGATCCATGACAATATACTTTAACTAAGATGTGAGAAAACATAACCCATTACGTTGTCCTCCATGTCCAACATCAACTCTTTAGCATGTCATACTTAATGAGTGCTCACAATCATAAAAGATGTCCAAGACAGTATATTTATATGTGAAAACCTCTCTTTCTTTATTACTTCCTATTAATTGCAACGATGACCAAAGCTATGTTTGTCAACTCTCAGCAACTTTTAAGCCTCATACTCTTTATGTGTGAAGTCATTACTATCCATAAGATCAATATGAACTATTTTATTCTTTTTATTCTTTCTATTTTCTCAAGATCATAGCAAGATAGAAAAAGCCCTTGACTCAACACTAATGTTTGTTATATATAGCTCACGGACTCGATTACATAGAGAGATCACAAAGAAAAACTCAAAACTAATTCATACCAAAACTTTATTCTACTAGATCATGATATTACTAAAAGGATCGAACTAAGTAAAACGGTAAAGATAGGAGTGTGATGGTGATACGATACCGGGGCCCCTCCCCCAAGCTTGGCAGTTGCCAAGGGGAGTGCCCATACCCATGTGATTATGCACTACTAGGGAAAACCTTATACACAGAAATTTAGCAACAGCGCGGGTCAAAAAAGAGCGCTGGTGCTAAATAGCAGTAGCGATTAGCGGAAAACCGCGCTACAGATACAACTTTAGCAGTAGCGCGTGTAGTGACAAAAGCGCTACTACTAATATTCCGATTGCTAGAATGATAGGGTACGCATAGCAGTAGCGGGCTTGGAGGAAACGCGCTGCCGCTACGTCATAAGTAGCAGCGCGTTTCCTAAGAAGAGCGCTACTACTAACGGAAATAAAATAAGATGAAAAACAAATAGAAAAGTAAATGAAAATGAAAGAAATAGAAAAAGGACAAAGGAAAAAAATTAAATGTAAAGCAAAATAAATGAAAAAGCGAAAAAACAGAGGAAGGCATAGCTGCAGCGTGTGTTTGTAAGAGGCGCTATAGCTAACGTAGCTGCAGCGCGTGTCCTAGACCCCCGCTATAGAAACAGAAAAGGAAATTAAAAGATGGAAGAAAATTACATAGCTATAGCTGCAGCGCGTTTTGCTAAAACCGCTATAGCTATCTTAGCTATAGCGCGTTTTACCAAATGCGCTACCGCTAAGTTTGACTTAACCAAAAAACCGTTTCCCCCCGGCCACCACTTCTCCCCCAAATCCCACAACCCATCCCGTGCGCCGCCGTCTCCCCGATTCACCATCGCCCCACTTCATCGCCATCTCATCCCGACGTCGACGCCACTAGAGCCGTGCGCAGTCGACGCCACCGGAGCCGCCCCCAACGCCACGGAGCCGCGCGGCCTCGTCAACGCCACCGGAGCCGCCGTCGACGCCACTAGATCCTTCCTTGCCACAACTGCCTTCCTCGCCGTCACCGGAGATGCCCCTGCCTCCCTCGCCGTCACCGGAGACGCCCTGCCTCCCTCGCCACCACTGCCTCCGTCGCCACCACCGGAGCCATCCTCTGTAAGCCCCCACCCCTCCTCTCTCTCTAATGCATAGGTTAGCTAGTTTAATTAGGTTAATTATCTAGGTTAGGGCAAAAATTTAGTTAGGGCTTTGACAGAGAAGTAGTTAGGTTAACTAGTTTAATGAGGTTAATTATCTAGGTTAGTGCAAAAATTTAGTTAGGGCTTTGACAGATAACTAGTCAGGTTAACTAGTTTAATTAGGTTAATTATCTAGGTTAATTAGTGCAAAAATTTATTTTGGGCTTTGACAGAGAACTAGCTGCGTTAACTAGGTTAATTAGTGCAAAAATTTAAGTGGCCATGTTATATCTTTTCATTGAAGTTATTCGATTGTGCCCAAGTGGCTTTGTTGTTTCCAGGAATGATGCTGAGTGACCTATGTTTTGCCAGAATGTTGATTCGTTTCTGTTCCGGCAAATTTCAGGTTCTCGATTTGTCCACTTTTTAGCAAAGGTCATGCCGAAATTTTCCGTGAATTTCGGCATGACTTGTGCTACAAACTAGGACATATCGAGTGCCCGGGATTTGCCGCACCAGGAAGGAGTCAACATTCTTGCAAAACAATAGTCCTTTTTTATGTCATTATTCATTTTATTAGGTCTAGAATTAATTGAATAGATTTAATCATAGGAAACATGGCTAGCAACGATGAAGGACATGGTTCTGGTGATTGCGACGACGTCTACCGGGCGGCAGACGAATTTTTTAGCCTTACCGACGATCAACCGATGTTGTTGCTGGGCCCACCGGTGGCATCGGGGACTGAGACTGACACGCAGACCGGTGCTGAGATTGAGACCGGCATCGAGACCAGCTCTGAGACCGGCGCTGAGACCAGTGCTGCCTCGGGGAGCGGAGCCGGTGTAGAACCGAAAGCAAAGAGGCAACAGGTTCCTAACAAACTCAGGACTACTAGACTGGTGGTCACGGAGGTGGACGACGGCAATTTTGAGCCAAAGGCGCCCAAGGAAGTGTGCGCGTGCTACGGCAATCAAATAGGCTGCATCGTACGGACAACCGCCACCATCAAAGATGAGAAACTAAAGAAGATAGAAAATATGAGGAGCTCCCTCCTAAAGAAGTTTCACCAGATATTCTTGTTCCCGGGCCGGAATGAGAAGGATTATGAAGATCCAGACGAGGACCCGGCAATGAAGAAGATAAACAAACACGCCATGACCAAGTTTAGCGACCCGTTGGCTACCTGGAAAATTCGAGTGAAAGCAAATATCAACGACGGGGAACCCTACTCCGAGATTGTAAAGGATAATCCGACAATCACGGAAGAGCAGTTTCAAATATTCAAGGAGGCTTGCGAGGCCGAAGCTGCCAAAAAAAAGTCTAAGTACATGAAGGGGCTTCAAAAGAGGAACATTGGGAGCCACCACCTCGGAAGCCGTGGTTACGGCGGAATGAGGTCCAAATGGGCCAAGGAGGATGCGGGAGCCGCGAGTCTGGGCATCCCAGACCCCTTGGCGGATTTCACCGTCCCGCAGGAGCGTGATGTCCTGAGGGCCCGGCACCATTGGGACCCAGTGAAGAAGGTTTACGAGACAACACCGGTCATTACGGAGTTCATGAGACTGCTGGTAATTTTAGTTTCTGATCAATTTGACTGCACACGTTAGTCATATTTGTAAATGATCCTTGTGCCTTTTGTACAGAGAGCAGCACCGGATTGCGGCCGAAACTGACTCGCCGTCTGAGGCATTGGCGAGGCCCAAGTGGGACACTCCATTCAACCGAGTGTTGAACATATTGAAACAACAACCGGTGGATACTCGACCATCGTATGGACGCGTGCACGGTGTCGGAGACGGCGCCACGTGGAAGAAGTACTACCATGAGACCACAGAGGAGAGAAAGGAAAGACGAAGGTTAACTAAAGAAAACATCGATAAGAAGGTTGAGATTGCGGTTGAGAAGAAATCATCTCAGACAGTCGCAACCGCGGTAGCTGCGGCAAAATAGGCGATTGCAGATATATCTACTTCCTTGGTGACGGGCGTTTTCACTTGGACAAGGCAAAATCCAGAAAAAAAATGCAGAGGACTTTCCCCTTGCTGACTTCTTGGGAGCACCTGCTCCCGCACCGGCTCCCGTACCTGCTCCCGCACCGGCTCCCGCACCGGAGGTGCTCGGTGGTGCCTCCTCTTTGGCTGAGCTCGACGCCCCCACGGTATCTATCACACCGGCCCCCTTCAATATAAATGTATAATCTCCCGTTTTCATTGCCTTTCGGATGTCTCACGTCGCAGACTTTTCTTTGCAGGCCGATGAAACCCCGTGCACCATATTGTACACCATCGGCGAACAGAAGGTGGACGTGGGGAAGGCGACGATAATGGAGCCGAAGGAACCATTGTTCCACAGCCGGCCGATCCCCCCGAACGTCTTCAAGGTTTCCGTGGCCAGTGTCAAACCGGGCCACGAGAATTTGCATCCTCTAGTACTAGTGGGGGATGACGACGAGACCCCGCGGCGGCTTGGTGATTGTTGCAATGGGTGGGTCCTGTTGTGGCCAAAGAGTCTGCTTCGTCTGGAGGCAGCCAGGAGCACACCCACCACGAGCATGCAGCCTCAGCAAGGTATGAACATCAACACCCCACCTACCCAATTAGCGTCGGGTGTCGGGTTGGGTGATAGCGGACGGGGTAAGCAGGTGGCTCCATTAGTCGCTGATGACGTCGCCATGGATGAGGATGAGGATGACGATGGCGCTGAACAGTATGTCTATACTGGCGCCTCCTCAGGGTTTGAGCGTCATGAGTCGGTACCTGAATTACCGTCTCAACGTATTATTGACGACCTTCCGGTAGTAAAGAGGTCTAGGAAGAGAGCGAGGAAAAGCAAAAAAGCTGATTCTATGATCTAGCTGCCTCAGCAGCCTCAGCTTCAGTACCGTGTAGATATCCTCGATGCGGATAAATGGCATATCCCCGGTCAACCAATCCTACCTAAAACAGCTTCCTCCGATTCAATTACATATTCGACATGTTTCACGTGAAGAAGCTGGATTTTACGTTTTTCCGCCTTTATGCCTTGCACATGAACTACATCGTTGGGGTTGAGCAGATACGTCATATCTGTGTCGCTGACCCGTACTACATGCACGAGGGATTCTTGGGAGTCTGTGCAGAGCAGCGTGAATACGCGAGGGATTACATCGTCAGTTTCATGCTCGCCAATAAGGACAAGGAGGCGATTCTCGTGCCTTATCATCCCGTGTAAGTCAGCCGCGCTGCTATCCTTCCTTCGATTTCAATAATTCATTTGCACGGTGGAGGCTAATTAATTTGAGGTGTACTTATTTTGCGCAGCGGCGGGCGCGCCGTCCTCATCATCCTCTACCCCCGGTTCTCCCACGCTCTTTACTTGGACTCGTCGAAGAACATTCACAAAAAGGATTACACCCACATCAAAGATGTTCTCCACAGTGCTATGTTTTACTACCAAGCAAGGGGTGGAGAGGTTAGGGACAAGAAGAGAAGGGGCGGCAGGGCCGCCTTCAGCCATAAGACCGACTTCTGCTGCATCCAGCAACCGAACGATTCTCTTAATGATGGATTCTATGTCCTACACCACATGCTGGAGTACAGACGGGATCACCAGAACCTTCACATGTCACCTAGATCTGGCGATGCCCATATTCTGCAATGGGCAAAGGACATAGGTGATATCGAGGATCATCGACTTCGAGCTGAGTTCTATAACATCCAGCGCGGACTTGCCCAAATCATCATGAATGAGGTCGTCGGAAAAACAAGGATGTTCTACGCAGAAGGACAAATGTCGCGGGAAGACGTCCGAACATGGATAGCCACTCAGCGTCTCGACATGAAGCCTTTCACTAAGCTCGAGGACTATCTCCCTGACATGGATGGATGGCACGACATGATGGAGTGATTGTCGATATATGACAATGTGTCCGTTTAGTCCATACTTTCTTTTATGACAAAACTTTGAGTTATGCATGGTGAAACTTTATTTGTGATGTAATTAAACCGTCCTCCTCCTCGACTAGCAAAAATCACTCTAGTTAGGGCATTTTGGGTACGATGAACTTTGTTATTTATGCTTATGATATGTTGTTTCTATTTTTGCCAGGTCTGTCTCTTTCTGTTGCTCAACTATATATGTTGCATATCATCGACTCATGTGACGATGTAGGTGCATAGATCATAGATGGCGAAGAAGTGCTACGCCAGGAGTATATATACGATAAGTGGCCGGAGTGTCAGACCCAGGTGTACCGGTTTTCGGTTTCCGAGCGACACGCAGTAGTTAGTTTAGGTTCACGCTGATGCGAGAGAGGGATACAAACTCATGTACTCAAAGTGATAGCTATTCTCGCGTATATCTTTGTTTAGATGGATGACGATGTACTTGCAAGTAATCGAGACTTGTATCGCTATTTTCGAGATTGATGACGAGAGACCACTTTGTGTTGGATGATGATTATGATGATGACATGATTTGATGAGACTAATTGTATGTATATGCTATGATTACATTTGTATGTGGATGATATGCTAAAGGTTATTCTATAAAGCCTATTCAAATACAAAACAAATAAAAAACAAATATCCAGGAAAAAAATAATAAAACTAGTAGTAGCGAGGGGGGAAATTTAGCAGTAGCGCCGCCTTACCAGTAGCGCTTCCCTGTAAACAGCGCTGCAGATAATATCAGTAGCGCCCTTTTCTAAAGAGTGCTGCAGCTATTCATGTGTAGCAGTAGTGCGGGTCAACAGGCACTACTGCTATACGTTAGCTGTAGCGCCTTATTAGTAGCGCCGGTACCCGCGCTACTGAGAGGGCCAAAACCCGTGCTGCTGCTAGGCTTTTCCCTAGTAGTGATGTCCTCGGAGGTGATGAAGGTGGTGATGATGATGGTGGATAATCGCAGATTGAGCATAGAAGCTCCTCCAACTTGCGGATAATGCCCTTGAGTGTGACGATATGATCCTTCACCAAAATATTTTCCTGTGTGAGATACTTGTTTTGTATGTGAGCTAGTTCAATCATCTTGAAAGCTTCAATCTCAGGTGGGGTAAAGAGGTTAGGTAGAGGTTGAGGGATGTTTTCTTCCTCCACCGACCTCCATGGCCTTCTTGATCCCTTCATCCTTGTTGATCTCCTCAGGTTCTTCTCTTTTTAGCTCTATCTTCAATAGCCAAGCATCCTTGTCTTCATTGTTGAAGGAGGGCGACGTCATGATGCTCTAGATCTGTCAGAAAAACAGCTCGAAACAAAAACAGAAGATTTTTGCGTGATACGGTGGTCAAAACCTTCGAGAGATTATATAATGAATTTTTACCGATCAAAAGAAGTAACGTCCAAGAAAACGGAGTCTGGAGAGCACACGAGGTGCCCATGAGGCAGGGGGCGTGCCCAGTAGGGGTGGGCGCGCCCTCCACCCTCGTGGAGGCCTCGTGTCCTACCTGGACTACTTCTTATTTCCCTAAATTCTTAAATATTCCAAAACGGAGAAAAATTTCCATTAGAACTGTTTTGGAGTCGGTTTACTTACCTTACCACATACCTATTCCTTTTCGGAGTCTGAAACATTCTAGAAAGTGTCCCTTATGTATTCCTCCGGGGTTACGGTCTCAATAATATTAGTTTCAACAATTATAGGATTACCTGAGATGTAATGTTTGATTCTTTGACCGTTCACCACCTTCGGATTTGTGCCTTCGAAGTTGTTGATTTTTATGGCACCGGAACGATAGACCTCCTCGATAACGTAAGGACCTTCCCACTTAGAGAGAAGTTTTCCTGCAAAAAATCTTAAACGAGAGTTGAATAGCAACACATAATCACCTACGTTAAACTCACGCTTTTGTATCCTTTTGTCATGACATCTTTTGACTTTTTCTTTAAACAGCTTGGCATTTTCATTGGCCTGGGTTCTCCATTCATCAAGTGAGCTAATGTCAAATAGCCTCTTCTCACCGGCAAGTTTGAAATCATAGTTGAGCTCTTTAATAGCCCAATATGCCTTATGTTTAAGTTCAAGATGTAAGTGACATGCTTTTCCATAAACCATCTTATACGGAGACATACCCATAGGATTTTTATATGCAGTTCTATAGGCCCATAATACATCATCAAGTTTCTTGGACCAATTCTTTCTAGATCTATTAGCAGTCTTTTGCAAAATTAATTTGAGCTCTCTATTACTCAACTCTACTTGACCACTAGACTGTGGGTGATAAGGAGATGCAATTCATTGATTAACATCATACTTAGCAAGCATTTTACGAACGCACCATGAATAAAATGTGAACCACCATCAGTCATTAAATATCTAGGGACTCCAAACCTTGGAAAAATAACTTCTTTAAGCATCTTAATAGAGGTGTTATGATCAGCACTACTAGTTGGAATAGCTTCTACCCACTTAGTAACGTAATCAACAACAACTAAAATATGTGTATATCCATTAGAGGCAGGAAAAGGTCCCATATAATCAAAGCCCCAAACATCAAATGGTTTAATAACAAGAGAATAGTTCATAGGCATTTCTTGACGTCTACTAATATTACCAATTCTTTGACATTCATCATAAGACAAAACAAACTTACGGGCATCTTTGAAGAGAGTAGGCCAATAAATACCGAATTGCAATACCTTATGTGCAGTTCTATCTCCAGCGTGGTGTCCTCCATATGGCTTGCAGTGACACTTGTGTAGGATCTGTTCCTGTTCATGCTCAGGTACACAACGTCTAATAACACCATCCACTCCTTCTTTATAAAGGTGTGGGTCATCCCAGAAGTAATGTCTTAAATCATAAAAGAACTTTTTTTTGTTGGTATGTGAAACTAGGTGGTATAAATTTGGCAACAATGTAATTAGCATAATCAGCATACCATGGAGGAGTACGAGAAGCATTAATGACAGCTAATTGTTCATCAGGAAGGCTATCATCTATAGGTAGTGGGTCATCAAGAACATTCTCTAACCTAGACAAGTTGTCTGCAGCGGGGTTCTAACCTCCCTTTCTATCAATAATATGCAAATCAAATTCTTGGAGCAAGAGAACCCATCTAATAAGTCTAGGCTTAGCATCTTTCTTTTCCATAAGATATTTAATAGCAGCACGATCAGTGTGAATAGTTACTTTAGAATCAACAATATAAGGTCTAAACTTATCACATGCAAATACAACTGCTAAGAATTCCTTTTCAGTAGCAGCATAATTTCTCTGGGCAGTGTCAAGAGTTTTACTAGCATATTGAATAACATTTAGGTTCTTATCAACTCTTTGCCCTAGAACAGCACCTATGGCATAATCACTAGCATCACACATAATTTCAAATGGTAAATTCCAATCAGGTGGGTGAACAATAGGTGCAGTTATCAAAGCTTTCTTAAGTATTTCAAATGCTTCTACACAATCATCATCAAATACAAAAGGAATATCTTTTTGCAATAGATTAGTCAGAGGCCTAGAGATTTTTGTCACACCCTAGCTAGTTCATGCATTAGAGTGTTGCATCATGATTATTTTTCATCAGGAACCTGAAATGGGGATGACAGAACCCCAGCACCCCCCCTAAAACAACTAGGGTTTACTAAAATCATTTTCAATGAACCTGAAATGCCCTTCTAAAATGTCCACAATTTTTGTCTTGGGTTAGAACCTCTGCCAAAATTGGTTCACATTTTTCTAGGACACATAAGATCACTGGGTTAAATCATTACTTATTTGCATTTGGGCATTTAAATGCTATAAAATATTTTAAATGCTCAAATAATTCTGTAAATAAGTGTGGGCTGTTGGAAATATTCTAAACAAAGCCCCTAATTAATTTCAGGATTTTTGGAAATGCCTAGCTATTTTTAATAAAGCCACACAATTACAGAAAAAATAGAAAAACAACTTAAATGGAAAAGAGAGAGAGAGAGAGAGAAAGGCCAGCAGCCACTTACCTGGCTGGGCCGGCCCACCTGGCCCATGCCAGTCACCGCCCACCTCTGCCAGTAGGTAGAGGAGGGACATCGCCACACCACCGAGCTCGCCACGCAGCTCCCTGCTCGTCTGCGTCGCCTGGACAGCGCGGTGATGCCTCGAAACGCCTCCTTGGTGCCGCCCCGACTCCTCCAACACCTCATTCGCCCCCTGCTCCTCTCACTCGCCCTCTCCCGCCATGGCCGACGCAGGTGCCACCGCACCGTCGACGTAGACGCGCCCACTGTCGTCCTCGCGCCTCCCCGCCGTGCCCCTGAGCTTCTCCATCGTCTGCTACACTGAGCTAGCCGAGCCCCGAGCGCCCGCACACTCTGCACCAGCTGAATCGACCTCGTCTTCATCGATAACCATCGGAGATCCCCTTTGTCGTCACTGCTGCAGCCGCTCATCCCCGACCTCGCCGTGAGCTCAACTACCTCCCCATACTCTCCATTCTTGCTCTCGAGCACCATAGCGACTGCATGAAGCTCAACCGCACGCGCCGCCGCCGAGCTCGTCGCTGACGTGACTCCGGCCATGCAACGGCCTCGCCACCCTGCCCGTTAGCCTCACCACATTCCCAGGATGCCGTAGAACCACTCCCAGCACCTCGCCGTGCCCCCTAGCAACGAGCCCAAGCTCGCCCGAGCTCCGGTGTCCGCCAAGGTCGTTGTTGGCGTCGTTTCCGGCGACCCCGAGCTCGACCTCCACCACCAATCAACGCGGCTTGTTCCCAGCTGCTCGTAGATGCGTTCCGCCGTCCATTTGGTTGCCGGAGGAGGAAACCCGCACCTCTCCGCCGTCCCTGGCCTTGCCGGCGATGAGCTCCGGGTTAACTCCGGCGAGTTTGACCCGGTTTGACCCCAGTTTGACCCCTTGGGTCTATGACAGGTGGGGCCCGCCCTGCTAATTAACCTAGGATTAGGACTAACTAAAATTAGTTAGTCGGATGACACTGACACACGGGACCCACTGGTCAGGTTTGACCTGGACCGTCCCCGTTGACTGGTGACGTCATAGTGAGGCAATGCTAACACAGTAAAGAATTTCCTGGATTTAAATTTATTCAGAAAATTCCAGAAATTGTTACAAACTTCAAAAAATCATAGAAATTAATCTGTAGCTCCAAATGCAAAGTGTTATATATGAAAAATGATCAGAAAAATCCAATCTATCCATCTGTACTGGTTTCATGCATGTTTAAACAAGTTAACTTGCTGTTTAGCGCAAAACATGGTACTATTTAAGATCATACATGGGTTTGCAATTTGAATCTTTGCTTCAAAATGGCTCAAACTCATCTGGTCATAGTTGCATTACCCAAAACACTCATTTTTCTATGTCTCATCCATGCATCATATTGTTGCACATTGTTTGGTGTTGATTGCATATCGGTGCTCTCTGCGGCAGGTTCTGCCCCCGAAGAGTATCGCGAGTATCCAAACGAGGAGCAATACCAGTCCACGAATCCATAAGGCAAGCAACCAACCAATTGATCTTATCGATACAATCCCATGTTCTCGCTTATGCTCTCTTTTACTGCATTTAAGACAACTCGTTTCAAACTGCTGTGTGCTATGGTAGTTGAACCCATTTCCTCTGCATGACCTGTCATTGACACAGTAACTAGTTGAAACACACTAGCATGTGTAGGAGTTGATTGAGCCATGTGTGTGTGTTTCGTACCTTGCTATGCCTGCTATGCTTAGAGTCGTGTCAGGTCTTGTTCATCTGGGTGATGGGCTAGAGTGAAATGATCATGTCGGTAATGTGAGTGATGTGTTGAACACGTTTTGGTAAAGGTATCGATGAGAGGCCATGTAGGAGTACATGGTGGGTTGTTTCATTGGAACCGTCCTTAAGCACTGAGATCTATATGTGTGATTTAATATTCAGCTACTACCATGCATTGGGCCCTGAAATATGACCCCGCTCGACTTCTTATCCACCCTAGTCCTCTGTCCAGGAGTTGCAAGTAGTTTCCGGTGTTTGTAGCCTACTACAGGCCGTGGGCAGCGCGGACCCTCGGGGTGGGCTGTGATACGGTAGGTACATGGCCGGGTATGCCGGGCACCAGTTAGGTGTCTCAGAACCCTGTACACATCATTTGGGGCCGTATGTGGAAACCTCGGCCGTACTCCCTACGGATGGAACCTGAATAGGCGATAAACCTGGACTAGAGACTTAGGTGTTTAGGTAGGTTGTGGTCTACACTCACGTCGGCTTTCGCTTGATGTCTGCCGAGCATATGTCGTGTGCAGACGCTAAGTGGTGGAAACATGTATGAAGTAGTACACCCCTACAGGGTTAACATCATCTATTCGAATAGCCGTGTCCGTGGTAAAGGACTACTTGGTTGCATATACAGTTCATAGACAAGTAAATGGATACTACTAAAAGCCTCAAGATAAGCGTGAGTGCCGAGGATGGCTCTTTCGTAGGATGACGGAGGTGGATCCCCGGTAGTGTATTGAAGTGGTGTGTAGTGGACTTGAGTGCACAAAGCAATTTCAAGTTGGTGTCACATAAGATGGTTTAGCCAAGAGTCAAAGCTGGCTTGTTGCAATAACCCCACCATCCCTTCTTGATAATGTGCATGTACGTAGGATCTGATGTAAGTCTTGCTGAGGACCTTTGTACTCATGTTTGCTCAATTTAGGTTTTATAGAAGATGCTGCAACCCCTTCTGATGGGTTCTTCATAGACGTCGATGTCGATGAGTAGGGTGAAGCCCATGTGGTGATCCTGAGCTCACGATGGACCGTGTAGTATGGCCAGGCTTTCTCAAGCCTCTTTTATTTTCTAGTTGTCTATACTCAGACATGTTACTTCCGCTGTTGGCTTGTATGTTTGTATGACTTGAATGTTGGGTCGTGTGACACGTACTTGTGTGTATGATATGTATGGCTCTCCGAGCCTTTAAATAAAGTACTTGAGTTTTCGAGTCATGTTGTGATGCCATGTTGTATTTGCACATATTGAGCATATTGTGTGTATGATTGAAATGCTTGGTATGTGTGGGATTTGACTATCTAGTTGTTTATCCTTGGTAGCCGCACTTACCAGGAAATGTCACCTAGTGCTTCCACTGAGCCCTGGTAGCTTGCTACTGGTCCAGAACACTTAGGCTGGCCGGCATGTGTTCTTCTTCGTTCTAATGTTTGTCCCTATGGGGAAATGTCACGCGATGACCACCGGAGTCCTGTTTGCCTGCTACAGCCCGTTTTTACCGGAGTCCTGCTAGCCCAGTTGCTACAGCCCAGAATCACTCGCTGATGACCGACACGTTCATTGCTGGGTCACGTATGCTTGTCCCTGTAAGTTAGAGCCACTTTGGGTTCACGACTAGCCATGTCAGCCCGGGCTCCTTGTCATATGGATGCTAGCGACACTATCATATACGTGTGCCAAAAGGCGCAAACGGTCCCGGCCAAGTTAAGGCGTCACCCATGGGAATACCGTGCGTGAGGCCGCAAAGTGATATGAGGTGTTAAATGCTAGATCAGTGTGGCATTGAGTCGGGGTCCTGACAGTGTTGGCATTAGAGCCGGACTGCCTGTAGGTTCTCCAAGCCAAACTGGTCGATGTTGAGTCTAGAAATGCTTTAGTTATATGTAGGGGAATTGATTGTGGGATGGAACATAAGGCTCTTTTTACTCCTTTACCTCATGGCATTCTGATTTGAGTCAGTTCAGTCTTTCCACCTGGGGTTACTTCTCTCTATCAGGTTCACGTGTTACTAATCAGTAGTACCTTATAGGGTTGATGGATACAAGCCTAGTTCAGTTCTACTACCCCATTATGTTGATAAGATGGACCCAGAACCTTGATATGATGTTTTTGAGTGTCTATGCAATCCTTTGCAAAGTGTCTCAAAATCTTTTTTGAGCATTTACAGCCATTATGCTATCCAATTTCTGCTAGAAATTCTAATGCGTTTGCATTACATCGTGTTTCAGATGGCCTCCCGCACCCAGAATCAAGTGGTACATTTGAGTTGGTGCCTTGATGTACCTGGTCATACTGCCATGCTGGTCCGCGTGACGATCAAAGCTGGCTATCCATGGTATGCTGAGTATACCGTTGAGGAGCAGTATCGAGATTTCAATCAGAGCCAATACCTTTGCACAGTCAGGATATACCCTTCCTATCCTGGAGCCACTGAACCCCTCCATTGCTCATATGGTCTTGGGGTTACCATCGAGATGTCCGTGCAGGACGCTGCTTACTCGATGACGACTATTATGCGGGCTAGGATTGCCTTGCTTCGGAACACTGAGTTCCGTGCCAACATCACTCCCTGGGGCAGAAGGTTACTACACGGCTCTTTACACCGACTCTGCTCATGAGGATTTGCTACTCCACACTACCACAGAGTTGTTTGAGGATAAGGACCGCAAGAATCGAGCCTTGCGATTGGAGCTTTTCAACACGATCTGATCACTGGGCCACTCTGACACGGTTTGCACCTGCTGTGCAGGCTAGGTATATGGATATGCGGGATCAGTACCCCGTGCAGTCTGGTCTACCGGATCGTATGGATTGGCGTGATGTAGGGGGCATCACTCCTCCCCGTGGACCTCGTCTGCCGCCGTTTGTTGGACCAAGGCCACATCCGAGTCCTTATGGACCGCAAGCTCCACAGGATCGACTGTTTCCAGATGATCACGTCCAGCTTCCAGGACATGGGGGTAATCTCTATGAAGATTACTACGGAGATGTCTGAGCTGATGGTAGCACCACTAGTTTTGTAACTACTATATCATCCACAGTCCTGCGTGACTCGTGGGATATGACTTAGTGTGTACCAAATTCCGGAGGTGCGGAAAAATAAAGTATAGGAGCTTGGGATGCCTCCGATGAGATGTAATCTTCCTTTCACCACAGTTGTACTCAGTTTGGTCTTGTACTAAACCTTGTATGGTGTGTATGATGATGAAATAAATGTAGCAGTTTCTGTATTTACCATGTCATACGGATGATCATCTTGCATTCCGAGATATTTCTTACATTCTGCACTTCTATGTCAGGCTTTTGTCATCCTTGTCTAAACCATTGTCTTGTTTTCCTAGGATGGTCAACACCCGCAACAACCCTGCTCCCCTGGAGCAGGCTGAAGGCAGTGGGGCTAGAGATGCGAACCTGCGTCATCCTCCTTCTCTGGTTGAGGTCATGCTGGAGGCTGAGAGGAACAAATGGGAGACCAACCGTTTGCTGGAACGCATTGAGCAGAACACAACACTGCACCAGAGGAACAACTTGGTGTCTCTCAGTGACTTCATCAAGTTACATCCACCCACCTTCCATCACTCCGTCGAGCCCCTCGACGCTGATGATTGGCTTCGCAGCGTTACCCACAAGCTACATTCTACACTCGTAGCCAAAGCTGACAAGGTCAACTTTGCTGCCTACCATCTTGAAGGCCCCGCCAGTCTCTGGTGGGAGAACTACGAGGCCGTGCGCCCAGCTGGCCAGGTCACTACTTGGGCAGAGTTCAATGAGGCTTTCCGTGAACATCACATCCCGGAAGGTCTTATGGATCGCAAGCGTGAGGAGTTCTGCAGTTTCACCCAAGATAGACTCACTATGGATGCATACAGCAGGGAGTTCGGAAACCTAGCATGTTATACAACTGAGGAAGTTTCCACCGATGCCAAGAAGCAGGCAAGGTTCCGCAAGGGACTTAGCCCTGAGCTTTGCCGTGATCTCCATCTGCACGAGTGCACTTCCTTTCAGAAGCTTGTGAACAAGGCCATCAGTGCTGAGATAGGTCATACTGATTTCTAAGCAACACGCAAGCACGGCCGTGACACTGGTTCCTCATCCGGTTCTGGGTCTCAGAAGCGTCGGGTGTGGGTGCCTAACACCGCCCTGCCACCCAGGTTAACCCCGAGGCCATCCTATTAGGTGCCTTGTCCAACTCACCAATATGCACCAGCCAAGTCCTATGGTGGATCAGCCAGCAATGCTCCTCCATGCACCAACACTGTGACGTGTTTCAAGTGTGGAGAACCAAGCCACTATATGTGAGAGTTTCCCCAGACCAACCCCAACCCCAACCAGTCTGGAAAGGCTTTTGGCCGTGGCAAGCCAACAGGGAAGGTGTACTACGCCAAGCCGGCCACCGCTGCACGTGGCCATGTGAACTGTGTCTCAGCTGAAGAGGCTCAGGAGGATCCTAACATCATTCTCGGTATGATCCTTATTAATTGCCATCCGACATTTGTTCTTTTCGATACTGGAGCATCTCATTCATTCATATCTGAAAACTATGCTCGTTTGCATAACACCGCATTCTGTGACATGCCTTCCACCATGGAAATTTGTACTCCTGGCTCTAGATGGCAAACTTCTAGAGTAAGCCATAGGAATGAAATTCAGGTCGACAGACTTGTTTTCCTTGCATCTTTGATAGCTCTCAAGTCCTAGGACATTAATATCATCTTGGGTATGGACCGGATGTCAGCCCATCATGCTAAGATCGATTGTTTCTCTAGACTGTTCAACTTACACATCCAACGGGAGAGGTAGTCAATGTTTTGAGCCGAGTAGCTAAGCAACAGCTATATTCTCTCAATGTCAGTCCTTTGCCAGACCTCGAAGACGTTCCGGTAGTCCGTGACTTTCCGGATGTCTTTCCAGAAGAATTTCCAGGTGTTCCACCTGAACGAGATGTCGAGTTCGTGATAGACCTTATCCCAGGAACTGTCCCAATCTCTAGAAGACCCTATAAGATGGCACCACTAGAACTAGCCGAGCTTAAGAAACAACTCGATGAGTCCTTGAAAAAGGGTTTCATCCGTCCTAGTTCGTCTCCATGGGCTTGTCCCGTCCTCTTCATCAAGAAGAAGGATGGTACGGATCGGATGGTTGTAGATTATCAACCCGTCAACCTGGTCACAATGAAGAACAAGTATCAGCTCCCCAGGATCAACGATCTGTATGATCAGCTCGCTGGATCCTCAGTCTTTTCTAAGATGGATTTGAGGTTGGGCTACCATCAAATCAAAATCAAGAACGGGGACATTCCCAAAACGGCCTTCGTTACTCGTTATGGCCAATACGAGTACACCGTCATGTCCTTCGGTTTAACTAACGCCCCAGCCACTTTCTCTCGGTTAATGAACTCAATCTTCATGGAGTATTTGGATAAATTCGTCGTGGTTTACCTCGATGATATACTCATCTACTCCAAGAATGAGGAAGATCATGCCGAGCATCTAAGGCTAGTGTTGATGAAACTTCGAGAGCATCGCCTTTTATGCCAAATTCTCTGAATGCGAATTTTGGTTGCCAGAAGTGACCTATCTAGGCCATGTAATCTCTGGTAAGGGTATTGCTGTCAATCCCGAGCGAGTTCAAGCCGTTCTTAATTGGACTCCACCTGAGTCGGTCAAGCAAGTTCGGAGTTTCCTTGGCTTAGCGAGTTATTGTCGCCGCTTTGTCGAGAAGTTCTCCAAAGTTGCTAAACATCTAACTGAACTCCTCAAGAAAGATAAAAAGTTTGAGTGGACCCCACAGTGCGAGCACAGTTTTCAGGGACTGAAAAGACGCCTGACATCTGCTCCCGTACTAGTACCACTAGATTTCTCCAAGGACTTTGTTATCTATTGCGACGCCTCGCGACAAGGACTAGGTTGCATTCACATGAAATATCGTCACGTAATTGCTTATGCTTCACCGCAATTGCACCCACATGAGGAAAATTATCCTACACATGATCTAGAGCTTGCAGCTATAGTCCATGCACTCAAAACCTGGTGACATTACTTCCTCGGTAATCGTTGCGAAATCTTCACCGATCACCAAAGTCTGAAGTATATATTCACCCACCCGGATTTGAATCTCAGGCAAAGACATTTGGTCGAGTTGATCACAGATTTCGACTTAGGGATAACTTACACCCCAGGAAAAGCCAATGTCATGGGTGATGCACTAAGTCCTAAATCTTATTGTAACAACCTGATGTTACAACAAAGTCAACCAATTCTCCATGAGGAATTTCGAAAGCTTAACCTTCACATTGTTCCTCAAGGATTCCTTTCCACCTTGGTGGCGAAACATACTCTTACAGATCAAATCATCGCTGCCCAAAAGCGAGATAAAGGGATATCCCAGATCAAGGAGAACATTGCTAGTGGAGATGCTAAATGTTTCTCTGCAAATGATCATGGTGTTGTGTACTTTGAGAACCGTCTAGTGGTTCCCAAGAACCAGCATCTACGGCAGTTGATCCTTAAGGAGGCTCATGAATCTCCTCTCACCATTCATCCCGGAAGTACTAAGATGTATCAAGACCTACGCCAGAGGTTCTGGTGGACTAGGATGAAGAGAGAAATTGCTCAATTTGTTGCTAATTGCGATGTCTGACGTCGTGTAAAAGCAGAGCATCAACGGCCTGCTGGCACCCTTCAACCTCTAGCAATTCCTGAATAGAAATGGGATAAAATTGGTATGGATTTCATCACCGGTTTTTCGAGGACCAAAAGAGGGAATAGCGCTATCTTCATTGTCATTGATCATCTTTCCAAAGTGGCCCATTTTTTGCTTGTTCGTGAGAGTATAACCGCTAGCCAGCTAGCAGACTTGTATATCTCCCGAATAGTGTCTCTCCATGGTGTTCCATTGGAAATCAATTCGGATCGAGGAAGTCTCTTCACCTCTCGATTTTGGGAAAGTTTCCAAAATGCTATGGGAACCCGTCTTTCCTTTAGCACCGCCTTTCACCCTCAGTCAAGTGGTCAAGTAGAACGTGTCAATGAAATTCTAGAAGACATGCTTCGAGCTTCTATTATCTCATTCGGAATGGACTGGGAGAAATGCCTTCCATTTGCCGAATTTGCTTATAACAATAGCTATCAATCTAGCTTGGGAAAAGCCCCTTTTGAAGTTCTCTATGGACGAAGGTGTCGAACGCCTCTTAACTGATCAGAAACCGGGGAAAGACAATTCTTTGGCCCGAATATGATCCAGGAAGCAGAAGAGCAAGTTCACATCGTTCGTGAGAAATTGAAAACAGCCCAATCTCGTCAGAAGAGCCAATAAGATTGCAAGCATAAGGCTATGACTTTTGAGGTTGACGAGAAGGCCTACCTTCGGGTTACTCCTCTGAAGGGAACCCATCGCTCCGGTATCAATGGCAAATTGGCTCCCCGCTATATTGGAACCTTTCGCATTCTTGCCAAACGAGGAAAAGTTGCCTACCAATTGGAACTACCTCCGCATCTCTCCAGAGTCCACGATGTCTTCCACGTTTCTCAACTTAGGCGTTGCTTCTCGGATCCTATCCGTGGAGTGGACCATGAAACACTTGATCTTCAAGATAATCTCACGTATCGAGAGTACCCCGTTCGTATCCTCGATCAAGATGAGCGTACCACTCGACGCCATAATATCAATTTTCTCAAGGTTCAATGGTCGCACCATTCTGAGAAAGAAGCAACTTGGGAAAGGGAGGATCATCTTCGACTCGAGTATCCCGCCTTCTTTCCGGAGGATCCTAAATCTCGGGACGAGATTTTTCTGAGTGGGGGTGAGTTGTCACACCCTAGCTAGTTCATGCATTAGAGTGTTGCATCATGATTATTTTTCATCAGGAACATGAAATGGGGATGACAGAACCCCCAGCACCCCCCCAAAAACAACTAGGGTTTACTAAAATCATTTTCAATGAACCTAAAATGCCCTTCTAAAATGCCCACCATTTTTTTCTTGGGTTAGAACCTCTGCCCAAATTGGTTCACATTTTTCTAGGACACATAAGGTCACTGGATTAAATCATTACTTATTTGCATTTGGGCATTTAAATGCTATAAAATATTTCAAATGCTCAAATAATTCTGGAAATAAGTGTGGGCTGTTGGAAATATTCTAAACAAAGCCCCTAATTATTTTCAGGATTTTTGGAAATGCCTAGCTATTTTTAAAAAAGCCACACAGATACAGAAAAAAACAACTTAAATGGAAAAGAGAGAGAGAGAAAGGCCAGACGCCACTTACCTGGCTGGGCCGGCCACCTGGCATGTGCCAGTCACCACCCACCTCTGCCAGTAGGCAGAGGAGGGACACCGCGACGCCGCCGAGCTCGCCACGCAGCTCCCTGCTCGTCTGCGTCGCCTGGACAGCACAACGATGCCTCGAAACGCCTCCTCGGTGTCGCCCCGACTCCTCCGACACCTCATTCGCCCCCTGCTCCTCTCCCTCGCCCTCTCCTGCCATGGCCGACGCAGCTGTCGCTGCACAATCGACGTAGACGCACCCAACGTCATCCTCGCGCCACCCCGCCGTGTCCCTGAGCTTCGCCATCGTCCGCTATGCCGAGCTAGTCGAGCCTCGAGCGCCTACACGCTGTGCACCGCCTCCATCGACCTCGTCTTCATCGATCACCGCCGGAGATCCCCTTCGCTGTCACCGCTGCAGTGGCTCGTCCCCGACCTCGCCGTCTGCTCTGCCGTGACCGCTGTGAGCTCAGCTACCTCCCCATCCTCTCCGTTCTTGCTCTCGAGCACCGTAGTGACCGCATGAAGCTCAATTGCACGCGCCGCCGCCGAGCTCTTCGCCGACATGACTCCAGCCACGCAACGGCCTCGCCACCCTGCCCGTTAGCCTCACCGCACTCCCAGGATGTCGTAGCACCACTCCCTGCACCTCGCCGTGCCCCCTAGCGACAAGCCCAAGCTCGCCCGAGCTCCAGCGTCCGCCAAGGTCATCACCGGCGTCATTTCCGGCGACCCCGAGCTCCACCTCCACCACCAATCGACGCGGCTTGTTCCCAGCTGCTCGTGGATGCCCTCCGCCGTCCATTTGGTCGCCGGAGGAGGAAACCCGCACCTCTTCGCCATCCCTGGCCTTGCCGATGATGAGCCCCTAGTCAACTCCGGCGAGTTTGACCCGGTTTGACCCCAGTTTGACCCCCTGGGTCTATGACAGGTGGGGCCCGCCCTGCTAATTACCTAGGATTAGGACTAACTAAAATTGGTTAGTCTAATGACACTGACACGCGGGACCCACTGGTGTGGTTTGACCTGGACCGTCCCCGTTGACTGGTGACGTCATAGTGATGCAATGCTGACGCAGTGAAGAATTTCCTGGATTTAAATTTATTTAGAAAATTCCAGAAATTGTTACAAACTTCAAAAATTCATAGAAATTAATCTGTAGCTCCAAATGCAAAGTGTTATATATGAAAAATGATCAGAAAAATCCAATCTATCCATCTGTACTGGTTTCATGCATGTTTAAACAAGCTAACTTGCTGTTTAGTGCAAAACATGATAAAGCACTATTTAAGATCATACATGGGTTTGCAATTTGAATCTTTGGTTCAAAATGGCTCAAACTCATCTGTTCATAGTTGCATTAGCCCAAAACACTCATTTTTCCATGTCTCATGCATGCATCATATTGTTGCACATTGTTTGGTGTTGATTGCATATCGGTGCTCTCTGTGGCAGGTTCTGCCCCCGAAGAGTATCGCGAGTATCCGAACGAGGAGCAATACGAGTCCACGGACCCATAAGGCAAGCAACCAACCAATTGATCATATCAATACAATCCCATGTTCTCGCTTCTGCTCTATTTTACTGCATTTAAGACAACTCGTTTCAAACTGCTGTGTGCTACGGTAGTTGAACCCAGTTCCTCTTCATGACCTCTCATTGCTACAGTAACTAGTTGAAAACCACTAGCATGTGTAGGAGTTGATTGAGCCATGTGTATGTGTTTCCTACCTTGCTATGCCTGCTTTTGTTAGAGTCGTGTAAAGTCTGGTTCATCTGGGTGATGGGCTAGACTGAAATGATCATGTCGGTAATGAGAGTGATGTGTTCAACACGTATTGGTAAAGGTATCAATGAGAGGCCATGTAGGAGTACATGGTGGGTTGTTTCATTGGAACCGTCCTTAAGCACTGAGATCTGTATGTGTGATTTAAGATTCAACTACTACCATGCATTGGGCGCTGAAATGTGACCCCGCTCGACTCTTTATCCACCCTATTCCTCTGCCCAGGAGTTGCAAGTAGTTTCTCGTGTTTGTAGCCTACTGGAGGCCGTGGGCAGCGCTGACCCTCGGGGTGGGCTATGATGCAGTAGGTACGTGGACGAGCATGCCGGGCACCCGTTAGGTGTCTCAGAACCCTGTACACATTGTTCAGGGCCGTATGTGGAAACCTCGGCCGGACTCCCTGCGGATGGAGCCTGAATAGGCGATAAACCTGGCCTAGAGACTTAGGTGTTTAGGTAGGTCATGGTCTACACCCACGTCGGCTTTCGCTTGAAGTCTGCCGAGCATATGTCATGTGCAGACGCTCAGCGGTGGAAACATGTATGAAGTATTACACCCCTGCAGGGTTAACATCATCTATTTGAATAGCCGCGTCCACGGTAAAGGACTACTTGGTTGCCTATACAGTTCATAGACAAGTAAATGGATACTACTAAAAGCCTCAAGATAAGCGTGAGTGCCGAGGATGGCTCTTCCGTAGGATGACGGAGGTGGATCTCCGGTAGTGTATTGAAGTGGTGTGTACTGGACTCGAGTGCGCAAAACAATTTCAAGTTGGTGTCTCGTAAGATGGTTTAGCCAAGAGTCAAAGCTGGCTTGCTGCAATAACCCCACCATCCCTTCTTGATAATGTGCATGTATGTAGATCTGATGTAACTCTTGCTCAGTACTTTTGTACTCATGTCTGCTCAATTTACGTTTTACAGAAGACGCTGCAACCCCTTCTGATGGGTTCTTCATAGACGTCGATGTCGACGAGTAGGCTAAAACCCAGGTGGTGATCCTGAGCTCACGATGGACCGGGTATTATAGCCAGGCTTTCTCAAGCATCTTTTATTTTCTAGTAGTCTGTACTCAGACATGTTACTTCCGCTGTTGGCTTGTATGTTTGTATGTCTTGAATGCTGGGTTGTGTGACCCATACTTGTGTGTATGATATGTATGGCTCTCTGAGCCTTTAAATAAAGTACTTGAGTTGTAGAGTCATGATGTGATGCCATGTTGTATTTGCACATATTGAGCATATTGTGTGTAGGATTGAAATGCTTGGTATGTGTGGGATCTAACTTTCTAGTTGTTTATCCTTGGTAGCCTCTCTTACCGGGAAATGTCTCCTAGTGCTTCCACTGAGCATTGGTGAGGGAGTCCTGGATTAGGGGGTCCTCGGACAGCCGGACTGTTGGACTATGAAGATGCAAGATTGAAGACTTCGTCCCGTGTTTGGATGGGACTCTCCTTTGCATGGAAGGCAAGCTTGGATATTCGGATCTGTAGATTTCCTTCTCTGTAACCGACTCTGTGTAACCCTAGCCCCCTCCGGTGTCTATATAAACCGGAGGGTTTAGTCCATAGGACAACAAAAATCATAATCATAGGCTAGCTTCTAGGGTTTAGCCTCTACGATCTCGTGGTAGATCAACTCTTGTAATAATCATATCATCAAGATCAATCAAGCAGGAAGTAGGGTATTACCTCCATCGAGATGGCCTGAACCTGGGTAAAACATCGTGTCCCCTGCCTCCTATTACCATTAGCCTTAGACGCACAGTTCAGGACCACCTACCCGAGATCCGTCGGTTTTGACACCGACATTGGTGCTTTCATTGAGAATTCCACTATGCCGTCGCGATAAGGCTTGATGGCTCCCTCGATCATCTTCAACAATGCGGTCCAGGGGGGAGGTTTTCCTTCCGGGACAGATCTTCGTATTCGGCGTCTTCGTACTGCGGGCCAACTCGCTTGGCCATCTAGAGTAGATCAACAGCTACGCCCCTGGCCATCAGGTTAGGTTTGGAATCTTAAACTATACTGCCGACATCTGCGGAGACTTGATCTTCGACGGATTCGAGCCCATGACGGGTGCGCCGAACAGTCACGACGGGCATGACTTTGATCTGCCGTCAGACAGTATTTGGAAGATCGCACCCGCGTTGGCGCCGTGAATCAATCCAGAGCAGATTGTGCCTTCCGAGGACGGGTGGATGGACCCCGCCACGGAGGCCACACACTCATCGGGGTCAGAGCCGAACACTGATCCCACCTCTTGTGAGAGTGGAGTTATCGGACCCCTGGACTCTTCTCCGGCTGCAGGATCCGAACCGCGTGCGTCCATGCCTATCGAACCAGATTGGGCACCCGTCATGGAATTCACTGCCGCGGATATCTTTCACCACTCACCCCTTGGTGACTTGTTGAACTCATTAAGGTCTCTGTCCTTATCAGGAGATTCTTGGCCGAACTATGTCCGGCTCGAGTGGGGAGCGGACGACAAAGAAATTAGTCCCCCACCCACCACCCACTTTATAGCCACTTTCGATGATTTAACCGACGTGCTTGACTTCGACTCCGAAGACATCAACGACATGGACGACGATGCAGGAGAAGAACTGGAACCACCACCTACAGGGCGCTGGACCGCCACCTCATCATATGATATTTATATGGTGGACACCCCCAAAGAAAACAATGGTGATGAGGCAACGGAAGATAACCCCTTGGGGAAGCAATCCAGACACCGACATCATCGGCGCCGCTCCAAGCCCCGCCATAGCAAAAATAGCAATGCTGGCATAGGAGATAACAATCCAGATGGTGCCGAAGACGAAGACAATCCTGCCCAGCTAGGCTTTGAGCAGGCCGAGCAAGAGGATGGGCAAGCTAGCCCTAAAGAACAGGCAACTGATGGAGAATCAGAGGATGATAATTACATGCCTCTCTTCAAAGATGAAGTGAGCCTTAGCGACAAAGAATTCATCATGCCGGAGGATCCCGTCGAGCAGGAGCGCTTCAAATGCCGGCTTATAGCCACTGCAAAAAGCCTGAAGAAAAAGCAGCAACAACTTCAAGCTGATCATGATCTGTTAACTGACAGATGAACTGATGTCTTGGCTGCCGAGGAATACGGACTCGAACGCCCTAGCAAAAGCTACCCAAAGCGCAGGCTGCTACCTCAACTCTAGGAGGAGGCTTTAAAGCCCACACTACCAGTGCATGATGCGGCTGACCGGCCGCCCCGCAGTCGAGACAAAACGGCGTACCAGTTCGAAGTCTAGACCGCACCCCGCCGCCAATCAAACGATAATACCAAGGCCCGGGGCTACACAAAGGACCTGCGAGAAGTACTAGAAAACAAAGCAGGACAGTCAAGATCGATCTACGGATCACGGGGGCGCGCCACAAGACGTGATGATGACCACCACGCCGGATACAATAATCTAAAGTTCGGTCGGGCCGAATACAATAGACCGGACTCATTTGAACTACGCCGGGATGTAGCCCGGCATAGAGGCACCACACACTCCCTATGTTTCACCGATGAAGTTATGGATAGCAAATTCCCAGAAGGGTTTAAACCCGTAAATATTGAATCATACGATGGCATAACAGACCCCGCGATATGGATCGAAGACTTCCTTCTCCACATCCACATGGCTCGCGGTGATGACTTACATGCCATAAAGTACCTACCACTTAAGCTCAAAGGACCGACTAGGCATTGGCTTAATAGTGTGCCAGCAAGCTCCATCGGCAGTTGGGAGGATCTGGAAGACGCATTTCTCGATAACTCCCAGGGCACTTACGTACGACCACCGAATGCTGATGACTCAAGTCACATGACCCAGCAGCCCGGAGAGTCAGCCAGGAAATTCTGGACTCGGTTCCTAACTAAAAAGAACCAAATTGTGGACTGTCCGGACGTCAAAGCCTTAGCGGCCTTCAAGCATAACATCCGAGACGAATGGCTCGCCCGACACCTCGGCCAAGAGAAGACAAAGTCCATGGCAGCCCTCACGCCACTCATGACTGCTTCTGCACGGGCGAGGACAGTTGGCTAGCTCGCAGCAACGTCACACCCAAAAACTCAGGCGATTCAGATGCCAGGGATAGCAATGGCAAGCCGCGATGGAATAGACACAAACGTCGCAATAATGGCGACAACGCCGAACACACAATAGTCAATGCCGGATTTAGAGGCTTTAAATCCGGACAGCGGAAAAAGCCATTCAAGAGAAACAGTCCGGGCTCATCCAGTTTGGACCGCATACTCGATCGCTGATGTCAAATTCACGGCACCCCTGATAAACCAGTCAACCACACCAACAGGGAATGTTGGGTGTTTAAACAGGATGGCAAGTTGAATGCCGAGAACAAGGAAAAGGGGCTGCATAGCAACGACGATAAGGAGCCCCGACCGCCAAACACGGGAGGACAGAAGAAATTCCCTCCCCAGGTGAAAACAGTGAATATGATATACGCAACCCATATCCCCAAGCGGGAACGGAAGGGTGCACTAAGGGACGTCTACGCGATGGAGCCAGCCGCCCCAAAATTTAACCCATGGTCCTCTTGTCTGATGCTACCTCTTGAGCACTGCGTTGGATTTCCCCAAAGAGGAGAGGATGATGCAGCAAATAGCGTAAGTATTTCCCTTAGTTTTTGAGAACCAAGGTAACAATCCAGTAGGAGACCACGCACAACTCCCTCGTACCTACACAAAACGATAGCTCCTTGCAACCAACGCGATTAGTGGTTGTCAATCCCTTCACGGTCACTTACGAGAGTGAGATCTGATAGAGATGATAAATAATATTTTTGTTATTTTTGGTATATAGATGTAAAGTGAAAAGTAAAAGGCAAAGTAAAAACAAAGCAAGTAATAAAGTGATAGAGATTGATATGATGAGAATAGACCCGGGGGCCATAGTTTCACTAGAGGCTTCTCTCAAGAGCATAGATATTCTATGGTGGGTGAACAAATTACTGTTGAGCAATTGACAGAATTGAGCATAGTTATGAGTATATCTAGGTATGATCATGTATATAGGCATCACGTCCAAGACAAGTAGATCGAAACGATTCTGCATCTACTACTATTACTCCACTCATCGACCGCTATCCAGCATGCATCTAGAGTATTAAGTTAAAAACAGAGTAACGCCTTAAGCAAGATGACATCATGTAGAGGGATAAATTCATGCAATATGATAAAAAAACCATCTTGTTATCCTCGATGGCAACAATACAATACGTGCCTTGCTGCCCCTTCTGTCACTGGGAAAGGACACCGCAAGATTGAACCCAGAGCTAAGCACTTCTCCCATTGCAAGAACTACCAATCTAGTTGGCCAAACCAAAAGGATAATTCGAAGAGACTTGCAAAGATAACTCAATCATACATAAAAGAATTCAGAGAAGATTCAAATATTATTCATAGATAAGTTGGATCATAAACCCACAATTCATCGGTCTCAACAAACACACCGTAAAAAGAAGATTACATCGAATAGATCTCCACGAGTGAGGGGGAGAACATTGTATTGAGATCCAAAAAGAGAGAAGAATCCATCTAGCTACTAGCTATGGACCCGAAGTTCTGAAGTAAACTACTCACACTTCATCGGAAGGGCTATGGTGTTGATGTAGAAGCCCTCCGTGATGGATGCCCCCTTCGGCGGAGCTCCGGATTAGGCCCCAAGATGGGATCTCGTCGATACAGAAGGTTGCGGTGGTGGAATTAGGTTTTTGGATCCTCCACTGATCGTTTGGGGATACATAGGTATATATAGGAGGAAGGAGTACGTCAGTGGAGCAACAGGGGGGCCACGAGGCAGGGGGGCGCGCCCCCCACCCTCGTGACCACCTCTGTTACTTCTTGTAGTAGGGTCCAAGTCTCCTGGATCACGTTCGGTGAGAAAATCATGTTCCCGAAGGTTTCATTCCGTTTGGACTCCGGTTGATATTCCGTTTCTTCAAAACACTGAAATAGGCAAAAACAACAATTCTGGGTTGGGCCTCCGGTTAATAGGTTAGTCCCAAAAATAATATAGAAGTGGAAAATAAAGCCCAATATATTCCAAAACAGTAGATAAAGTAGCATGGAGCAATCAAAAATTATAGATACATTGGAGACATATCATTCGATCACTTTCGATCACAGGGACCACCCTACCAGTATCCGTCATGGCGGTTCAGCCGCATTGGTCCTTGACCCTATCAGCAATGGATTCCATCTCACACGAGTCCTCATGGACGCAGCAGCAGCATGAACCTGCTATATCAGGACACAGTGCGCAAAATGGGCATTGACCCCTCAAGGATCAAGCCCACAAAAACCACTTTCAAGGGTGTCATACCTAGTGTAGAGGCCTGTTGCACGGGCTCAATCACACTAGAAGTGGTCTTCGGATCTCCGGACAATTTCCGGAGCGAGGAGTTAATCTTTGACATCGTCCCCTTCTGCAGCGGCTATCATGCACTGCTCGGACGAACCGCATTTGCCAAATTCAATGTGGTACCACATTATGCATATCTCAAGCTCAAAATGCCGGGACCTCGCAGGGTTATTACAGTTAATGGAAACACAGAGCGCTCGCTTCATTCGGAGGAGCACCACTGCGGCCCTAGCGGCGGAAGTTCAAAACAGCCTTCTTAGGCAAACAACGAATTTGGAGATAAAGAACCCGGATACCGCCAAGCAAGTCCGGAGTACTCCGCTACAGGATCGTCCGGCACGACCAGAGCTCGACTAGCAATTCGGCCTCCGCCCTAGTCCCAACCAAGCGGCGACATTTATGCCGCGCATACACAACTACGCACTTACAATGGGCATAGGCGGAGGCACGACCACGACACGGTCCTCAATGCGGTTCGACCGCCCTAGGACACGCACATTTTGGCACGCCCTGTTCTTTCAGGTCCCTATCTTCAGTAGGCTCTTCCAAAAGACCGCCTATCGGACACATAGCGGGACAGACACACCAGGAGGACAAGAAGCTTTGGCGTACGAGGGAATCCTCAGGTGGTCTCTGATAACGATCATTATACATGTTTTTACATACCCGCATACAGCCCGCTCCTGGTTAGGATGTGTAAAACAGTCCTATCCTGCTTATCGCACTACTTGTACATGTATCTTTGACATATCATTTGAATAACAAGGGAAAATAATATACAACTTAAAGTGCAACTATCCCTAGGTGGTTTTGGTAATTCCTAACAACATATAGCTCATTGGGCTAACATTATTCCAAGATGAATATTTTAGGAAAAGCTCAATGATTGGCATGGCATGGATGAGAAAAGTGGACCCCTTAAAATACTAAGGACAAAAGGATTGGCTCAAGATCAAAGCTCAAGACTCTACATTTTATATTTTAGTGATCCAAGATCACATTGAGTCTATAGGAAAAGCCAATACTATCAAGGAGGGATGAGGTGTTGCTTAATGAGGTTCTTGCTCCATAGTGCTTAGTGATATGCTCCAAAACCCTCAACTACTTTCCCACATCCACATATGACCTAAACCAAAAGTCAAACTCGGACCTACCGATTCTTTCTATCCGGCGCCACCGAGTTCAGATGTCATAGCCACTGCCACAAACCCTAGGAAAATCGGTCTCACCGATAGGGATCTCAGTCTTACCGAGATGGGATTGTAATCTCTGTGTTTCCCTTCGTAACATTTCGGTACCACCGAGATGAGTGGTTGGTCCCACCGAGATTGCAATGTAAACTCCCTGTTTCCTTTTCATAACATTTCGGTCCCACCGAAATGAGCGAACCGGTCCCATAGAGTTTACCTGACCAACTCTCTGGTTAGCTTATTACCAAAATTGGTCCCACCGAGTTTGTGTAATCGGTTTCACTGAGATTACGTTATGCCCTAACCCTAACCGTATCGGTCCTACCGAGTTGCATGTCGGTCCCACCAAAAATCCTAACGGTCACTAGATTTGCTGAATCGGTCTGACCGAGTTTCTCAATTTGGTCCAACCGAGTTTGCTAAGTTGTGTGTAATGGTTAGATTTTGTGTCGAGGCTATATATACCCCCCATCTCCTCTTCATTCATGGAGAGAGCCATCAGAACGAACCTACACTTCCAACTTGCTATTTCTAAGAGAGGACCACCTACTCATGTGTTGAGGCCAAGATATTCCATTCCTACCATATGAATCTTGATCTCTAGCCTTCCCCAAGTTGCTTTCCACTCAAATCTTCTTTCCACCAAATCCAAATCCTGTGAAAGAGAGTTGAGTGTTGGGGAGACTATCATTTTAAGCACAAGAGCAAGGAGTTCATCATCAACACACCATTTGTTACTTCTTGGAGAGTGGTGTCTCCTAGATTGTCTAGGTGTCACTTGGGAGCCTCCAACAAGATTGTGGAGTTGAACCAAGGAGTTTGTAAGGGCAAGGAGATCGCCTACTTCGTGAAGATCTACCGCTAGTGAGGCAAGTCCTTCGTGGGCGACGGACATGGTGGGATAGACAATGTTGCTTCTTCATGGATCCTTCGTGGGTTGAGCCCTTCATGGACTCGTGCAACCGTTATCCTTCGTGGGTTGAAGTCTCCATCAACGTGGATGTCTGATAGCACCACCTATCGGAACCACGACAAAAACATCCATGTCTCCAATTGCGTCTGAATTCTCCAAACCCTTCGCTTTACATTCTAGCAAGTTGCATGCTTTACTTTCCGCTGCTCATAAACTCTTTGCATGCTTGCTTGAATTGTGTTATGATTGCTTGACTTGTGCTAAGATAGCTAAATTCTGCCAAAGACTAAAATTGGGAAAAGGATAAGTTTTTATCTAGTCAAGTAGTCTAATCACCCCCCCCCCCTCTAGACATGCTTTCGATCCTACAAGTGGTATCAGAGCTTTGGTCTCCATTGGCTTTGATTTCCATAGGTTTTGGTGGTCATAGCCTTGGTTTTACAACCTAGGAGAGTATGGCATCTAACGAGGGAAATTATCACCGTAGAGGTCCTTACTTTGATGGTACTAATTTTGCTAGTTGGAAGCATAAGATGAAAATGCATATTCTTGTACATAACCCCGCCGTTTGGGCTATTGTGTGCATTGGCTTGCAAGGTGAATTCTTTGATGGGAGAGAACAGAACCGTGAAGCTAGCTCAGAAGAGTTGAAGATGCTGCAATACAACGCTCAAGCTTGTGATATCCTCTTCAACAGATTGTGCCCCGAAGAATTCAACAAAATCAGCCGTCTTGAGAATGCAAAGGAAATTTGGGATACTTTGATTGATATGCACGAAGGTACTAACTCCGTCAAGGAATCTAAGTTGGATGTGCTTCAAAGTCAGCTTGACAAGTTCAAAATGAAGGATGGTGAAGGTGTCGCTGAAATGTACTCTAGGCTTGCTCTTATCACAAATGAGATTGTCGTCTTAGGAAGTGAAGAGATGACCAACAAGTTCATCATCAAGAAGATCCTAAGAGCTTTGGACGGAAAATATGATACCATGTGCACATTGATCCAAATGATGCCCAATTACAAAGATCTCAAGCCAACGGAAGTCACTGGAAGAATTGTTGCTCATGAGATGTCACTCAAGGATAAGGACGAACTTCACAACAAGTCAAGTGGTGCTTACAAAGCCTCATGTGAATCCCCCACATCATCAAGTGAGAAACAGACCTTCAAGGAAGATTTGAGCTTAATGCTGAAGAACTTCAACAAGTTCTACAAGAGTAGAAGCAAAGAGAGAAGCTCCAAGTCAAGGTCCTACAATGACAAAAGATCTTCTAGTCGAGAGCGCAATTGTGGAAGACCCGGACACTATTCCAATGAGTGTACGGCACCCTACAAAAGAAGAGAAGAATCACCCAAGAGGAGAAGTAGTAGAGAAGAATCACCACCAAGAGAGAGGAGGAGTAGAGATGATCGTTATGAATGAAGAACATCCTGGAGAAGCAAGGATTCGGAAAGGAAGGACAAATCATCAAGGAGCTACACAAAACAAAGACATCAAGCTCATGTTGGTGAATGGGTATCCGGCTCCGACTCCTACAGTCACTCTGAGAGAAGCTATCACTCCGACTCTGAATATACTCAATATGAAGGAGTTGCCGGTCTAGCACTTGTGTCAACCAACTCCTACGACATATTTGATTCACCAAATGAAGGACTTGGAAGATGCTTCATGGCTAAAGGCCCAAAGGTAACACACCCCGAGTATGTTGATTTCAATAGTGATGAAGATGACTTGTTAGATGATGATGATTTACTTGTTGACAACTCTAGTGATGAATACTATGATGAAACATCAATTAATCATGTTAATCAAGATAAAACAAATGAAAATGATAAGGAGAAGATTGGGCTCCTAACTAAAGAACTAAACACTCTTAAGTTAGCTCATGAAACTATCTTAGAAGATCATCGAGAACTTTTAAGGACTCATGAGAAGTTACGCTCTGAAAAGCTCAACCTTGAGCAAGAGCATGAGTTCTTAAAGGCAATCAATGATGATCTTCGTAAGAAAAGTTCTTCTTACATTGCCAAGCGTTTACTCTTATCTACTTACATGCCCCAAGTCAAGTATATTAACAAGAACAAGAAGGATTCTTCCTCTAGTAGTGACAATAATCATGCTAAATCCAATGTTGTTGCTTCTAGTAGTTCTCTTGATTCCACTAATGATTCTCTTAGCCAAGTTACACTTGAGCAAGAAAATAGCTTATTGAAGGGAATTATAGAGAAAGGTGTTTACAAGAGCATTGCTGGGAGTAAGCAATTTGAGGAAATTGTACGCAAGCAAGGAAGGCACCGGAAGAACCAAGGTGTTGGTTTTGAACGAAAGTTCAATGCAAATGGAGTTGAGTGGGAAGAAGATCAATACCCCAAGACAAAGTTTGTTCCTCAATGTTGGTGTCAAAACCGGCGGATCTCGGATAGGGGGTCCCGAACTGTGCGTCTAGGCGGATGGTAACAGGAGACAAGGGACACGATGTTTTTACCCAGGTTCGGGCCCTCTCGATGGAGGTAAAACCCTACTCCTGCTTGATTGATATTGATGATATGGGTAGTACAAGAGTAGATCTACCATGAGATCAGAGAGGCTAAACCCTAGAAGCTAGCCAATGGTATGATTGTTGTTCGTCCTACAGACTAAAACCCTCTGGTTTATATAGGCACTGAAGAGGGTTAGGGTTACACAGAGTCGGTTACAATGGTAGGAGATCTACATATCCGTATCGCCAAGCTTGCCTTCCACGCTAAGGAAAGTCCCATCCGGACACGGGACGAAGTTTTCAATCTTGTATCTTCATAGTCCAGGAGTCCGGCCGAAGATGATACTTCGGCTATCCGAACACCCCCTAGTCTGGGACTCCCTCAGTAGCCCCTGAACCAGGCTTCAATGACGACGAGTCCGGCGCGCATATTGTCTTCAGCATTGCAAGGTGGGTTCCTCCTCCAAATACTTCATAGAAGATTTTGAACAAAAGGATAGTGTCTGGCTCTACAAAATAAGTTCCACATACCACTGTAGAGAGAATAATATTTACACAAGTTCAATCTGCTGACGTATTCCATAGCGTGACATCACACCACGGCCAAGCCTTTATTTGAATCATTTTTACTGTTCCACCTCATGCGTGTTTAGCAAGGCGGTTTCCTTGGCACGCCTTGTCAAAGCAGAGATCGTGTCCCCTTATTCCGGGATTCTCATCAATACGGGCGTGGGTAACCCAACCGCGCCATTGATTACGACGCTTAGGAGATAAGCGAGTTTTACCAGGCTGGTGGGGACACATAGTTTCGTCCGTCCATATAAGGGGATAAGGATCCACCTTTTTACCTACGCCTTCTTCCTCCTTTCCTTATCCATTTCCACGCACTCGAGCTCCAGCGCCCAAGTTCGCACATCTCGCCTCAACCTTCCCCAGCCATGTCCGGAGCGGGAGGCAAGTGGATGGCCTCCTCCGTCACAGAGGGGCACATCAAGAGGTTACGAAAGGCCGGATACTTGTCCAGCGACATCGCACATCGGCTCCCCGACAAGGGGCAGCTCATCCCCACCCCCGGGCCCCATGAGAGGGTGGTGTTCCTCACCCACTTCCTCCGCGGACTAGGTTTTCCACTGCACCCATTTGTCCGGGGGCTCATGTTCTACGACGGCCTGGATTTCCATGATCTGGCCCCGAATTTCGTCCTCAACATCTCGGCATTCACCGTCGTATGCGAGGCCTTCCTCCGCATCAAGCCCCACTTCGGCTTATGGCTGAAGACCTTCAATGTCAAGACGAAGGTAGTGGGGGTTCAGTATGCGGAGTGTGGAGGCACCATGGTGGGCAAGATGCCCAACATTACATGGCTCGAGGGCTGCTTCGTGGAAACCATCAAAGGGTGGCAATCGGGGTGGTTCTACATCACCGAGCTGCGTGACCCTGAATGGGCAGCGGCCCCCGAGTTCCGATCTGGCATCCCCACACAGCTCACCTCCTGGAAAGAGAAGGGCCTGACATGGGGAAATTCAGAGGAGCTGACCGGACTCCAAACCTGCGTCCAAAACCTTGTGAACAAGAAGATCAAGCTTTTCAATGTAGTCCAGGTCATGCTCATCCGCCGGATCCTCCCGTGCCAACAACGGGCCTCCAGCTTGTGGGAGTTTGATCCGGCACAACACCAAACCTTGAGCAGGCTCTTCGACACTACGTACGAAGATGCCTGGAAGGTGTTGTTCAAGGGCGCCGAGGCTCCCGCATCCGCTGCCGAAGATCGCGGATTCAGCTCGCAGCGTCAAGCCGGCGAGGTAAGCTATTTCACCCTTTACAGGACACTTATTTTTCATAGTTTGACTCTATGTGGGATCTAAACTCCCTTACCTTTGACAGGCCTGGCAGAAGAAGTCCAGGCAGGTTAACTGTTTGGCCCCCTTGCCAGAAGACCCAGCAGACGCCCGATTGACGGGGCTGCTGGTTCCGGCACCTTACGTGGTGCCGGGGAAGAAGGCCAAGAAGAAAGCCACGGAAACTCGAAAGAGTTGCTGGCGCCAGGTGTTGTCGGACTCATCGTCTGACGACTCCGCGGCGGACTCCTCCCGCGAAGGCGAGGAGGAGGAAAAAGAGGCTTCTCCCCCAGCGGGGGGATAGAAGAAAAGGAAGGCCTCCCCAATTGGGGAGGCCGGAGGGTTCAAGAAGGGAAGGATCCTTCATCCGGACTACTCTACCAACGCTGACGACGGCGAAGAGGAGTGGCCACCGAGGGCTAAGCCCCTGGCGACTTCGTAAGTGCCCGGACACCAGAATAACTCATGGCGTTTGGTTTGTCGCATAGAATCTCCTAACGCCGAATATAACCCTGCAGCCTGCCCAAGGACGGGTTCGACACTTCAACGAGCGGCTCCCTGGCTCCGTTGGACATGAATAGCACTTCACTTCCGGCCGCCTCCTCTCCTCACGCTGCGGATGATTCCAAGGTGGGGTCCCAAAAGGGGCCCAGCCAGGAGGAGGAGGTCCCGGAGGTGCTTTAAGGCAACCTCCCAGACTTTGGGCATGAGGGGGATCAACCCCCAAAGGGTTCTGAGTTTGGCCCTGGGCCGGACTCCGCACCGGAACCTTTAGTGATTCCGGAGTCTGGCGGGCGGCCCCTTCATAAGAAGGGCGATACTGCGACACCGGTGACCTCTGTCCAACTGGAGGCACCGGATAATTTGCTGGAGGCGCTTAACGGCGCCTCCATCGACGAGGAGCACCGCACTGTTATGAGTGCGGTGATCCAGAAAGTTCAGTCCGCCAAGAGCGGGCTGACTGAAGCCTATGCTAGCCTTCTAACAGGCTTTGAGGTATGTAATTAATATATGTAAAAATATTACCGCATAGACAGTAGCCCCTGATGCTCAGTTTGGTGTTCGGAAAGAAAAGCCGAACCGAGGATCTAAAAAGATATATGCAGGAGTCTAACATAAGCATGTCAATATGGGAATGCAGGCTGTGCTGCTGACCTCTGCTGCACTGACTGCGGAGGTCAATGCATTGAAGCAGAACCTCGAGCGGTCCGAGAACGAGCTCGGCCTTGCCAAGAAGCAGCTCGAGGACAAGGAAGGTAAGTAATACCTTATGGAAGTATATAAAAGATGTGATTGCAAAAAATTACAGGAATAATGTGAGAATTGCAGGGGCCACGAATGAGGTGGTGACCCTGAAGGAAGCGGTGTCCAAGGCCGAAAGCAATGCGGCCGCGGAACGCACCGAGCGAGAGAAGCAGGAGGCACGGGTGGCGGAGGTGCGGCAAGAGCTCCAGGCTCTCGTGGAAAAACACGAGAGTTTGGAGCGTGACTCGAAGACTCGAGAGTTCGAGCTCGCCTTGGCTCTTGAGAGCGCCAAAGCCGCTAAGGCCGAAGCCCAAAAAGCCCTCCAGGAAATTGAGGAAATAAAGAAGATAGCAGCGGGTAAGGCATTCTTCATGCAAAGCAAGCACGTGAAAGTGAATTACTTGTTACTTACCCGAATCCGGAGCACTCCAGGAGCATTCGCAGATCTGCCCGGCAGTGTGTCTGATGTTGCCGCCTTCTACCGGGTCGAGGAGGGGAGCTCAATGGAGAAGGTGTTCTGGTCTCAGTATGCTGAGGCCGGACACCCAGTGCCCTTGAGCGACCAGCTGAAGCAGCTGGTCGAGCTCCATAAGGTGGCCGAACAGGCCATGAAGGGCCTCATAGCTCGGCTGTGGCCTAAGGAAGCCACGCCTGAGAGCTACTTCGGGTTGGTGAGGCGGCTGGTGGACGCCTGTCCATGGATTGAAGTCGTCAAGCGCTCCGTCTGCATCGAAGGTGCCCGTAGGGCCCTTGCCCGTGCTAAAGTGCACTGAGGCAAGATGGACGCTGAGAAGCTTGTGACGGACGCTCCACCGCCGGGCAGGGAGTATCGCAAGCCCGAGATGTATTATCAGGGTGTCCTGAAGGGTGCCCGCCTTATAGCGGGTGAATGCTCCAAAGATGTAATTTTTGAGTAAACTCGCATTTGTTATCCTGTACGCTTGAAAACTTGTTCATATGCGCTAAGCAACGCTTGTGAATTTAAAATATTACCATCTGTGCGGCCGTTTATTAAATTTGAGAGATGGCGAGTCGTCGGGTTCTGCTCCCATGCCACGAGTGCTGGGGTGTTCGGGATAAACTTGAGCGCTCTTTTTCCCATTCTTGGGTCCTTTGAGGGAGGCGCTCAATGCAACGAACATGGAAACCGGACTATAATGCTTGAACACTCTCACTTAGCCATAGAATTCTATGATTTTAAATTTCGGCGAAGCCCCTAGTATTCGGAAGACCGAGCTCGGGGCGCTATCCACGCCTAGGCCGGACAAAGCCGACTCCTCGCTCTAAGCAGCATAAGTCTTTAGGGACTCGAAGAAACCCCTCGAACAGCGACCGGCTCTCGCCCTATCATGACGGTCAGTTTTACCTTTCTCCACTGAGGTGCTTAACCCAGCTCAACCGGGGCACAATCGCAGTGGTTCTCCCAGCGCTACCTTAGCCAATATAACAGAACGTAAGGTACCAAAACATGGGAGCCGGGCAAACCCAACTATTGACCCAAGACATGATTCGGAGCCGATGCATATAATGTTATAAGTCCGAGGTGCCGCACTTGTCAAAGTGTTCGGACTTATCACACCATATTTTGGGGTACTTAAGCCCCTGGTGTATTTGGTCGTACCAAAAGCGTACGGATGCAACATGTCATAAGTGAACATATATAGGTAATAAAAAGGAATGCAATAATAGGCAAAAGTTGTGCATTGTTTATTAAAAAAGCTACGGTAAAAGCAGAACGATACAAATAGTGCGATAAGCAAGGGACAGGACTATTTGACATGTTGCCCTCCAGGAGCATGCTGCGGGATGATATGTAAAACAAGTATACTGCTCGTTATAGAGACCACCTGTACACTCGACGTAGCTTTCTGCTTCCCTGGTTGTTGCATCGTGTGTTCGGCAATTCTACTGCCGGACAGGGCTTCTTGAAAAAGGAGTCCTGAAAGTAAGAGGAAAAAAGAAGAATGACACAACTGGGAGCCCCTGGTGCGGTTGAGTCGCATTCTGGGCCTGCCGTGGTCGTGCCCCTCCCCCTATGCCCATGGTATCTCCAGAGCGTAATTATGTACGCGTAGTACTGGTTTCGCAATTTCACGAGGGCTGGGGTTGGGGCCGCATTGCTACGCGTGCTCGGAACGTGCCAGGCAGTCTTGCTGTAGGTTACTCCGGGCGCGCTTGACAGTGTCCGGCCGCTTAACAGCGGACTCGAGAATTGCCTTGAGAGGCTGCTCTATGCTTCCGCCGCGAGAGCCGCTGTATGCTCCTCCGTTCGGAGAAAGCGTTCGGTGTTTCCGTTAACCGTAATGACTCCTCGAGGGCCTGGCATCTTGAGCTTGAGGTATGCGTAGTGCGGCACCGCATAGAACTTTGCAAATGCGGTTCGTCCGAGCAGTGCGTGATAGCCGCTGCGGAAAGGGACTATGTCGAAGATTAACTCCTCGCTTCGGAAGTTATCCGGGGATCCTAAGACCACTTCAAGTGTAACTGAGCCTGTACAGTTGGCCTCTACACCTGGTATGACGCCTTTGAAGGTCGTCTTTGTGGGTTTAATCCTTGAGGGGTCTATGCCCATCTTGCGCACTCTATCCTGATAAAGCAGGTTCAAGCTGCTACTACCGTCCATCAGGACTCTAGTGAGGTGAAATCCATCAACGATTGGGTCTAGAACCAATGCGGCGAATCCGCCATGGCGGATGCTAGTGGGCTGGTCCCTTCAATCAAAAGTGATCGGACAGGAGGACCACGGATTGAACTTTGGGGCGACTGGCTCCATCGCATATACGTCCCTTAGTGCATGCTTCCACTCCCTTTTGGGTATGTGGGTTGCGTATATCTTGTTCACCGTCCGCACTTGTGGGGGGGAACCCTTCTGTCCTCTATTGTTCGGCGGCCGGGTCTCCTCCTTGTCATCGCTATGCAGCCCCTTGTCATTGTTTTCAGCAGTTAAGTTGCCTGCCTGCTTGAACACCCAACAATCCCTGTTGGTGTGATTGGCTGGGTTTTTGGGGGTGCCGTGTATCTGGCACGAGTGATCGAGTATTCGGTCCCAATTGGACGGGCCCGGAGTATTTCTTTTGAATGGCTTTTTCTGCTGACCGGGTTTAGAGCCTCTGAATCTGGCATTGACTATCGTATCCTCAGTATTATCGCCATTAATGCGGCGCTTGTGCTTGTTGCAACGTGACCTGCCATTGTTGTCCTTGGTATCCGAATTATCAGGGCTCTTGGTCATGTTGTTACTACGAGCTAGCCAGCTATCCTCTCCCGCACAGAAGCGGGTCATGAGTGTTGTGAGGGCTGCCATGGATTTCAGCTTTTCTTGTCCTAGGTGCCGGGCAAGCCACTCGTCGCGGATGTTATGCTTGAAGGCTGCGAGGGCCTCTGCATCCGGACAGTCGATGATTTGATTTTTCTTGGTTAGTAACCGTGTCCAGAATTGTGTGGCCGATTCTTCTGGCCGCTGAATTATGTGGCTTAGGTCATCGGCGTCTGGTGGTCGCACATAGGTGCCCTGGAAGTTGTCGAGGAATGCGGCTTCCAGCTCTTCCCAACAACCAATTGACTCTGCTGGCAAGCTGTTAAGCCAATGCCGAGCTAGTCCTTTAAGCTTGAGTGGGAGGTATTTGATGGCGTGTAGATCATCACCACGGGCCATGTGGATATGAAGGAGATAGTCCTCGATCCAGACCGCAGGATTTGTTGTGCCATCGTCTGATTCAATGTTTACGGGTTTGAAACCCTCAGGGATTTGATGATCCATTACTTCATCTATGAAGCATAGTGGGTGTGCGGCACCTCTGTATTGGGCTATATCACGACGTAGCTCAAATGAGCTTTGTCTACTGTGTTCGGCCCGGCCGTAATTGCCATATCCGGCGTGACGGTTATCATCACGTATCGTGGGGTGCCCACGCGATCCATAGATCGATCTTGTTTGCCTTGCCTTGTCCTCAAGTATATCCCGCAGGTCTGGTGCATTTTCCCACGCCTTGGTATTTTTTGAGCGGCGTCGGGGTGCGGCTTGAGTGTAGGGCCAAGAGGCCTCTCTGTCGCGGCCACGAGGTGGCCGGTCGACCATATTATGCGCTGGTGATGTAGGTTTAGGTGCTTCCTCCTCTAATCGGGGTAGCAGCCTGCGTTTTGGGTAGCTCTTGGAGGGGCGTTCGAGTTCATACTCTTCGGCCGCAAGGACTTCAGTCCATTTGTCAGCTAGCAAGTCTTGGTCAGCTCTAAGCTATTGCTGCTTTTTCTTGAGGCTACTTGCCGTGGCCATAAGCCTGCGTTTGAAACGCTCTTGTTCAACAGGATCCTCGGGCACGACAAATTCGTCACCGTCTAGGCTTGCCTCGTCTTTGGAGGGAGGCATGTAATTATCGTCCTCTACCTCTCTGCCTGCCGCTCTCTCCTGAGGGCTGGCTTCTCCATCCTCCTGCGCTGAATCCTGTGGGAGGGGATTGTATTCGGCACTGTCCGGGGTGTTATTGTCTCCGGTGCCGGAATCGCCGTTTTTACTGTGGCGGGATTTAGAGCGGCGCTGCTGACGCCGGTGCTTAGGCTGTTTCTTGGAGGGGTCATCCTCCGTTGTTCCATCGCCATTCCCATCATTTGGGATGTCCACCATGTATATGTCGTATGACGAGGTGGCCTTCCAGTGCCCTGCAGGCACTGGTTCTTTGTCGTCTCCTGCATCGTCGTCCATACCGTCGATGTCTTCGGAGTCCAAGTCGAGCATGTCGGTTAAATCATCGACAGTGGCTACGAAGTGGGTGGTCGGTGGGCTTTGAATTTCTTCGTCGTCCGCATCCCAACCTTCCTGACCATAATCCGGCCAGGGCTCTCCTGATAAAGAGAGAAACTTTAGCGAATTCAGGATGTCGCCAAAGGGCGAGTGCTGAAAGATGTCCGCGGCAGTGAACTCCATGACCGGCGCCCAATCGGATTTGATTGGCAGGGGCGCGGGGGGTTCAGAGTCCGAAGAGGAGTCCGGCACCTTGGAGTCATGAGCTTCGCAAAGGACAGGGTTGGTGTTCGGCTCAATCGCCGCAACAATCGCAGCCCCCGAGGCGGTGTCCAGCCACCCGTCCTCGATCGGCGCAGTCGGCTCTGAGCTAAGGGTCAGAGCGGACACTAGTGCAGCCTCCATGGCACTGTTCGGCGGCAGAGCTAGGTCATGCCCATCGTGACAGTGCGGCGTGCTTGACTGTGGCTCGAACCCGTCGAAGATCAAGTCTCAATGGACGTCAGTCGTGTAGTTCAAACTTCCAAATCTGACTTGATGGCCAGGGGTGTAGCTTTCAATCTGCTCCAGATGGCCAAGCGAATTGGCCCGCAGTGCAAAGCCGCCGAATACGAAGATCTGTCCGGGGAGAAAAGTCTCACCCAGGACCACATCGTTGTTCATGATCGAAGGAGCCATCGGGCCTAAAGATGATGACACAGAGGAACTCTCAATGAAAGCACCAATGTCAGTGTCAAAACCGGCGGATCTCGGGTAGGGGGTCCCGAACTGTGCATCTAGGCGGATGGTAACAGGAGACAAGGGACACGATGTTTTTACCCAGGTTTGGGCCCTCTCGATGGAGGTAAAACCCTACTCCTGCTTGATTGATATTGATGATATGGGTAGTACAAGAATAGATCTACCACGAGATCAGAGAGGCTAAACCCTAGAAGCTAGCCTATGGTATGATTGTTGTTCGTCCTACAGACTAAAACCCTCCGGTTTATATAGGCACCGAAGAGGGTTAGGGTTACACAGAGTCGGTTACAATGGTAGGAGATCTACATATCCCTATCGCCAAGCTTGCCTTCCACGCTAAGGAAAGTTCCATCCGGACACGTGACAAAATCTTCAATCTTGTATCTTCATAGTCCAGGAGTCCGGCCGAAGATGATAGTTTGGCTATCCAGACACCCCCTAGTCCGGGACTCCCTCACTCAACAAAAGAGTATGATCCTACTTCCTTCAAAGGGACACAAGCTCAAGATGATCTTCCACCACAAGACCACAAGCAAAAAGGCAAGGATAAGCTTCAAGAGGAGATTGATGCACTTGAAGAAGCTCCTAAGGCCTTGGTCAAGTGGGTTCCCAAGACTACGTCAAGTTCTACTTCATCAAGTACGACTACAACTCCAAGGATTCCCATCAAGATGATGTGGATCCCAAAGAAGAACTAGAGAGTTCTTGAGGGTGACTCCGCCAACATATTTCACTCATATCATTTTGGCAATAACAAGTGCAATCAACTTCCACATCTTGCACTAGTTCAAGGAGTCACAGACCCTCTTATTGGAAAGACAGGGACAAGGTAACCTAATGCTCTCATAGACATCATCTTGTGTGTGCATCACTCTATGTCTATGGATATCCTTGTCTGTTCCTTGTGGGACTAACCCGTGTAGGTATTGAAAGTGCAACTCACTCCAAAGGATTTCTACAAATGATCTACATCAACATTGAGCATCCACATCTTCAACACCTACATGAAGTCATCATCGACAAAACCCAAGGTTAGTTCATCCCTCTTAGGGGGGATCTCACATCTAGGGGAGCTTTACTCTAAGAATTGAGTCAAAGCAACTCTAATGGTGTGAACACATCAATGCATTATGTAAAAGTGGTAACCCCACTTGAGCTTAAACGATGAGTATGACCTATGATCAAATGTTCTCATTTGACTCCTAAGTCAATATACTCATATATAGATGACCTAGTCATCGCCAATTGCTTGATAGATGCTAGAATTGGTTGTGCATGCTTTGCCACATATTTCATTTGCCATTTTATTGTGTGAGCATGTTGGTTGCATATTTTACTCATTCGAGGACATCCACTTGTTCTTTTGATTGATTGGTTTCTTTTTCCATTTGCCAAGTGGATGGACAAGAATGCCTAAGAACCTTCTCTAGCTATATATGCTTTTCTTGTCTCAAACTATATTCATGCTACATCACAAAATTTGATCAAGTCAGATTCGAACCACTATGTGTGAGGAGCACTCGGAGTCCCCGATTCGTCATACACTTAAACTTCCAAAACTTCTGTTTGCGTTTCGGTTCTGTCCATTCTTCGATTTCGGTCTTACCGAGATCACTAAGTCGATCTAGGTTTTCAATCTCGGGCTATATATACCCACGGGCAAAACTTTGGAAATTTTTTCCGAACTCTTTCGCTCGCTCTTAGCCCGCTCTGCCTCCAGGGTCTCCGGATTGTCCTCCTCGTCGCCAGCTGCCTCCAGTCGCTGGTCTCTGCCGCCGTCAACGGTAATCATCCCCGTCGTTGCCGTCGTAGCGAGTCCATCGATGAACTAGGGTATGAACTTGATCACTGTGCTATCCCCATCAGATTCCTAGCTCATTGTGTTTGCCATGAATCTTGCCACGATTGAAACTATCCTATCTTGTCAAAACACTCCGTAGATTAAAGATGAATTGGAAATTTAGGGTTAGGTTTCCGCAGAAACCATCTCGGACCCACCGAGTTGTAGAACTCGGTTCCACATATTCGGCTAAGGCCATTGCACATGTGATTCTCGGTCTGACCGAGAATTGCAAATCGGTGTGACCGAGTTCAGGACTTTGTGAAACCCTAGCAGTCTTGGTGCCACTGAACTGTGACTCGGTCTGACCGAGTTCACTAGTTTAGGTTCCAAAAGCCGTTTCGGTATCACCGAGTTTACAAATCGGTAGATCCGAAATGCTTTCTGTGAAAAACTAAAACTAAGTTTTTGACTCATTCTTTTGCAAAAAACCTCTGTATTTTGTGATGCTCATCCACTCTATCTCACCTATATCTATTCACAAGGTCTGCTGTCAGTGCTTGCAATATGTCTGATCAGAGTGACAGCCAGAACAAGACAGAGGAGCAGGTTCAAGTGAGTGAGGGCACTAGTCCCTCTAGCAGCTTGTGACGCCCGGATAATTAAGCTACAGTAATCCCACGCTAATGATGCCATGTCACCACGGCTACTGTTGTTAAACTCGTGATGATTCGAAACCCTTTCAAGGTTCAAATTCAAATTAATGTCAACAATAAAAGTTTTCGAAAGTTAAAACAAAAATGTCCGGGCAGTGCCAAAAATGGCACAGGTAATTATGGTGTAGAAGACGCAATTTTATAAAATACCTAAATGCCCTAAATTAAATAAAAGAGAAAAGGAAAAGGAAATAAATAAAAGAAAATACAAAAAATAAACAGAAAAAAGGCCCCCCCCCACTCGACCAGACGGCCCAACTCGCAGCCAGGCCGGCCCAACTGGCCATCCGGCCGACCCAGCCCGTTCCCCCAGTCGCTCTCCCCCTTTTCTGTTCCCCCGACCAGGGTCGGAACAGGGGCGTGCTTCCGCCGGACCCCCTCGCAGGCGTCGAGGAGGGGATAAGATTGCCATGCCCCCACCTCCTCGATCCCGCCTCCCACTCACCCCGCTCTCTCTCTCTCTCGGTGCCTGCGCCTCGCCTCCCCCAGATCCACCTCTCCCCTCTCCTCTCGACCGATCCCGAGCGCGCTCGCTCCCATGGCCGTGGCCGTCACGTAGCCGTGGCCACCGTCCTCCCCGCACCGCGCCCACGCGTCATCGGGCTCCCTCGTCGCCCGCCTCATCGTCCCCTACCGTTGATTCGAGCTCCGCGCCGTCGTAGCGTCGTGGACGAGGTCGTCTTCAACCTACGAACACCGAGCTCCACCGCGTCGGATTCCGCCTCGTCTCTGTGCTCCCGTTCACCGCGGGCCTTTTGTGTGCCACTCTGTGAGCTCCACCCCCTTCTTCTCTCCGTCCTTACTTCATTTCCATGCCATAGCTAGTCGTCTGCGACGCACCACCATTGCCGCGCTATGGCTCCGCCGTCAAGCTCGCCGTCGCGGTCACCGCACACGCGCTCTCGTCCGACCGCGTAACCGTGCTCACTGCACCACCGCGACACCGTAGCACCCTCCAGTACACCCCCTCGTGCCTCCTAACACCGTCCCCGACGAGCGCACGAACGCTTCACCGCGGAGCTCGCCGCCGGCAAGGCTCCAGTGACATTTTGGTCACGGGCTCAACCCCGTTGCATTCCCCACGCCGCGTAGGCCTCGCCCCGCTCTCCGGTTTGCCCAAAATCGCCCCATATCATCGTTGTTGTCGCTCCCCCGGAGCACCTCGCCGCCGGCGAGCTCGTAGCGCTCGCCTCCGTCCGTTCCAACCCCTCTGGCCACCCCCACTCGACACGCGATGCCGAGCTGCGTCGAACGCGCCCGGCCACAGCCCAGCAAACCCCCTGGGCGCGAAACCCGCGTCCCTCCCAAGCCGCGCCGCCGCATTTGGCTCGCCGGAGTCAGCTCTGGCGCATCTCCGGCCGGTGTCCGACGTGGCGTCCACGTGGCACCGCCTGGGCCACTGACTGGTGGGCCCAGGGCCCCCTTTGACCTGTTGACCGTGGTCAACTTGCTGACTGGGCTGGTCCCAGCAGCTGACCAGTGGCCCCCCCTTTTTTAAGCTAATTAAATTAGTTAATCTAATTAATCTGAGCCAATTAGGCACTGAATAATGGGGCCCACACTTAACTAATCCTAATTAGTTTAAAACAAATCCTATTTCACCTCTGTCTCAATGACAGGTGGGTCCCACTGGACCCACAGGTCAGTCTTGACCCAGTCAACCGCTCTGTTGACCGATGAGCTCGGCATTGCATCATGCTGACATCAGCAGACACTATTCTGGATAATGTTAGAATTAAATAACTAATTAAAATCAGAAAATGATTTAAATCTTTAAAAAATCATATCTTTTAATCCGTAACTCGGATGAAAATACTTTCTACATGAAAGTTGCTCAGAACGACGAGACGAATCCGGATACGCGGCCCGTTCGTCCGCCACACACTCCTAACCTATCGAACTCGCAACTTTCCCCCTCCGGTTCCTCTGTCCGAAAACGCGAAACACCGGGGATACTTTCCCGGATGTTTCCCCCCTTCGCCGGTACCACCTACTACCGCGTTAGGGCACGCCTACCATCACGCATTGCTTTGTCATGCATCGTTATGCATCTGTTTGCATTGTATTCATTGTTTCTTCCCCCTCTTCTCTTCGGTAGACTACGAGACCGACGCTGCTGCCGCCCAGTTCGACTATGGGTTAACGACCCCTCCTTGCCAGAGCAACCAGCAAGCCCCCCCCCCCCTTGATCACCAGATATCACCTATTCTTCTCTATACTGCTTGCATTAGAGTAGTGTAGCATGTTACTGCTTTCCGTTAATCCTATTCTGATGCATAGCCTGTCATTGTTGCTATAGTCATTGATATCTTACCCGCAATCCTAAATGCTTAGTATAGGATGCTAGTTTATCATAATTGGCCCTACATTCTTGTCAGTCTACCTTGCTATACTATTGGGCCGTGATTACTCGGGAGGTGATCACGGGTATATACTATACATATATACATACTACAGATGGTGACTAAAGTCGGGTCAGCTCATTGAGTACCCGCAAGTGATTCGGATAAGGGGGCTGAAAGGACAGGTGGCTCCATCCCGGTAGAGGTGGGCCTAGGTTCCCGACGGCCCCCGCCTGTTACTATGTGGCGGATCGACAGGGCAGGTTGAGACCACCTAGGTGAGAGGTGGGCCTGGCCCTGGTCGGCGTTCACGGTTGCTTCATAATAGCACGCTTAATGAGATCTTGGTATTTGATCTAAGTCTGGCCACTGGCCTATACGCACTAACCAACTACGTGGGAAAGATATGGGCACTCGATGTCGTGGTATCAGCCGAAGCCTTCTAGACGTCAGCGACTGAGCGGCGCGCGCCGGATTGGAACGTAAGCCTGCTCTTGTATTAAGGGGGCTAATTCAGCTTTCGGCCGCCCACGCAACGTGTAGGTGTGCAATGGGCGGTGGGCCCAGACCCCTGCGCCTTAGGAGTTAGACCGGCGTGCGGACCTCTCTATTAGGCCTAGGTGGGGCTGCGACGTGTTGATCTTCCGAGGTCGGGCATGACCTAGGAAAGTGTGTCCGGCCAAATGGGATCGAGCGTGTTGGGTTATGTGGTGCACCCTTGCAGGGAAGTTAATCTATTCAAATAGCCGTGATCTTCGGTAACAGGACGGCTTGGAGTTGTACCTTGACCTTATGACAACTAGAACCGGATACTTAATAAAACACACCCTTCTAAGTGCCAGATACAACCCAGTGATCACTCTCTAATAGGGCGACGAGGAAAGGATCGCCGGGTAGGATTATGCTATGTGATGCTACTTGGAGGACTTCAATCTACTCTCTTCTACATGCTGCAAGACGGAGGCTGCCAGAAGCGTAGTCTTCGACAGGATTAGTTATCCCCCTCTTATTCTGGCATTCTGCAGTTCAGTCCACTGATATGGCCCTTTACACATATACCCATGCATATGTAGTGTAGCTCCTTGCTTGCGAGTACTTTGGATGAGTACTCACGGTTGCTTTTCTCCCCCTTTTCCCCCTTTCCCTTCTACCTGGTTGCCACAACCAGATGCTGGAGCCCAGGAGCCAGATGCCACCTTCGACAATGACTCCTACTACCTGGCGGTGCCTACTACTATGTGCAGCCCGCTGACGACGACCAGGAGTAGTTAGGAGGATCCCAGGCAGGAGGCCTGCGCCTCTTTCGATTGTATCCCAGTTTGTGCTAGCCATCTTATGGCAAACTTGTTTAACTTATGTCTGTACTCGGATATTGTTGCTTCCGCTGACTCGTCTATGATCGAGCACTTGTATTCGAGTCCTCGAGGCCCCTGGCTTGTATTATGATGCTTGTATGACTTATTTTATTTTTAGAGTTGTGTTGTGATATCTTCCCGTGAGTCCCTGATCTTGATCATACATGTTTGCGTGTATGATTAGTGTACGATTAAATCGGGGGCGTCACAAGTTGGTATCAGAGCCAACTGCCTGTAGGTAGCCCCCTTTGCAACTCCTTGGTCGAAGTCAAGTCTAGACGTTGCAAAAACTTTTACTAACATGGCTGTGTGTCTTATGAGCACACGTCGCCGTTCGGTGGTAGTAGGATCTTTTATTCCTCGACCTATACTCTGGGACTCTGACATCTCTTCTATTCAGGTTAAACGATTTTATTAACTCGGACTCTAGGTTCTCAATAATACTTTCTCCCGGAGAGCCCCTTCAGTCCAGATGATCGCCGGCTACACTAGAATATTTCGAAGATACTCTTCGATGTTCACTCGAGACTTTGTGTCCATTGCTTTTGCAATTCCCTACCACCGAAATATCCCTATGGATAAATACATACATCTGTCGTTCTTACTTTTGTTCCCAGTTGATCTTGTCATTGGAAGATACCCTGAAATTCTCTCTATTGATCCGAGAATACTTTGTGCCTACTGCCTTGCAGTTCCTTTCCACCTGAATACCCCTACGGATAATTTCTCGCTCTTATCGAGTATCCACTCATCCCCAGTTGTTCATGTGTTTCACAATGGTCATTGAAATACTATTCTATCCTCCAAAATTCCTCAGTAGCTTATTGCTCTGCAATACTTGTCTGCTTGCATTATGGATGCTTTCCATATGTCTGGCAATATTCGTTAGTATCCTTAGACACTGTCATTTTGATCCTATTGATTCAACATGAGTGCGAATGCACGCAATCATCAGTTGATCCTTTTAAATTATCTTTCTGGCCCAGACATCATTTTGAACATGGGCTTGTTTTCGACCAATCAAATTGCCGCCGATTGTAACCCTAAGTCTGTTCAACTTATCCATCCTTAATCAGAGCGTTGCTTCTGATCCCTTGAATTTGAAATCGTAATTCCTTTGCAATTGAGCTTTGAATTAGGCAGTTGTTTCTATAATCCAATGCCTTTGCATTGTTTCTTCCTTTGATAATGCTGGTGCTCACATCAGCTTTGTTATGGACCATCAGATCCTTGTTGGATTTTAACTGACAACATCCTTCATGTTCAATCACTTTGGAAGTTCTTTCCCTAATACATAATGCCATTGGTAAATCCTATCCCTTGATGTGGCCAACCATGCTCTGCTTTTGAGCTGGTGATATTTACTATTGAAGCTTGTGGTATATGTTTCCACGATGCCCCGATGGGTTGAACCTATGCCTTCCTTAATATGTGTGAACTCGAAAGTTTTCACGAGTCATACTGTTCTGGTATTTTGCCAGATAAAATTTCAACGCTACAGCTTCATCGAACATGAGAAGTGAATGAAAGATTATACATTGAAGAAGTGGGAGTCGACCTTGAACCTTGTGTTCATGCCCATGGACACGATGTAGATCTTATCATTAAAAGCTTCTCCTAAATTAATTATTCCCTTGGTATAAGTTCATCTTATATCTGGGATCTGGCCTTTTGCAACCGTGGTTTCGACCATATGTTCTTCCTTGATTCCACTTCTTGGGCAAGTTTAAGCACTTGTCCTCTGCAAAGCAATACCCCAGTCCAACCACTACTTTGGTCTGTCGTCGAGTATTTCCCTTGGTATCTCGAGGATATCATGCCATTGCACTACATCTTATGAATTTGTGCTGGAGCAATACCTTTCCCTATCAGAGTCACTCCGCGAGTTCTGGGTTGTCGTCAACCGAGAACATCGATAAGTGAATTGATTCCGCGCTCTGACCTTCGATACGATAACTCTAAGTAATTTCCGTTGCTTATGAGTTTAATAATCTTTCAAGTCATTCCTAGCCTGATTGGCTATATCATTATCGTGCTAAATTTTAACCGTGCTACCTGGTCCTTCCCGGAGCACAATTTTCGACGATGAGCTAAGCTTACGTTGATATTCCTCGTCATATCATTACGCCTTGAACAGCAAGCTTGATTCCGTGTTTGTGCCATACCCGTGGTTCCAATAACCTTTCGCTTCATCATTCCTTTGACTTGATGTCGTCACTGATTGATTAGATCTTCATGAAATCTCTCGACAAATGTGTCGTGATCATCATCAACCTTATGAGCTCTTCTAGGATATCAATTGAATTCATGATGAGAAATACCATCCTTGCCCTCGATGAATTTTATTATCATCAACCACTTTATTGCCTTCCCACCAACACAACTTGTTTGTGTTTTGTGTTATACCTTGAGTTCCTTGCTATCCAGCAATTGCTCTTCTTCACCTTGGAGTATTACCATCTTTTATGTCAAGAATGTAGTGAGAATTTCACCACCTCTTGAGAATTCTTGGTATAGTGATACTTCTCACCATCACCATTCTTTCATGGTCCTCGTGTTGATTCCAACCAGGGTACCCACAAGTGAACGGTGTTGTTTGAATTCTGCCCTTCTAGCAATCCTATTGCTTTGAAGTTAATGGTCGGCCGTTCATTCTTGGACTATTGATTATTGAATCACCATTCTGACATTGGTCGTGCAACCCAACCCATATTTCGGGCGCACCTTTCAACCAATGTTTAACTGAGTATGTTTTCCTCGAGCATACCTCTTTATATCATTTGATCTGACAAATGTTATCTCCTTGTTCACATAAGTGTGGAAATCCATCTTTTGAAAATCTCAATGAATTGTCGCTGAGTCAATCAGGCACCTCCTCACCTCTCCTTGAATTAATGATGAACTCTTGTTTCGAAACTCGCTTCCATAGTTCATTGCCCGAGAATCTTATAATGTCATTTCGTCAATTGTGTTGCACCTTTTCTTCTCAGGCATCCTGAGTCTGAGGTATCCTGACACCAATCGGATCTGAACCTCGGTCAGATATGATGGTTGGAACATATTTCCAAGAATTATAACATTGGTCTTTTATGACCCGGTAAGGTGATGTCATTCCTAGCACACATGGCCGAAGGACCTAGTGTTATAGTTTCCTTTTTAACAAGGTTAACCATTTTTCCATGAGGAAATTGAATGCCTTGTTTAATAAGTTTATCCTGATGGATCCTTTGTGTATCCAAAGTCCGACCTTTGCTTCAAGACCATGTCAATGCTATCTCGAAGCATGTCTGTGGTACTCCGATCTTTAATAAGAACATTTGAAGCACCATGCTAAATTTTCTTTATCAATTATCCAAACACCATTGTATGGCTAATATCATGAGATTCCCCCTTACCTAATTGGTTTTCTACTTTGTATCCTGTCATGGATATCATGTTCTGTTTGTCCTTGGAAAGGATATACCCCTGAAATATGTGTTTAAACACATTTTCTTTCCATTGTTCTGTTTAATCTGATAATCATATTTTCCTTTCCATTGGTAGGTTTAACGTTTCTTGTGATCTATATGATCTAAGCAGTAATATTCTCCTGCTTATGTGAACACCTCGATGTACAATTCTGTCAGCAAGACCTTGTTACTATTGTTGATGCTATTCCGGTAGCCACCGATGGACGAGAACTTTGCCTAATGGCCCGCCTCGTTCAACAAGCAGGAAAATGGTTCTCTTCGTCCCTCGCCCTTGGTACCGACGTTGTTGCCGACATAATCGACAGGCTACCCTATGACATGCCTTGCTATCATGACCATGCAAGATGTCACCACTCCTCCTACTTTTATCCCACATGGTGGGCCCATAACCTACAGTTCTATAGGATCGAAACCTGACTCTCCTGTGCACCACCTGTTCCCAAGGTTGTTCCTCGCGCTTGACTTTGTATGTAATTCACGGACCACCTATCTAGTGATCTATTCTGGTATGAGGCGCAATACCTATTATCGTTGCCCTAAAACCCTTTCACCTTCTAATTAGGCATCGAACGATTGCCTATACATTTGAAACTTCTCATGGTACCCTCTTACTTTGCTCTTGATATCTTATTAAGTTTCAAATCGAGAGATACTTGTGCTTCTTCCCTGAGTTGACCGTCTGATGCTCGATCTTGTTAGAATCCATCCATATAGAATTTTCCCTTCTTACCCTTTTGTAAGTACGGTGAAGATCCTGAAGGAAGGAGGACGACTTCATCATGATGACCTGAAGCAGAGGACTGAAGACTTGAATGTAATGGAATGACCTCTTCGAGAAGAGCAACTATCACCGGGAAGAATCGTTAGAATTTCGTAACCAGATCCCTTCCCCCTTATAACCGCTCCTAAATCTCGGGACGAGATTTCTTGTAGTGGAGGAGAATTGTGACGCCCGGATAATTAAGCTACAGTAATCCCACGCTAATGATGCCACGTCACCACGGTTACTGTTGTTAAACTCGTGATGATTCGAAACCCTTTCAAGGTTCAAATTCAAATTAATGTCAATAATAAAAGTTTTCAAAAGTTAAAACAAAAATGTTCGGGCAGTGCCAAAAATGGCACAGGTAATTATGGTGTAGAAGACGCAATTTTATAAAATACCTAAATGCCCTAAATTAAATAAAACAGAAAAGGAAAAAGCAATAAATAAAAGAAAATACAAAATAGAAACAGAAAAAAAGGCCCCCCCTGGACCAGACGGCCCAGCTCGCAGCCAGGCCGGCCCACCTGGCCATCCGGCCGACCCGGCCCGTTCCCCCGGTCGCTCTCCCCCTTTTCTGTTCCCCCGACCAGGGTCGGAAGAGGGGCGTGCTTCCGCCGGACCCCCTCGCCGGCGTCGAGGAGGGGATAAGATTGCCACGCCCCTGCCTCCTCGATCCCACCTCCCACTCACCCCGCTCTCTCTCTCTCGGTGCCTGCGCCTCCCCTCCCCCAGATCCACCTCTCCCCTCTCCTCTCGCCCGATCCCGAGCGCGCTCGCTCCCATGGCCGTGGCCGTCACGTAGCTGTGGCCACCGTCCTCCCCGCACCGCGCCCACGCGTCATCGGGCTCCCTCGTCGCCCGCCTCATCGTCCCCTACCGTTGATTCGAGCTCCGCGCCGTCGCAGCATCGTGGACGAGGTCGTCTTCAACCTATGAACACTGAGCTCCACCGCGTCGAATTCCGCCTCGTCTCTGCGCTCCCGTTCACCGCGGGCCTTTCGTGTGCCACTCTGTGAGCTCCACCCCCTTCTTCTCCCCGTCCTTACTTCATTTCCATGCCATAGCTAGTCGTGCGCAACGCACCACCATTGCCGGGCTACGGCTCCGCCGTCAAGCTCGCCGTCGCGGTCACCGCACGCGCGGCTCTCGTCCGACCGCGTAACCATGCTCACTGCACCACCGCGACACCGTAGCACCCTCCAGTACACCCCCTCGTGCCTCCTAACGCTGTCCCCGACGAGCGCCCGAACGCTTCACCGCGGAGCTCGCCGCCGGCAAGGCTCCGGTGACCTTTTGGTCACGGGCTCAACCCCGTTGCATTCCCGACGCTGCGTAGGCCTCGCCCCGCTCTCCGGTTTGCCCAAAACTGCCCCATATCATCGTTGTTGTCGCTCGCCCGGAGCACCTCGCCGCCGGCGAGCTCGTAGCGCTCGCCTCCGCCCGTTCCAACCCCTCTGGCCACCACCACTCGATGCGCGACGTCAAGCCGCGTCAAACGCGCCCGGCCACAGCCCAGCAGACCCCCTGGGCGCGAAACCCGCATCCCTCCCAATCCGCCCCGCGCGTTTGGCTCGCCGGATTCAGCTCCGGCGCGTCTCCGGCCGATGTCCGACGTGGCGTCCACGTGGCACCGCCTGGGCCACTGACTGGTGGGCCCAGGGCCCCCTTTGACCTGTTGACCGTAGTCAACTTGCTGACTGGGCTGGTCCCAGCAGCTGACCAGTGGCCCCCCTTTTTTAGCTAATTAAATTAGTTAATCTAATTAATCTGAGCCAATTAGGTACTGAATAATGGGGCCCACACTTAACTAATCCTAATTAGTTTAAAACAAATCCTATTTCACCTCTGTCTCAATGACAGGTGGGTCCCACTGGACCCACAGGTCAGTTTTGACCCAGTCAACCGCACTGTTGACCGATGAGCTCAGCATTGCATCATGATGACATCAGCAGACACTATTCTAGATAATGTTAGAATTAAATAACTAATTAAAATCAGAAAATGATTTAAATCTTTAGAAAATCATATCTTTTAATCTGTAACTCGGATGAAAATACTTTCTACATGAAAGTTGCTCAGAACGACGAGACAAATCCGGATACGCAGCCCGTTCGTCCGCCACACACTCCTAACCTATCGAACTCGCAACTTTCCCCCTCCGGTTCCTTTGTCCGAAAACGCGAAACACCGGGGATACTTTCCCGGATGTTTCCCCCCCTTTGCCGGTACCACCTACTACCGCGTTACGGCACGCCTAGCATCACGCATTGCTTTGTCATGCATCGTTATGCATCTATTTGCATTGTATTCATTGTTTCTTCCCCCTCTTCTCTCCGGTAGACTACGAGACCGACGCTGCTGCTTCCTAGTTCGACTATGGAGTTGACGACCCCTCCTTCTTGCCAGAGCAACCAAGCAAGCCCCCCCCCCCTCTTGACCACCAGATATCTCCTGTTCTTCTCTATACTGCTTGCATTAGAGTAGTGTAGCATGTTACTGCTTTTCGTTAATCCTATTCTGATGCATAGCCTGTCATTGTTGCTACAGTCATTGATACCTTACCCGCAATCCTAAATGCTTAGTATAGGATGCTAGTTTATCATCATTGGCCCTACATTCTTGTCAGTCTGCCTTGCTATACTATTGGGCCGTGATCACTCGGGAGGTGATCACGGGTATATACTATACATATATACATACTACAGATGGTGACTAAAGTCGGGTCAGCTCGTTGAGTACCCGCAAGTGATTCGGATAAGGGGGCTGAAAGGACAGGTGGCTCCATCTCGGTAGAGGTGGGCCTGGGTTCCCGACGGCCCCCGACTGTTACTATGTGGCGGAGCGACAGGGCAGGTTGAGACCACCTAGGCGAGAGGTGGGCCTGGCCCTGGTCGGCGTTCGCGGTTGCTTCATAGTAACACGCTTAACGAGATCTTGGTATTTGATCTGAGTCTGGCCACTGGCCTATACGCACTAACCAACTACATGGGAAAGATATGGGCACTCGACGTCGTGGTATCAGCCGAAGCCTTCTAGACGTCAGCGACTGAGCGGTGCGCGCCGGATTGGAACGTAAGCCTGCTCTTGTATTAAGGGGGCTAGTTCTGCTTTCGGCCGCCCACGCAACGTTCAGGTGTGCAATGGGCGATGGGCCCAGACCCCTGCGCCATAGGAGTTAGACCGGCGTGCTGATCTCTCTGTTAGGCCTAGGTGGGGCTGCGATATGTTGATCTTCCGAGGCCGGGCATGACCCAGGAAAGTGTGTCCGGCCAAATGGGATCGAGCGTGTTGGGTTATGTGGTGCACCCCTGCAGGGAAGTTAATCTATTCGAATAGCCATGATCTTCGGTAACAGGACGGCTTGGAGTTGTACCTTGACCTTATGACAACTAGAACCGGATACTTAATAAAACACACCCTTCCAAGTGCCAGATACAACCCGGTGATCGCTCTCTAACAGGGCGACGAGGAGAGGATCGCCGGGTAGGATTATGCTATGCGATGCTACTTGGAGGACTTCAATCTACTCTCTTCTACATGCTGCAAGACGGAGGCTGCCAGAAGCGTAGTCTTCGACAGGATTAGTTATCCCCCTCTTATTCTGGCATTCTGTAGTTCAGTCCACTGATATGGCCCTTTACACATATACCCATGCATATGTAGTGTAGCTCCTTGCTTGCGAGTACTTTGGATGAGTACTCACGGTTGCTTTTCTCCCCCTTTTCCCCCTTTCCCTTCTACCTGGTTGCTACAACCAAATGCTGGAGCCCAGGAGCCAGACGCCACCTTCGACGATGACTCCTACTACCTGGAGGTGCCTACTACTACGTGCAGCCCGCTGACGACGACCAGGAGTAGTTAGGAGGATCCCAGGCAGGAGGCCTGCGCCTCTTTCGATTGTATCCTAGTTTGTGCTAGCCATCTTATGGCAAACTTGTTTAACTTATGTCTGTACTCAGATATTGTTGCTTCCGCTGACTCGTCTATGATCGAGCACTTGTATTCAAGCCCTCGAGGCCCCTGGCTTGTATTATGATGCTTGTATGACTTATTTTATTTTTAGAGTTGTGTTGTGATATCTTCCCGTGAGTCCCTGATCTTGATCGTACACGTTTGCGTGTATGATTAGTGTATGATTAAATCGGGGGTGTCACATGGCTCTGATGAGGGTAGCAGGAGCACCCCAAGCAACTTACCCAAAGCTGCCACCAGGGCCAGAAAGAAGAGAACCTCAGAATCTGAGGATGAAGACTATGTGGCTACTAAGGATGAGGCCACTTCCAAGAAGAAGGTGCTCAAGAAAGAATATGGCTCAGCTGCAGCCACTAAGCCTGGTATGAAGACCAAAACACCTGCAAAGAGAACTCCCATGTCTAAAGCCAGAGCCTATACTCAAGTACCTTTGGAATCTGAACCAAAAGAGGCACCTGCAAGAAGGATTCCCACTTCCAAACCTAGGAAGGTTGCCACAAGGGAAACCATGAAGTTTACCATTGAGTCAGAAGATGAAGTTGTTGGCCAGGACAAGAAGAAAAAGAGAGTCAGAACCACTACTGCCAAGGTTCTTGGAAATCCCTCTATGAGGAGAGACTCTGAAGAGGAAGAAGAAGAAGAGGTTGCTACACCAACACCCAAAGCTCAGAAGCTTATGGGTGATGCTATCAGGTCAGGGGCTGCTTCATCAAAGCCCAAAAAAGCACCCAAGGCTGCTTCCAAGCCCAAGACTGCACCTATGAGGAATACCAGGAACATATCAGCTGCTGAGAAGAACAAGGCCCCAGCGCCTGAAACTGTTGCTAAAGAGGAAGATGATGAAGAGCATGTCTTGAGAAAATTGAAGCCAAAAATTCCAGATCATAATGATGCCCATCCTGTGGCTGAGAACATGAAGCTAAGAAAGGATGCAGGACTCAGGCAGTGGAGGTTGACTGGTCCTTACGCGGTCAGGAGGAGAACTATTGTTGACTACAGGTTCCATACAAAGGAACAACAGGATTTCTATGAGATAGTGCTGCTGGACAAGAAGCCAATAGTGTGTGACATGAGGTGGGTGGACTGGACCTACATGAAGGAGAATGAAGAACACTATCCTGGTGTGTATGACAGCTTCAGTGCTTGTGGAGTGGCAGACTTTGTTGGGCGCAGAAGCTCACAAAATGGAATGATGAGCTCATAATGCAATTCTACTCCATAGCACACTTCTATCCAGATGGTAGGATAGTATGGATGTCTGAAGGTACTAGGTACCAATCATCAACTCAAGAATGGGCTAATCTGATCAATTCACCTAAGGAGAAAGAGGATGACTTGGATGTCTATGCCAAGAAGAAGATGGATCACAACACTATGGCACATATGTACAAGGAGATCCTACATGTTGCTGTTGAAACTCACAAGTTTGGATTAGTACATTAGCTTCTGTCAGGACTGCCAACCATCAACTGGATCCTCAGGCACACTCTATTGCCCAACTCAGGTGATCACAACATGATCAGAGGCCATGCAATAAATCTGTTACACATATTTGATGTGCCACAAAAGTTCAAGGTCATGAGCCTTATAGTTGAAACTATCAAGAGGACAGCTGCTGACCAAAAGAGAAGTTGTGGGTATGCCCCACAGATCCAGGAGCTGATTAACTCCAAGATGGGCACAGGCACATACTTGTTGGACAAGGATCACATGCCTATCTATCTAGACTTTGAGGACAACCAAGTGGTTATGGATGAAGATGAACCATCTTCTTTGCAAGCACAAGCAAAGAAGGAGAAGGCAAGGACTGAGAAGGCTACCAAGATGCCAACAATGGAAGAGGCATCTCAGTACTTTTTGAAGAGCAAACAAGATCAGCTTGGCTACTTGATTGCATCCACTCTGAGGATTGAGAAGGGGTTGGCCACCTTGACTCAAAACCAGGAGAGCTTGGAGAGGATCATGGAGCAGAAGTTCTATGACTTGGATGTGAAGGTAACTGAGATCCAGTCTGTTGTTGAGAACCTTCAGGATGATATGTAGGAGAGGAAGGGCAAGACAACCACTGAGGCATATTACAGAGTGCCTAGAGCTCAGAGATCAGCTGCAGTGCTAGTGACAGACACCAGAGCCACTTCATTTGCACCAGCTACAGCGCCAGCGCAACCAGCTCCAGAACCTACTCCTCCAGCTCCATCCACATCTACTGAAGTCTTCGTCCAAGGAGCCATCTCCACACCACCACCTAAAGATCAAGCCTGAGAGACGATTTAGTGCTATGCATTTTCTATGAACTTTTTGGTAACTTGTTGCCAAAGGGGGAGAAAAATGTATAGATCATAGGCTTCGAGAGAGAGTGTTGCTTTTTATTCTCTCTTGCTTTGGTGGTTGAACTTTATTTGCTTGTTTGAGATACTTTATGTCTGTGTGATACTTGGATGATCATGTGTTTGATCATATGCTACATTAATGCTTATTGGATGACATTATCCTTTTATCTCTATATGATCATTCACTTTGCTTGGTGATGAGTGCATGATTTCAATTATTATCATTTTGAGCGCTCCACGAAGATGTATGTGACATGGAAGAGTAACCCATGAGCCTAACTCTTTGTGCATTTGCAGTCCAAAGCAATTATTAAACTATGCACAAATTTAGGGGGAGCTCTTGCTTATCACATACTTCTCAAAGCGACAATGTTTTTCACTCCTATTATCATTTGTCGAAGCTTTGATCTATATGTTGTCATCAATTACCAAAAAGGGGGAGATTGAAAGTGCAACTATCCCTAGGTGGTTTTGGTAATTCCTAACAACATATAGCTCATTGAGCTAACATTATTCCAAGATGAATATTTCAGGAAAAGCTCAATGATTGGCATGGCATGGATGAGAAAAGTGGACCCCTCAAAATACTAAGGACAAAAGGATTGGCTCAAGCTCAAAGCTCAAGACTCTACATTTTATATATTAGTGATCCAAGATCACATTTAGTCTATAGGAAAAGCCAATACTATCAAGGAGGGATGAGGTGTTGCTTAATGAGGTTCTTGCTCCATAGTGCTATATGATCCAAAACCCTCAACTACTTTCCCACATCCACATATGACCTAAACCAAAAGTCAAACTCGGCCCTACCGATTCTTTCTATCCGGCGCCACTGAGTTCAGATGTCATAGCCACTGCCACAAACCCTAGGCAAATCGGTCTCACCGATAGGGATCTCGGCCTCACCAAGATGGGATTGTAATCTCTCTGTTTCCCTTCGTAACATTTCGGTACCACCGATATGAGCGGTCGGTCCCACCGAGATTGCAATGTAAACTCCCTATTTCCTTTTCGTAACATTTCGGTCCCACCGAAATGAGCGAACCCGTCCCATCGAGTTTACCTGACCAACTCTCTGGTTAGCTTATTACCAAAATCGGTCCCACCGAGTTTGTGTAATCGGTCTCACCGAGATTATGTTATGCCCTAACCCTAACCGTATCGGTCCTACCGAGTTGCATGTCGGTACCACCGAAAATCCTAACGGTCACTAGATTTGCTGAATCGGTCTGACCGAGTTTCTCAATTCAGTCCCACCGAGTTTGGTAAGTTGTGTGTAACGGTTAGATTTTGTGTAGAGGCTATATATACCCCTCCACCTCCTCTTCATTCGTGGAGAGAGCCATCAGAACAAACCTACACTTCCAACTTACTAGTTCTGAGAGACAACCACCTACTCATATGTTTTTTTTGAAGGGTAAACAGTAGGAAAGGCTCCTACTATGTTTTCATATATGTATATATAGATAGGGTGTTACAAGGGTTAGTACATATGTAGTTGCCCTATTTGCCATGCTGCCCTTCCAGAGGGGGCAGGTGGTCGAGGAGTGGTGTTATTAGTTCAATTCAGAAACAAAAGAAGAAATAAAAGCAAGATGACTCCCCCTAGTCCTATGTTGGAGGAGACCAAAGTCTTCCTTGAATCTATTCAGCCACCCACCGACAGTTGGCGTAATCCTCCTGAAATGTTTGTTGTTTCTTTCTTTCCAGAGACTCCAGGCTGCCACCAGGAAGGTTTCAAAGAATAATGGATGTCCCCAGGAGTGTTTAACCTGTTGAAGTAGTTGTAGGCGGCAGGTGAAGGGTGGCCAGCTGATCCCAAGTTTACGCCAGCAAGCTTGACTGAATGTGCAAGTAAATATCATATGATCCACAGTTTCTTCGTCATGATTGCCACAGAGCAGGCAGCTGTGGTCGTCACCTATGTCAAAATGTCGACGCTTGAGCATGTCACGTGTGTTTAGACGGTCGACCATCAGCAGCCAACCGAAGACTTTGATCCGCATGATGCAACGAGAGCGCCAGAGCAAGGAGAAGGCTGGGTGGGCGTTGGCATCTCGGAAGAAGAATTTGTAGTAGTCAGCCGGCCGGTAAATAGATTTCCCCCAGGTATAGTACCAAATATCATTAACAGACGCGGACGGATGGGTGTGCGTTGAGATCTGCTGGATGTCTCGAACTTCCTCCAGGGCCTGCAGGGAGAGTGGTAGGTGAAAGGTTTCCGATAATGCCGTGCTCTCCAAGAAATCCTTGACAGTCTTGTCCTCGTGCCTGGCGAAGGAGAATGCATGGGGATGAGAAGCCTGCAAAATATCTGGCGCCCAGAGATCTTTCCAAACCAGAACAGTGTCACCCGATACGATTCGGACCTGCGAAATCCCTCGAAATACAGGCGTAAGTTTGAGGATTTGGCGCCACCAGAAAGAGCCCACAGGGTCAGTGGCGTGAGGAACCTTATCGGTATAGTATGTGTTCCAAATGAGCTGTACCCAGGGGACATCAAGCTTGTTGTAAAACTTGTGTAAAAATTTCATGAGTAGGGCATCATTCTGCACCTTAATGTTGATAACCCCAAGGCCGCCATGTTTTTTGGGTTTGCACACCATCTCCCACGCGGCAAGGGAGTTGCACTTGTCCCCATGTTCCGTCTTTTTGGTCCAGAGACATCTCCTTCTGACTTTGTCGAGCATCTCAATTAACTGGGGCGGAAATTTGAGAGTGCACATGGCGTAGATGAGTAGAGATGTGACGGTAGCGTTTAGCCACGAGAGTTTGCCCCCGTAGGACATCATTGAGATCGTGGAGGTGAGTCGTCGTTCAGCACTACAGACTAGGGGCATCAGATCAAGGATGGTCGGTTTAGACGTGCCGAGAGGCAATCCAAGATAGGTAAAGGGCATGGATCCGACTGAGCATCCAAAGAAGGTCGCAAGCGCCAAGGCAGCCTCTTGAGTCATGTTGATTGGGATTAGTGTTGACTTGTGGAAATTAATTCGGAGGCCGATGGAAGAAGCATAGTCCACAAGGATTTGTTTGATGACTGCAGCTTGCTGAGGGCATGCAGGCATGGCCAAGATGGTGTCGTCGGCGTATTGGATTACTGGGTAGTCCGTTTGGCCGATGCAGGGAAAGGGCAGTTGGACTTTCCCTTCTATAAAGGCGTCATTGATAGCAGCTTGTAGGAGATCAGCCGCAATGACGAAGATCAATGGGGAGAGAGGGTCCCCCTGGCGGACACCTGTGCGGCAGTGGAATTGTCGGCCGGGACACCATTCAGTAGAACTGATGATCGCCCTGTCGAGAAGATGTAATTAATGCAAGACAGCCACTTGTCGTTAAATCCCAGGTGTTTCATGATGGTGATCATGGGAGCGTGTTCGATTGTATCAAAGGCTTTAGCGAAATCCAGTTTCAACAAGATAATCTGCTTCTTCGATGCATGGCATTGATGTATATATTGAAATGCCCAGGCCAGGCAATCCTATATCATCCTCCCTTTTATGAAACCATATTGGTTCTTGTGGATAACCTTTAAGATCACTCGTTGCAGACGATTAGCTAGCAGCTTTGTAATTAGCTTAAGACAGCAATTGAGAAGGGTGATCGGGCGGTAATCATTAACAGTTTCTGGTGAGGTGATCTTAGGAATCAGTGTGATGAGTCCATCATTTATACTGGAGAGGTCCAAGTCTCCTTGGTGGAATGCTTCACAGAGGTTATAAAAATTGTGTTTGATAATAGGCCAGCAAGCTTTAAGGAATGCACCACTGAATCCATCCGGGCCGGGAGCACGATCGGCTGGCATTTCTTTGATAACAGCATCAATCTCCTCATGGGTAAAAGGCATAGTCAGCTGGTCAAGGTCATCATGGTGCTGCAGAATATTAGGCAAGTTAAATTTCATTTGTGCAGGCCGCGAAGTACCCAGGCGATCAGTGTATGTACGAAACAGGAGTGCTTCTTTTCCATCGTGACTGTCAATGATTGAACCATCCTCTATTTTGAAGGTTGCAATGTTATTGCGTCGATACTGTTCTGTGGCAATAGCCTGGAAGAATTTGGTATTCTCGTCCCCAAACTTGATCCATCGAATTGTGCATCATTTTTTCCAGTATTGGTTTTGGTATTTAAGGAGGCGCAAGAGATGTTTCTTGATGATATTCCGAAAGTTTGCTTCAGGAATAAAAAGGGCTCTTTTATTCTGAAGATCATCTAGGTGCACCAAGGACTCGTTGCAATTAGCAATGGCTACAGACAGTCGGGATAGATTTTTGCTCCAGATTTTTAGGGCATGGCATAAAGCTTTGAATTTGCGACAGAGAATGGCCGCAGCGTTTTGCGCTCTCACCGGTCTATTCCATACATCTTGAACAAGATCCATGAAGCCAGGATGCAGGATCCAGAAAGGTTCAAATCTAAAGACCTTGCTGCGAGGGAAGCAAGTTTGGATGGAGATAATGCAAGGAACGTGGTCGGAGACAGGCTTACCAAGAGGCTTGACCATGGTGTTGGGGTATACGTTGGTCCAGTGCAATGAAGTGAAGAACCAATCAAGTTGTTCAGGCAGTGGGTCTTGTTGCATATTGCTCCAAGTGTACAATCTACCCTTGATAGGAAGTTCAATAAGGCTTTGCTTGCGGATAATATCATTGAATGTGCACATGTCTGATGGGCACCCCCCTGGCTTATTTCTATTATCAGGCGCACGAATGTAATTAAAATCGCCAACTAGGAGCCAGTCCTGTGAGCTGGGTATATCCAGATTATAAAGCCAATTGGTAAACGTAATATGCGCGTCACCCGAACAAGGGCCATATATATTAGCGATCGTCCATGAGTGCGACGATAACGTGCTAGTAAAATTAATGACCAAGGCAAAATGAGATGAGAAAACCACAGCGCCAGTAAACAGAGAGCTTTTCCAAATGGTAAGCAAGCCACCCGAGGCTCCTTGAGAGGGGACATAGGCAAATTGATCAAATTGTCTAGGGCAACATGACTTAATAAACGATAAATCAAAAGTGGTTTTCTTTGTCTCTTGGATGCAAACAACCGAGCAGCCACTGGTTCTAATGGCGTTATTCAGTGCAAGCTGTTTATCGTCAGAGTTGATGCCGCGTATGTTCCAACAGAGCACTTCCCAACTATGCAAAAGTGGCATGAGGAGGAAACGAACTAGGCCCTAGAGGGCCCCTCCTCATCAGGTAGGTCAACATTGACAGTAGAACCTGGGGGAGTGGATGCAGCAGAAGATGGGGCAGGTGTAGCCGTGAGGATATCTTCAATCAGTTCAGCCGCCGGAACAGCACATCTGTTAATACCAATAGACTGCAGGACATGGACAGGAGTGTGAGGAACAACTTCAGAGTTTGGTTCCATGGCCGAAGAGGAGGATCCAATCGAGGGAACCAGCCTGGGCTTAACCTTGGAGGTGGCGGTGCGGGTTTCAATCACCTGGTTGACCTTGAAGCCATTATATTTGTTTGAACGATTGCTTCGGCGCACTTCCACAGTGGAGATGGGAGCAGGTGCCCGAGCCCGACGACCACGAGTCACAACAGAGGGACTTGCTGGTGCCATGATGGAGTTGACAGCAGCAAGGCCAGCAGGCTCGGCAGAGGAGTTGATCACAGGCGTAGGTAAGCCCTGCAGAGCCCTCTCATTGGAACTGTCAAGTTCAGAGTTCAGGGGCACATTGTGAAAAGCAGCCAGCGGGGTAGGTTCAGAGTGCAAAGGGGCATCCGGAGCAGGCAAAAGAAGCTGATTGTTCTGTGTAGGATCTTCAGATATATCTTCCAGTACCACAGAAGACCTTGGAGGATCTAGCAGCTGAGACAGAGCAATGCCATTGACATCAGAAGAAACTAGCACAGTGACTTGCACATTTGCAGACTGCATACCATAACCTGAACTCCAAGGGCCAATGGTGGCTAAAGCAGGGCGTAGAGCGTGAAAAATGAAGTTATTCAACCGCTGCCTGGGAATAGGGTCCGTAAGCAGAAGGTTCAACAGCTCTGATCCATTAGTCGAAAGGCCAAACTGAATGCCATTGTTGTGCATGTTGACAGTAATATTCAGAGTATCTTGAGTTGCAAGCGGGGCAGGTTCAGTGTTAGGAAACACCAACAGAGCATGATCAGAAGGAGCAGAGCTGTCATCAGAGGAGGAGAAGGTGTCATTCCATGCCTCCATGGGATTATCAGAAATATTATCCTCTGGCACAACACCATGCTGGAAGGTAAGGCCTTGAGCTGCTAGCCATGCTTGGTAATTGACAAGGTGCTCAGGGAGGGGGGGCAGAGAATGAGTCGGAGGAGCTGCCCAATGGCCCCAACCCGCATTCTCTTGAGGAGGTGCATTGCCCTGGTTGTCATTGCCAGCATTGGGAGCTCCATTTTGCACAAGCCAGTTATGCACCTGCTGTTGGTAGAGCTGCTCAGCAGTCATATCAGGACCAAAAAATGGATGAGGATTTCCATCTGCAGGAGGGTCTTCCTCACCAGGGGGGAGTACTTCAGGTAAAAGGCCATTCCTATCATTGCTTCTAAGGATGGTGATTTGAACAGTCCAACAATCCCTTGCACCACCCAGCTGCCAGACCACAAAGCTTTTGGGGATCAAACGAAGACGAAGAACGCGTGCCTTGATGAGCATAAACCTCCTATCCTGCCGCGGATTGTACCAACTGACAAGAGATCCAAAACCACCCAGAGCCTTGGTGATATAGTAATCCGTCTGATAGTCATATGGAAAACCGAAAAACATGAGCCAAACTTCAGGCCCAAAGGAGGTGGTGCGACGGTTCAAAGCTTCATTGTGCGGCACAAAGGTTATCAGAAGATCCTCTTCTTCAAGTTCCAGAGGAGTATTGACCGCAGAATCACGCAGGAAAGAGTCCGCAAAACCAATGCCAAGAGGGTGATCGCTTACTTCAGTGGTAAAAAGCTGTGATTCATGGAGCAGACCTTGGATCATGTTGCGGATGACCGCGCGGCGGTGCAGCGGGACATACACACTGGCCTCGGCGATGGCGAGGAAATCGTGGTTGAGCGGCAGGATGGGGCCGACAATCATGCCGCTGCGGACGACACGGTCCGCCGGACCGGGTTCGACGGCGAAGCCCGGCGGTAGGAAGGGCACCGGATTGAGAGGGTAGTTAGCCATGGACGGTGGAGCGGCGGAGGACAACGCTGGTGGTGGCTGGTGAAGTGATACGAGAGGGCAGAGCTGCAGTGTTGAGGAAACCGAGGTGGAAGCCGGACCGTGAGGGGTAGAATGGGTAGAGGGAGAGGATTTTTCTCGCCACTGCCACTTCTCGTTGAAAAGCCATTTATGACAAGATCTTTCCACGTGGCCGTAGAAGCCACACACCATGCATCGGACGGTTGATTTGCGTTTGGGCTTATCACGCATGGTAAGGCAAGGAGCAATTTGCTCTGGCAGCGGATGCGTGTTACCAATCGTGGGTTGCAAAGTTTGGATCGTTTGGGGCCTAACAAAATTGAGGCAATCACTGGCCTTATGTCCAGGCGAGGAGCAGTTAATACAAATCAATCTAGCCTGGCAAGAAATCTTATGGTGTCCCCATTGAAGGCAACGCGAGCACAGAACCGCCCAATTAGAGGATAAATACAAAATATGAGATTCTGAATAATGGGCCTGGGCCAAATCAGCTTTATGACGGGCCAAGAGAGTAGCGGGCCAGGTCACATGTTTGGGCGCATATTTGAATGCTGGCTTGAAAAAACATTGGGGCAGCGTAGGATACGGGACAGACAATGGGCACTTAAAGGCTCCTAATTTTATGTAATTCCCCGGCAATGATTCCTCCAAATGGGCCTGGTTCAAAAAATGAGCCATTAATGCGGCGCGATCGTTGGGCGATGGAACCATGCAAGCAGCTCGTGAGGAAAGATCAGCAGGATCCCCCGTAGTAAGAACTGATGTCGTAAGATCCTGTGAATTTTGATTCAAGCGTGATGAGGACGCTTCATGAGCATTGTTGGAGAACCGCATCGAAGAAAGCGGAATCAGACCAAACTTACACAACACCTCCTCAGAGTTAGAACTCAAGTTAGCTCCTGAATGCAGGAATTGTAAAGATGATTTAACAGCCAATGAACGACGAGAAGATAAATCCGTGAGCTCAGTGTCAGCGTGCCAACATGAATCATCAATTGGAGCACTTGCAAAACGGCCATTGAAAAGGTTGAAATGACAGACAAAATCCGGCCAAACACGATCCCTCAAATGGTGGATGAAATGTCCCACTTTATTATTAGCCACCGAAAACCGGAAGGATCGAGAATTGAGTTGAAGCACTTTGAATCCATTGCTAAGGCCCCCAATACAGCATTGGAGTGCAATGCCAACCGAATCCACAGTGAGGGGGAAGGAAGCCGAGGAGAAAGAGACCACCAAAAAGAATTCCTTGGAGTCTCGAGAAGGAGAGAAATGGACCGTGGAGCCAAACCTGCGTCTCACCTGATCGGCCAATGCAAGGCCAGGTGCAAAGTCCCAATGCAAGAGGCCTTCCATGGAGGATTACGTTAGAGCTCGCCATGGAGAACGGTGGGTGCTAGGGGGGGAGAGGTGGGAGAGGAGAGGTGGGAGAGGAGTCCCATCTTGTGGTTCACCTACTCATGTGTTGAGGCCAAGATATTCCATTCCTACCATATGAATCTTGATCTCTAGTTTTCTCCAAGTTGCTTTCCACTCAAATCTTCTTTCCACCAAATCCAAATCCTGTGAGAGAGAGTTGAGTATTGGGGAGACTATAATTTGAAGCACAAGAGCATGGAGTTCCTCATCAACACACCATTTGTTACTTCTTGGAGAGTGGTGTCTCCTAGATTGGCTAGGTGTCACTTGGGAGCCTCCGACAAGATTGTGGAGTTGAACCAAGGACTTTGTAAGGGCAAGGAGATCGCCTACTTCATGAAGTTCTACTGCTAGTGAGGCAAGTCTTTCGTGGGCGATGGCCATGGTGGGATAGACAAGGTTGCTTCTTCGTGGACCCTTCGTGGGTGGAGCCCTCCGTGGACTCGCGCAATCGTTACCCTTCGTGGTTTGAAGTCTCCATCAACGTGGATGTACGATAGCACCACCTATCGGAACAACGACAAAAACATCCCTGTCTCCAATTGCGTTTGAATTCTCCAAACCCTTCCCTTTACATTCTTGCAAGTTGCATGCTTTACTTTCCGGTGCTCATAAACTCTTTGCATGCTTGCTTGAATTGTGTTATGATTGCTTGACTTGTGCTAAGGTAACTAAAATCAGCGAAAGACTAAAATTGGGAAAAGGATAAGTTTTTATTTGGTCAAGTAGTCTAATCACCCCCCCTCCAGACATACTTCCGATCCTACAAGTGGTATCAGAGCTTTGGTCTCCATTTGCTTTCATTTCCATAGCTTTTGGTGGTCATAGCCTTGGTTTCACAACCTAGGAGAGTATGGCGTCTAGCGAGGGAAATTATCACCGTAGAGGTCCTTACTTTGATGGTACTAATTTTGCTAGTTGGAAGCATAAGATGAAAATGCATATTCTTAGACATAACCCCGCCGATTGGGCTATTGTGTGTATTGGCTTGCAAGGTGAATTCTTTGATGGGAGAGAACCGAACCGTGAAGCTAGCTCGGAAGATTTGAAGATGTTGCAATACAACACTCAAGCTTGTGATATCCTCTTCAACGGATTGTGCCCCAAAGAATTCAACAAAATCAGTCGTCTTTAGAATGCAAAAGAAATTTGGGATACTTTGATTTATATGCACGAAGGTACCGACTCCGTCAAGGAATCCAAGTTGGATGTGCTTCAAAGTCAGCTTGACAAGTTCAAAATGAAGGATGGTGAAGGTGTCACTGAAATGTACTCTAGGCTTGCTGAGGGAGTTCCGGACTAGGGGGTGTCGGACTACGGACCTCCCGCGCCCCCTCCAGTCGAATCCGATTGGGCGCCGATCATGGAGTTCACCGCGGCGGACATCTTTCAACACTCACCTTTTGGCGACATCTTGAGTTTGCTAAAGCACTTCTCGTTATGAGGAGAGGCCTGGCCGGACTGCGGCCAGGATGGTTGGGATGCGAACGACGAAGAAGTTCAGAGCCCACCCACCACCCACTTGGTAGCCACTGTCGACGATCTAACCGACATGCTAGATTACGACTCTGAGAACATCGACGGTATGGACGACGATGCCGGAGACGACCAAGAACCAGCGCCCCCGGGCACTGGAAAGCCACCTCTTCATACGACATATACATGGTGGATATCCCAAAGGATGGGAACAGCGAAGGAATAGCGGAGGATGACCCCTCCAAGAAACAGCCCAAGCGCCGGCGTCAGCGGCGCCGCTCTAAATCCCGCCATAGCAAGAATGAAGATTCCGGCACCGGAGACAATATTACACCGGATAGCGCCGAAGACAACCCACTCCAGCAAGATCCAGCACAGGAGGAGGGGGACGCCAGCCCTCATGAGAGAGCGGCCGAAGAAGAGGTAGAAGACTATATGCCTCCCTCCGGAGACGAGGCAAGCCTCGACGATGACGAATTTGTCGTGCCTGAGGATCCCGTCGAACAGGAGCGTTTCAAACGCAGGCTTATGGCCACGGCAAACAGCCTCAAGAAAAAGCAGCAGCAGCTTAGAGCTGATCAAGATCTGCTAGCCGACAGATGGACCGAAGTCCCCACGGCCGAAGAGCATGAACTCGAACGCCCCTCCAAAAGCTACCCCAAACGTAAGTTGCTCCCCCGATTAGAGGTGGAGGCATATGATCCCGCTTCACGAGGAGACAATACGGCTGATCGACCACCCCGTGGTCGCGACAGAGAGGCCTCAAGGCCCTTCACTAGACCCGTACCCCGGCATCGCTCGAAAAGCACATGGCCACAGGGGAACACTCCGGACCTGCGAGACATATTGGAGGATAAGGCAAGACAATCAAGATCGATCTATGGATCACGTGGGCGCCCCACGATACATGACGATCACCGTCACCCCGGACACAGTAAGTCCGGCCGGGCCGAACACAACAGACAAAGCTCTTTTGAGCTCCGTCGCGATATCGCCCAGTACAGAGGCGCCGCACACCCACTGTGCTTCACAGATGAGGTAATGGATCATCAAATCCCAGAAAGGTTTAAACCCGTCAATATTGAATCTTATGATGGCACAACAGACCCCGCGGTCTGGATCGAGGATTATCTCCTCCACATCCACATGGCCCGCAGAGACGATCTCCACGCCATCAAATATCTCCCACTCAAACTTAAAGGACCAGCCCGGCACTGGCTTAACAGCTTGCCAGCAGAGTCAATCGGGAGTTGGGAGGACCTGGAAGCCGCATTCCTCGATAACTTCCAAGGCACGTACGTGCGACCACCAGATGCAGATGACCTAAGCCACATAATTCAGCAGCCAAACGAATTAGCCAGACAATTCTGGACACGGTTCTTAACCAAGAAAAACCAAATCGTCGACTGTCCGGATGCCGAGGCCCTCGCGGCCTTCAAGCATAACATCCACGACGAGTGGCTTGCCCGGCACCTGGGACAGGAAAAGCCGAAATCCATGGCAGCCCTTACATCACTCATGACCCGCTTCTGTGCGAGTGAGGACAGCTGGCTAGCACGCAGCAACAACCTCAACAAAAATTCTGGCAGTCCGGATATCAAGGACCATAGTGGCAAGTCGCGTCGCTACAAAAACAAACGCCGCATTAACGGCGATAACAGTGAGGATACGGCAGTCAATGCCGGATTCAAAGGCTCTAAACCCGGTCAACGGAAAAAGCCATTCAAAAGAACAACTCAGGGTCCGTCCAATTTGGACCGAATTCTCGACCGCTTGTGCCAGATACATGGCACCCCTGAAAAGCCAGCTAACCACACCAATAGGGACTGTTGGGTGTTCGAGCAGGCAGGCAAGTTAATTGTCGAAAATAGCGACAAGGGGCTACATAGCGACGACGAGGAAGAAACCCGACCGCCGAACAATAGAGGACAGAAGGGTTTCCCCCCACAGGTGCGGACGGTGAACATGATATATGCCACGCACATACCCAAAAGGGAGCGGAAGCGTGCACTCAGGGATGTATACGCGATGGAGCCAGTTGCCCCGAAGTTCAGTCCATGGTCCTCTTGCCCGATCACCTTTGACCGAAGGGACCACCCCACCAGCATTCGCCATGGTGGGTTCGCCGCATTGGTTCTAGACCCAATCGTCAATGGATTTCATCTCACCAGAGTCCTGATGGACGGTGGTAGCAGCCTAAACCTGCTTTATCAGGACACGGTGCGCAAAATGGGCATAGACCCCTCAAGGATTAAACCTACCAAGACGACCTTTAAAGGCGTCATACCAGGTGTAGAAGCCAATTGTACAGGCTCAGTTACACTGGAAGTGGTCTTCGGATCCCCGGATAACTTCCGAAGCGAGGAGTTAATCTTCGACATAGTCCCGTTCTGCAGCGGCTATCATGCCTTGCTCAGACGTATCGCGTTCGCAAAGTTCAATGCGGTGCCGCACTACGCATACCTCAAGCTCAAGATGCCAGGCCCTAGAGGAGTCATCACGGTCAACGGAAACACTGAACGCTCCCTCCGAACGGAGGAACATACAGCGGCTCTCGCAGCAGAAGTACAAAGCAGCCTTTTAACGCAATTCTCGAGTCCGTCTGCCAAGCGGCCGGACACAGCTAAGCGTGCCCGGAGTAACCTACAACACAACCACCTGGCACATTCCGAGCACGCGTAGCAGTGCCGCCCCAACCCCAGCCCCTGTAAAACATTAAGACAGACCCTTCACGTACTCCATTATGCTCTGAAGATACCATGGGCACGGGGCAAGGGGCTCGACCACGATAAGCCCAGACTGCGGCTCAACTGCACCAGGGGCTCTTAAGTGTGTCGTTTCTTTTTCTTTTCCTTTTATTTTTTACCTACAGGACTCCGCTCGTCCGAGGCCCTGTCTGGTAGCAGACATGCCGAACCCACAATGCAACAGCCAGGGAAGGAGAAAGGCTACAACGAAAATCCAGGTGGTCTCCATCTTGAGCATTAAATCTGTTTTATGCATTATTCCGTAGCCTACCTCTGGAGGGGGACATGTTAAACAGTCCCATCCCTTGCTTACCGCACCACTTGTATCGTCCTGCACTTACAGCAGTTTTTATTTGAATAAAGCAGTGCATCACATTTTTGCTTCTAATTGCATTTCTTTCTTACACATATGTTCATCTATGACATGTTGCATCCGTATGTTTTGGTACGGCTAAATACACCAGGGGCTTATGTTTCCCGCGTTATGGTGTGATAAGTCCGAACACTTTCACAAGTGCGGCACCCCGAACTTATAGCATTATATGCATCGGCTCCGAATCATGTTCTTGGGTCAATAGTTGGGTTTTCCCGGCTCCCATGTTTTGGTACCTTACGTTCCGTTTTATCGGCTAAGGTAGCACTGGGAGAACCACTGCGATTGCGCCCCAGTTGAGCTGGGTTAACGCCTCAGTGGAGAAAGCTAAAACTGACCGTCATGATGAGGCGAGAGCTGGTCGCTGTTCGAGAGGTTTTTTGCGAGTCCCTAAAGACTTATGCCGCTTCGAGCGAGGAGCCGGATTCTGTCCGGCCAAGGCGTGGATAGCGCCCCAAATTCGGCCTTCCGAAAACTAGGGGCTTCGCCGAAATTTAAAATTATAGAATTCTATGGCTAAGTGAGAGTGTTCAAGCATTATAAGTCCGGTTGCCTTGTTCGTTGTGTTCAGCGCCTCCCTCGATGGACCCAAAAATGGGAACAAGAGCGCTCGAGTTTATCCCGAACACCCCAGCACTCGTGGTATGGGGGCTGAAGCCGACGACTTGCCATCTCTCAGATTTGATAAACAGCCGCACAGAAGGTAATATTTTAAATTAACAAGCGTTGCTTAGCGCATATGAACCAAGTTTTCAGCGCACAGGATAACAAAATGCGAGTCTACTCAAATATTACATCTTTGGAGCACTCACCCGCAATAGTGCGGGTGCCCTTCAACACACTCCTATAATACATCTCGGGCGTGCGATGCTCCTTGCCCTCTGGTGGGGGGTCTGTCACAAGCTTCTGGGCATCCATCTTGCCCCAGTGCACTTTTGCGCGGGCAAGGGCCCGACGCGCACCCTCGATACAGGCGGAGTGCTTGATAACTTCGACCCACGGGCATGCGTCCACCAGCCGCCGCACCAGGCCGAAGTAGCTCCCAGGAATGGCCTCCTTAGGCCACAGCCGAACTATGAGGCCCTTCATGGCCTGTTCAGCCGCCTTGTGGAGCTCGACCAGCTGCTTCAGCGGGTCGCTAAGGGGCACCGGATGTCCGGCCTCAGCATACTGAGACCAGAAGACCTTCTCCGTTGAGCTCCCCTCCTCGGCCCGGTAGAATGCGGCAGCATCGGACACGCTGCGGGGAAGATCTGCGAACGCTCCTAGAGAGCTCCGAATTCGAGTAAGCGATAGGTAATTAACACTCACATGCTTACTTTGCATGAAAAATAACTTACCCGCTGCTATTTTCTTCACCGCCTCTATCTCCTGGAGGGCCTTGTAGGCTTCGGCCTTAGCGGCTTTGGCACTCTCAAGAGCTGTTGCAAGCTCAGACTCTCAAGTCTTCGAGTCACGCTCCAGGCTCTCATGTTTCCTCACGAGATCCTGGAGCTCTTGCTGTACCTCCGCCACCCGCGCCTCCTGTTTCTCTCGCTCGGTGCGCTCCGCAGCCACATTGTGTTCAGCCGCGGCCACCGCCTCCTTCAGGGTCGCCACCTCGTTAGTGGCCCCTGCAATACACCAGTTATCCTTGTCATTTTTCTTGCAACCAAATCCTTTTCTGTAAGGTACAATTTTCATAAGGTATTACTCACCTTCTTTTTCCTCGAGCTGCTTCTTGGCATGGCCGAGCTTGTTCTCGGACCGCTCGAGGTTTTCCTTCAAAGTTTTGACCTCCGCAGTCAGTGCGGCAGAGGTCAACAGCACAGCCTGCAATCCCATATTGACATATTTTCATGACTCCTGTGTTTATCTTTCTAAAGATCCTCAGTCCGGCTTTTCTTTCCGAACACCGAACCGAGCATCAGGGGCTACTGTCTATGCGGTACCATTTTACATATATTGAAATTCTTACCTCAAAGCCTGTTAGAAGGCTGCTGCAGGCTTCGGTCAGCCCGCTCTTGGCGAGCTGAACCTTCTGAATCACCGCACTCATAACAGTGCGGTGTTCCTCTTCGATGGAGGTGCCATTGAGCGCCTCTAGCAAATTATCCGGCACCTCCGGTTGGACGGAGGCAGCCGGCGTCGCGGTCTTGCCCTTATTATGAAGGGGTCGCCCGCCGGACTCCGGAGCCACTATGGGTTCCGGGGCTGAGTCCGATGCAAAGTCCGGGAGGTTGTCCTGCGACACCTCCGGGGCCCTCTCCTCCTGGTGGGTCCCTTCCTGGGATCCCACCTCGGCATCGTCCGCATCACGAGGGGTGGAGGCAGTCGGGAGAGAATCCATATCTGGCGCCCCTAAGGACCCGCTCGACGAAGTGGGGAGATCATCCTTAGGCGGACTGCAGGGTTGTATGCGGCATTAGAAAGGCATAATGTGGCGGAAAACGAAAACCTTGAAGTTATTCGGGAGTCTGGATACTTACGATCTCGCCAGAGGCTTGGCCCTTGGAGGTCAGTCCTCGTCGTCGTCACTGGCGTTGGCGGAACAGTCCGGGGGAAGAATTTTTCCCCTCTTGGACCCTTCGGCCTCCCTTGTTGGGGAGGCCTTCCTTTTCTTCCCTTCCCCCCGCTGGGGGAGAGGCTTTCTTCTTCTCCTCCTCGCCTTGGTGGGAGGAGTCGGCCTCGAATTCATCATCTGATAGCACCTGAAAACGGGAACTCTTCCGAGTCCCTGTGGCCTTCTTCTTGGCCTTCTTCTCCGGCACCACATGGGGTGCCGGAGCCAGCAGCCCCGTTAGGCGGGCGTCAGCTGGGTCCTCTGGCAATGGGGCCGGACAGATAGCCTGTGCGGCCTTCTTCAGCCAGTCCTGTCAAAGGAAAGGGAGTTTAGATCCCGCATAGAGTCAAACTATGAATAACAAGCATCCCGTAAAGGACAATATCACTTACCTCGTTAGCTGGACGCTGCGAGCTGAATCCGCGATCTTCGGTAGCGGATGCAGGAGCCTCGGCGCCCTTGAACAGCACCTTCTAGACCTCTTCGTACGTAGTGTCGAAGAGCCCATTCAAAGTCTGGTGCTGCGCCAGATCGAACTCCCACATGTTGAAGCCCCGTCGTTGGCACGGGAGAATCTGGCGGATGAGCATGACCTGGACTACGTTGACAAGCTTGAGCTTCTTGTCCACCAGCTTTTGGACGCAGGCTTGCAGTCCGGTCAGCTCCTCCAGATCGCCCCAAATCCGGCCGCTCTCTTTCCAGGAGGTGAGCCGTGTGGGGATGCCGGATCTGAATTCGGGGGCCGCTGCCCATTCGGGATCACGCGGCTCGGTGATGTAGAACCACCCCGATTGCCACCCCTTGATGGTTTCCACAAAGGTGCCCTCCAGCCACGTAATGTGGGACATCCTGCCCACCATGGCGCCTCCGCACTCCGCTTGGCTGCCCTTCACAACCTTCGGCTTGACACTGAAGGTCTTGAGCCACAAGACGAAGTGGGGCTGGATGCAGAGGAAGGCCTCGCACACGACGATAAACGCCGAGATGTTGAGAATAAAATTCGGGGCCAGATCATGGAAATCTAGGCCGTAGTAGAACATGAGCCCCTGGACAAAGGGATGAAGTGGGAAGCCCAGTCTGCGGAGGAAATGGGGAAGGAATACTACCCTCTCATGGGGCCTAGGGGTGGGGATGAGCTCTCCCTCTTCGGGGAGCCGATGCGCGATGTCGCTGGACAAGTATCCGGCGCTGCGCAGCTTCTGGATATGCCCCTCCATGACGGAGGAGGCCATCCACATGCCTCCCGCTCCGGACATATTTGGAAAGGTTGAGGTGAGATGTGCGGGCATGGGCGCTAGAGCTCGAGTTCGCAGAGATGGATAAGCCAAGGAGGAAGAAGGCGCAGGTAAAAGGATTGGATCTTTATCCCCTTATATGGGCGGACGGAAACATGCGTCCCCACTGGCCTGATAAAACTCGCTTATCTCCCAAGCGCCGTAATCAATGGCGCGGTTGGGTTACCCACGTCCGTATTGATGGGAATCCCGGAATAAGGGGAACACGATCTCTGCTTTGACAAGACGTACCAAGGAAACTGCCTCGCTAAACGCGCTGAAGTGGTACAATAAAAATGATTTGAAGGCTTGGTAGTGGTGTGACGTTACGCCACAAAATACGTCAGCAGATTGAACTTGTGTGAATATTATTCTCTCTACGGTGGTATGTGGAAATTATTTTGCAGAGCCGGACACTATCCTGGTGTTCACAATCTTCTATAAATTATTCGGAGGAGGAACCCACCTTGCAATGCCGAAGACAATATGCGCGCCGGACTCGTCGTCATTGAAGCCTGGTTCAGGGGCTACTGAGGGAGTTCCGGACTAGGGGGTGTCCGGATAGCCGAACTATCATCATCGGTCGGACTCCAAGACTATGAAGATACAAGATTGAAGACTTCGTCCCGTGTCCGGATGGGACTTTCCTTGGCGTGGAAGGCAAGCTTGGCGATACGGATATGTAGATCTCCTACCTTTGTAACCGACTCTGTGTAACCCTAGCCCTCTCCGGTGTCTATATAAACCGGATGGCCTTAGTCCATAGGACGAACAACAATCATACCATAGGCTAGCTTCTAGGGTTTAGCCTCCTTCATCTCGTGGTAGATCTACTCTTGTAACCCACATCATCAATATTAATCAAGTAGGACGTAGGGTTTTACCTCCATCAAGAGGGCCCGAACCTGGGTAAAAACATCATGTCCCTCGTCTCCTGTTACCATCAGCCTAGACGCACAGTTCCGGACCCCCTACCCGAGATCCGCCGGTTTTGACACCGACACTTGCTCTTATCACAAATGAGATTGCCGGCTTAGGAAGTGAAGAGATGACCGACAAATTCATCATCAAGAAGATCCTAAGAGCTTTGGATGGAAAATATGATACCGTGTACACATTGATCCAAATGATGCCAAATTACAAAGATCTCAATCCAACGGAAGTCATTGGAAGAATTGTTCCTCATGAGATGTCACTCAAGGATAAGGAGGAACTTCACAACAAGTTAAGTGGTGCTTACAAATTCTCATGTGAAGCCCCCACATCATCAAGTGAGAAACAAACCTTCAATGAAGAATTGAGCTTAATAGTGAAGAACTTCAACAAGTTCTACAAGAGTAGAAGCAAAGAGAGATGCTCCAAGTCAAGGTCCTACAATGACAAAAGATCTTCTAGTCAAGGGCGCAATTGCTACAATTGTGGAAGAACCGGACACTATTCCAATGAGTGTACGACACCCTACAAAAGAAGAGAAGAATCACCCAAGAGGAGAAGTAGAAGAGAAGAATCACCACCAAGAGAGAGGAGGAGTAGAGATGATCCTTATGAACGAAGAACATCCCAGAGAAGCAAGGATTCGGAAAGGAAGGACAAATCATCAAGGAGCTACACAAAATGAAGACATCAAGCTCATGTTGGTGAATGGGTATCCGGCTCCAACTCCGAGAATCACTCCGAGAGAAGCTATCACTCTGACTCCGAATATACTCAAGATGAAGGAGTTGCCGGTCTAGCACTTGTGTCAACCAACTCCTACGACATATTTGATTCACCAAATGAAGGACTTGGAAGATGCTTCATGGCTAAAGGCCCAAAGGTAACACACCCCGAGTATGTTGATTTCAATAGTGATGAAGATGACTTGTTAGGTGATGATGATTTACTTGTTGACAACTCTAGTGATGAATACTATGATGAAACGTCAATTAATCATGCTAATCAAGATAAAACGAATGACAATGATAAGGAGAAGAGTGAGCTCCTAACTAAAGAACTAAACACTCTTAAGTTAGCTCATGAAACTATCTTAGAAGATCATCGAGAACTTTTAAGGACTCATGAGAAGTTACGCTTTGAAAAGCTCAACCTTGAGCAAGAGCATGAGTTCTTAAAGGCAATCAATGATGATCTTCGTAAGAAAAGTTCTTCTTACATTGCCAAGCATTTACTCTTATCTACTTACAAGCCTCAAGTCAAGTCTATTAACAAGAACAAGAAGGATTCTTCCTCTAGTAGTGACAATAATCATGCTAAATCCAATGTTGTTGCTTCTAGTAGTTCTCTTGATTCCACTAATGATTCTCTTAGCCAAGTTACACTTGAGCAAGAAAATAGCCTATTGAAGGGAATTATAGAGAAAGGTGTATACAAGAGCCTTGGCGGGAGTAAGCAATTTTAGGAAATTGTAGGCAAGCAAGGAAGGCACCGGAAGAACCAAGGTGTTGGTTTTGAACGAAAGTTCAATGCAAATGGAGTTGAGTGGGAAGAAGATCAATACCCCAAGATGAAGTTTGTTCCTCAACAAGAGAAGTATGATCCTACTTCCTTCAAAGGGACACAAGCTCAAGATGATCTTCCACCACAAGACCGCAAGCAAAAAGGCAAGGATAAGCTTCAAGAGGAGATTGATGCACTTGAAGAAGCTCCTAAGGCCTTTGTCAAGTGGGTTCCCAAGACTACGTCAAGTTCTACTTCATCAAGTATGACTACAACTCCAAGGATTCCCATCAAGATGATGTGGATCCCAAAGAAGAAGAACTAGAGAGTTCTTGAGGGTGACTCCGGCAAAATATTTCACTCATATCATTTTGGCAATAACAAGTGCAATCAACTTCCACATCTTGCACTAGTTCAAGGAGTCAGAAACCCTCTTGTTGGTAAGGATGGCAATGGGTCGGGTTTGGATCGGGTTGAACAATATCGAATCCATATCCATATCCATGAAGACAGTCTTTGCCCACCCATGAAAAAATCCATGGGTGAAAAATTGTGTCCATATCCAAATCCGATGGATATGAATATCCACTAGATATCCATTGGGTCCTCTCGAGACATATAAATAAGACTTAAGACAATATTAATATAATCTCTTCCATTCTTCACCTCATGGCAGGCTAGACTTCACTTATGGTAAATCAACATCCAGTAACAACCTAAGATCATTTAGTACTTTTCTAACATATGAGAATGACGAGTCATTTAAGAAGGAGATAAAAATAAGGGAAGGGGTGTTGGAGTATGTTACAGAGGGGATTGACTATCAACTTATAAAAGTTACGATGGGGGTTGTGTAATTTCTTAGGCATGTTTTAGATTAAAAAAGTGTAAAATTGCAGTGGGACATGTAAACGTGGGGCAGGGATAGCAGATTTTATCCCCATTAAGTCATACTATCGGGTCGGGTTTGGGTATATCCATGGGTACACGATTATATCCATGCTCTACCCACGAACAATCGGGTTGGGTTTGGGTGCCGCCCATGGACACAAAAGCATATCCAAACCCTATCAATTTGGGTCGAATATCCATGGATATCCATGTCCATGGATAAAATTGTCATCCTTACTTGTTGGTAAGACAGGGACAAGGTAACCTAATGCTCTCATAGACATCATCTTGTGTGTGCATCACTCTATGTCTATGGATATATATCCTTGTCTGTTCCTTGTGGGACTAACCCGTGTAGGTATTGAAAGTGCAACTCACTCCAAAGGATTTCTCCAAATGATCTACATCAACATTGAGCATCCACATCTTCAACACCTACATGAAGTCATCATCGACAAAACCCAAGGTTAGTTCATCCCTCTTAGGGGGGATCTCACATCTAGGGGGAGCTTTACTCTAAGAATTGAGTCAAAGAAACTCTAATGGTGTGAACACATCAATGCATTATGTAGAAGTGGTAACCCCACTTGAGCTTAAACGATGAGTATGACCTATGATCAAATGTTCTCATTTGTCTCCTAAGTCAATATACTCATATATAGATGACCTAGTCATCGCCAATTGCTTGGTAGATGCTAGAATTTGTTGTGCATGCTTTGCCACATATTTGATTTGCCATTTTATTGTGTGAGCATGTTGGTTGCATATATTACTCATTCGAGGACATCAACTTGTTGTTTTGATTGATTGGTTTCTTTTTCCATTTGCCAAGTGGATGGACAAGAATGCCTAAGAACCTTCTCTACCTATCTATGCTTTTCTTATCTCAAACTCTATTCATGCTACATCACAAAATTTGATCAAGTCAGATTCGAACCACTCTGTGTGAGGAGCACTCGGAGTCCCCGATTCATCATAGACTTAAACTTCGAAAACTTCTGTGTGCGTTTCGGTCTGACCGATTCTTCCATTTTGGTCATACCGAGATCACTAAGTCGATCCAGGTTTTGAATCTCGAGCTATATATACCCACGGGCAAAACTTTGGAAATTTTCTCCGAACTCTTTCGCCCGCGCTTAGCCCGCTCTGCCTCTAGGGTCTCCGGATCGTCCTCCTCGTCGCCAGCTGCCTCCAGTCGCTGGTCTCCGCTGCCGTCAACGGAAATCATCCCCGCCGTTGCCGCCGTAGCAAGTTCACCGCCGAACAAGGGTATGGACTCGATCACTGTGCTATCCCCATCTGATTCCTAGCACATTGTGTTCGCCATCAATCTTGCCATGATTGAAACTATCCTATCTAGTCAAAACACTCCGTAGATTAGAGATGAATTGAAAATTTAGGGTTAGGTTTCCATCGAAACCATCTCGGACCCACCGAGTTGTAGAACTCGGTTCCACCGATTTGGCTAAGGCCATTGCACATGTGATTCTCGGTCTGACCGAGAACTGCAAATCGGTGTGACCGAGTTCAGGACTTTGTGAAACCCTAGCAGTCTCGGTGCCACCGAACTATGACTCGGTCTGACCGAGTTCACTAGTTTAGGTTCCAAAAGCTGTTTCGGTATCACCGAGTTTACAAATCGGTAGATCCAAAATGCTTTCTTGGAAAACTAAAATTAAGTTCTTGACTCATTCTTTTGCAAAAGCCTCTGTGTTTTGTGATGCTCATCCACTCTATCTCATCTATATCTATTCACAGAGTTTGTTGTCAGTGTTTGCAATATGTCTGATCAGAGTGATAGCCAGAACAAGTCAGAGGAGCAGGTTCAAGTGAGTGAGGGCACTAGTCCCTCTAGCAGCTCTGATGAGGGTAGCGGGAGCACCCCAAGCAATTTACCCAAAGCTGCCACCAGGGCCAGAAAGAAGAGAACCTCAGAATCTGAGGATGAAGACTATGTGGCTACTGAGGATGAGGCCACTTCCAGGAAGAAGGTGCTCAAGAAAGAATATGGCTCAGCTGCAGCCACTAAGCCTGGTTGAAGACCAAAGCACCTGCAAAGAGAACTCCCATGTCTAAAGCCAGAGCCTATACTCAAGTACCTTTGGAATCTGAACCCAAAGAGGCAGCTGCAAGAAGGATTCCCACTTCCAAACCTAGGAAGGTTGCCACAGGGGAAACCATGAAGTTTACCATTGATTCAGAAGATGAAGTTGTTGGCCAGGACAAGAAGAAAAGGCGAGTCAGAACCACCACTGCCAAGGTTCTTGGAAATCCCTCTATGAGGAGAGACTCTGAAGAGGAAGAAGAAGAAGAGGTTGCTGCACCAGCACCCAAAGCTCAGAAGCTTATGGGTGATGCTATCAGGTCAGGGGGTTGCTTCATCAAAGCCCAAAGAAGCACCCAAGGCTGCTTCCAAGCCCAAGACTGCACCTAAGAGGAATACCAGGAACATAGTAGCTGCTGAGAAGAACAAGGCCCCAGCGCCTGAAACTGTTGCTAAAGAGGAAGATGACGAAGAGCATGTCTTGAGAAAATTGAAGCCAAAATTCCAAATCATAATGATGCCCATCCTGTGGCTGAGAACATGAAGCTGAGAAAGGATGCAGGACTCAGACAGTGGAGGTTGACTGATCCTTATGCAGTCAGCAGGAGAACTGTTGTTGACTATAGGTTCCATACAAAGGAACAGCAGGATTTCTATGAGACAGTGCTGCTGGACAAGAAGCCAATAGTGTGTGACATGAGGTGGGTGGACTGGACCTACATGAAGGAGAATGCAGAACACTATCCTGGTCATGAGCCTTATAGTTGAAACTATCAAGAGGACAACTGCTGACCAAAAGAGAAGTTGTGGGTATGCCCCACAGATCCAGGAGCTGATTAACTCCAAGATGGGCACAGGCACATACTTGTTGGATAAGGATCACATGCCTATCTATCCAGACTTTGAGGACAACCAAGTGGTTATGGATGAAGATGAACCATCTTCTATGCAAGCACAAGCAAAGAAGGAGAAGGCAAGGACTGAGAAGGCTACCAAGATGCCAACAATGGAAGAGGCATCTCAGTACTTTTTGAAGAGCAAACAGGATCAGCTTGGCTACTTGATTGCATCCACTCTGAGGATTGAGAAGGGGCTGGCCACCTTGACTCAAAACCAGGAGAGCCTGGAGAGGATCATGGAGCAGAAGTTCTATGACTTGGATGTGAAGGTAACCTAGATCCAGTCTGTTATTGAGCAACTTCAGGATGATATGCAGGAGAGGAAGGGCAAGACAACCACTGAGGCATTTGCCAGAGTGCCTAGAGCTCAGAGATCAGCTGCAGTGCTAGTGTCAGACACCAAAGCCACTTCATCTGCACCAGCTACAGCCCCGTGCAACCAGCTCCAGCACCTACTCCTCCAGCTCCATCCACATCTACTAAAGTCTTCGTCCAAGGAGCCATCTCTACACCACCACCTGAAGATCAAGCCTGAGAGACGATTTAGTGCTATGCTTTTTCTATGAACTTTTTGGTAAATTGTTGCCAGAGGGGGAGAAAAATGTATAGATCATAGGCTTCGAGAGAGAGCATTGCTTTTTTATTCTCTCTTGCTTTGGCGGTTGAACTTTATTTGCTTGTTTGAGATACTTTATGTCTGTGTGATACTTGGATGATCGTGTGTTTGATCATATGCTACATTAATGCTTGTTGGATGACATTATCCTTTTATCTCTATATGATCATTCACTTTGCTTGGTGATGAGTGCATGTATTCAATTATTATCATTTTGAGCGCTCCACCAAGATGTATGTGACATGGAAGAGTAACCCATGAGCCTAACTCTTTGTGCATTTGCAGTCCAAAGCAATTCTTAAACTATGCACAAATTTAGGGGGAGCTCTTGCTTATCACATACTTATCAAAGCGACCATGTTTTTCACTCCTATTATCATTTGTCGAAGCTTTGATCTATATGTTATCATCAATTACCAAAAAGGGGGAGATTGAAAGTGCAACTATCCCTAGGTGGTTTTGGTAATTCCTAACAACATATAGCTCATTGAGCTAACATTATTCCAAGATGAATATTTCAGGAAAAGCTCAATGATTGGCATGGCATGGATGAGAAATGTGGACCCCTCAAAATACTAAGGACAAAAGGATTGGCTCAAGCTCAAAGCTCAAGACTCTACATTTTATATTTTAGTGATCCAAGATCACATTGAGTCTATAGGAAAAGCCAATACTATCAAGGAGGGACGAGGTGTTGCTTAATGAGGTTCTTGCTCCATAGTGCTTAGTGATATGCTCCAAAACCCTCAACTATTTTCCCACATCCACATATGACCTAAACCAAAAGTCAAACTTGGCCCTACCGATTCTTTCTATCCGGCGCCACCGAGTTCAGATGTCATTGCCACTACCACAAACCCTAGGCAAATCGGTCTCATCACTAGGGATCTCGGTCTCATCGAGATGGGATTGTAAAATCTCTGTTTCCCTTCGTAACGTTTCGGTACCACCGAGATGAGCGATCGGTCCCATCGAGATTGCAATGTAACCTCCCTGTTTCCTTTTCGTAACATTTCAGTCCCACCGAATTGAGCGAACCGGTCCCACCGAGTTTACCTGACCAGCTCTCTGGTTAGCTTATTACCAAAATTGGTCCCACCGAGTTTGTGTAATTGGTCTCACCGAGATTATGTTATGCCCTAACCCTAACCGTATCGGTCCTACCGAGTTGCATGTCGGTCCCACCGAAAATCCTAACGGTCACTAGATTTGCTGAATCGGTCTGACCGAGTTTCTCAATTCGGTCCCACCGAGTTTGGTAAGTTGTGTGTAACGGTTAGATTTTGTGTGGAGGCTATATATACCGCTCCGCCTCCTCTTCATTCGTGGAGAGAGCCATCAGAACGAACCTACACTTCCAACTTGCTATTTCTAAGAGAGAACCACCTACTCATGTGTTGAGGCCAAGATATTCCATTCCTACCATATGAATCTTGATCTCTAGCCTTCCCCAAGTTGCTTTCCACTCAAATATTCTTTCCACCAAATCCAAATCCTATGAGAGAGAGTTAAGTGTTGGGGAGACTATCATTTGAAGCACAAGAGCAAGGAGTTCATCATCAACACACCATTTGTTACTTCTTGGAGAGTGGTGTCTCCTAGAATGGCTAGGTGTTACTTGGGAGCCTCCGACAAGATTGTGGAGTTGAACCAAGGAGTTTGTAAGGGCAAGGAGATCGCCTACTTCGTGAAGATCTACCGCTAGTGAGGCAAGTCCTTCGTGGGCGACGGCCATGGTGGGATAGACAAGGTTGCTTCTTCGTGGACCCTTTGTGGGTGGAGCCCTCCGTGGACTCGCGCAACCGTTACCCTTCGTGGGTTGAAGTCTCCATCAACGTGGATGTACGATAGCACCACCTATCGGAACCACGACAAAAACATCCGTGTCTCCAGTTGCGTTTGAATTCTCCAAACCCTTCACTTTACATTCTTGCAAGTTTCATGCTTTATTTTCCGCTGCTCATAAACTCTTTGCATGCTTGCTTGAATTGTGTTATGATTGCTTGACTTGTGCTAAGATAGCTAAAATCTGCCAAAGACTAAAATTGGGGAAAGGATAAGTTTTTATTTGGTCAAGTAGTCTAATCACCCCCCCCCCCTCTAGACATACTCTCGATCCTACAACAGCGTCAGCTTTCTATTAAGTTTATTTGCCCCTTTTTCTTTACTGCTTATTAATTATACCCGTGCATTTAGGCACGACCAGTTTGCTAGGGGGCTTTAGTACCCCATAACCTGGCAAGACAAGTCCGAACACTTTCGACAGTGCAGCACCCCAAACTTATATCACTATATGCATCAGCTCCGAATCATGTCTTGGGTCAATAGTTGGGTTTGCCCGGCTCCCTTGTTTCGGTACCTTACGTTCCGCTATATCGGCTAAGGTAGCGCAGGGAGAACTACTGTGATTGTGTCCCGGTTCTTTCGGATGAGCGCCTCAGTAGAGAAAGCCGAAAACTGACTGTCAGGATAAGGCAAGAGCTGGTCGCTGTTCGAGAGGTCTCAAATCCTTAAAGATTTTTTCCGCTTCAGGCGAGGAATTGGCCTCATTCAATTTAGGCGTGTATAGCGCCCGAAGTCTGGCTTTCCGGATACTAGGGGCTTCGCCAAAATTTAAAATTGTAGACTTCTATGGCTAAGTGAGGGTGATAAAGCCGTATAGTCCGATTGCCTCGTTCGTGGCGCTGAACACCTCCTTAAAAGGACCAAAAACTTGGATAAAGATTGTTCATATTTATACCGAACACCCCAGTACTAGTTACGTGGGGGCGGAAGCCGACGACTGGCCAACTCTCAAGATTTTTTAAAACGGCCGCATAGAAGGTAATATTTTAAATTAACAAGCATTACATAGCGCAAATGAACTAGTTTTCATAATATAAGACGACATGAGTACATTCATTCAAATATTACGTCCTTGGTACATTCATCCGCCACAAGGCGGGCACCCTTCATGACATTTTCATAATACTGTTCGGGGTGGCGATGCTCCTTGCCTTTCGGCGGCCCCTCTGTCACCAGCTTCTCGGCGTCCATCTTCCCCTAGTGCACCTTCGCATGGGCCAAGGCCCTGCGTGCACCCTCAATGCAGACGGACTTCTTGACGACTTCAAGCCGCGGACAGGCATTCACCACCCGCTTGACCAAGCCGAAATAGCTGCTGGGCAGGGGCTCGCCAGGCCACAGCCGGACTATGAAGCCCTTCATGGCCAGTTCGGCCGCCTTGTGAAGTTCGACCAGTTGCTTTAGCTAGTCTCTCAAGAGCATCGGATGTTCGGCCCCAATATACTGGGACCAAAACAGCTTCTCCGTCGAGCTCCCCTCCTCAGCCCGGTAGAACTCTGTGGCATCAGAGATGCTGCGCGGCAGATCTGCGAATGCTCCTGGAGAGCTCCGAATTCGGGTAAGTAAAAGGAAAGTCTCCTCCACATGCTTGCTTTGCATAATGAAAGCCTTACCCTCAACTATTTTCTTGGGCACCCTCAATTTCCTGGAGGGCCTTCTGGGCTTCGGCCTTAGCGTCTAGTGCACTCTAACGGGCCTTCGCAAGCTCCGACTCTTGCGTCTTGGAGTCACGCTCCAAGGACTCGAATTTTTTGACAAAGTCCCAAAGCTCTTGCTGGACCTCATCAACTCGCGCCTCTTGTTTTTGGCGCTCAGTGCACTCCTCAGCCGCTTTGTTTTCAGCCTCGGACAACGCCTACTTAAGGGCCGCCACCTCGGTCGTGGCCCCTAGCAAAATTTATCATGCTTCTATTAGCATACACGATTTTTTTCCTTCATATATAATATTCAGACGGGGTATTGCTTACCTTTGTTCTCCTCGAGCTGCCTCTTCACGAGGCCGAGCTCTTCTTCGGCCTGCCCCAGGCTCTGCCTCAGTCCGGAGACCTCCGCAGTGGCGGCGGCGGCGGCCAGCAGCGACGCCTATTTATTCACATAGATGTAATATGATTAGACTCGTGGGAATAATATTTGATCCTCTGTTCGGCTTCTCTTGCCGAACACCAAACAGAGCATCAAGGGCTACTGTCTACACCATGATACTTTCTCATAATTTAAATTACTTACCTCAAAGCCTGTCAGGAGGCTGGCGCAGGCCTTGGTCAATCCGCTCTTGGCGGACTGAACCTTCACAATCATTGTACTCATAAGAGTACGGTGTCCTTCACCAAGGGAAGCGCTCTAGAGCGCTTCCACTAGGTTATCCGATGCCTCTGGATGGACAGAGGTGATCGGCACAGATGGCTCGCCCCCCTTGGCGGGTGGCTGCCTGCCTGAGTCTGAAACCGTTGGAGGTTCCGGTGCAGTATTCGGCTGGGGGCCAAGCATGCTGCGGCCCCCCTCATCTGAATCCATGGGGATCTTTCCCCCCATGAGCCCGCCATCGGGAGTCTCGCCTTGAGGCGTCTCCAGGACTACCTCCTCCTGGCCTGACATCCTCTGAGATAACACCTCGGTGTCATCCGTGGGCCGGGGAGTGGAAGCCATCCGGAGCGAATAGCTATTCATCTCCGACGAGCTCGAGGACCCATCCGAGGAGGGCAAGTCGATATGGGCTTTGGGCGGACTGCACAAACAAATCTTGACATAATAAGAAGCCATGAAGCTAAAATATGTAAGAAGTATCCTGGCATACGAATACTTACGACTTCTCCAGGGGCTTGGCCCTAGGTAGCCACTCCTCCTCGCTATAGGCGACGGTTGTGGAGTGGTCCGGAGGGAGGGTCCGTCTCTTCTTGGACCCTTCGTCCTCCCCAGAAGGGGTGGCCTTCCTCTTCTTCTCCCCGTCGTTTTGGGGGGGAGGGTTTTTCTCCTCCTCCTCCTCCTCCTCCTCCTCGTTGTCGTCGAAGGAGTGCGCCCCGGTGTCTTCGAACGATGAGTCCGGCACCACGTTGCGCCGGGAACTTCTTCTGGTCTCCGTGGCCTTCTTCTTGGCCTTCTTCTCCGGCACCTCATAGGGTGCCGGAACCAGCATCTCCGTCAGGAGTTCGCCTGCTGGGTCTTCAGGCAACAGAACCGGACAGTCGATCCGCTCCGCCGTCGCCACATATTCCTGTTAAATCAGCACAGTGGCCTAAGTTTCTTCCGCGAATATACTGAGGAAAGGCACATCTTGCAAAATGTATAATGCTTACTGCATTGGCCTGGCGCCTGTCGCTGAGTCCACGGTCCTCAGAGGTAGGAGGAGGAAGTTCGCTGGCCTTGAACAACACCTTCCAGATGTCCTTGTGTGTCGTGTCAAAGAGCTCTTGTAGTGTTTGGTGTTGGGCCGCGTCGACCTCCCACAGGTTGAATGCCCGTCTCTGACACGGGAGAATCCGGCGAAATAGCATGACCTGGACCACATTGACCAGCTTGATATTCTTGGTTATCATGATTTTGACACAGTTCTGGAGTCCGGTTAGCTCCGGGGATGCACCCCAGGCTAGGCCCTTCCTCTTCCAGGAAGTGAGCCGCACAAGGATGCCAGATCGGAATTCAGGGGCCGCCACCCAATTGGCGTCGCGTGGCTCGGTGGTGTAGAACCACCCCGATTGCCACCCCTTCACGGTCTTCGCAAAGGAGCCTTTGAGCCAGGTGACGCCGGGCATCTTGCCCACCATGGCGTCACCACACTCCGCCTGCTGGCCGACCACTATCTTCGTCTTTACGTTGAAGATCTTTAGCCACATGCCAAAGTGGGGCCTGATGCGGAGAAAAGCCTCGCACATGACGATAAACGTCGAGATGTTGAGGATGAAGTTAGGGGCCAGATTGTGAAAATCCAGCCCATAGTAGAACAAGAGCCCGCGGACAAATGGGTGAAGGGGGGATCCCAGTCCACGGACGAAGTGGCCTAGGAACAGGAACCTCTCATGGGGTCTCGGAGTCGGAATGATCTGCCCTGCGTCCGGGAGCCAGTGCACAATATCTGCGGCCAAGTATCCGGCCACCCGGAGCTTCATAATGTCCTCCTCCTTGACGGAGGAGGCCACGCACTTGCCTCCCGCTCCAGACATGTTTGGCTGTGCGGAGAAGGCGAGAACTAGGGCGCTGGAGCTCGAGCGTGCAAGAATGGATGAGCAAGAAGGAAGGAGGCGTGGGTGGAAGAGGAGAATCCTTATCTCTTTATAAAGGCGGTAGAAACTATGCGCCTCCCCACTTGCCCGTTAAGATCGCTTATTTCTCAAGTGCCACGATTGATGGCGCGGTTGGGTTACCCATACCCGTATTGATGAGAATCCCGTAATAAGGGGACATGATCTCTGCTTCGACAAGACGTGTCAGGAAAACCGCCTTGCATTACATGCGGTGGCAGGTTGTGAAAAACGGTTCGAATAATGACCGAATCATGGCGTGATGTCATGCTACAAAAAGATGTCAGTGGATCAGATTTGTGGAATATTATTCTCTCTACAGTGGAATGAGGGATTTGTTTTGCAGAGCCGGACATGATCCTTGTGTTCTAAATCTCTTATGGAGTATTCGGAGAAGGAACCCGCCTTGCAATGTCGAAGACAATATGCACGCCGGACTCATCGTCATTGAAGCCTGGTTCAGGGGCTACTGAGGGAGTCCTGGATTAGGGGGTCCTTGGACAGCCGGACTATATGCTTATGCTGGACTGTTGGACTATGAAGATACAAGATTGAAGACTTCGTCCCTTGTCCGGATGGGACTCTCCTTTGCGTGGAAGGCAAGCTTGGATATTCGGATGTGTAGATTTCCTTCTCTATTACCGACTCTGTGTAACCCTATCCCCCTTCGGTGTCTATATAAACCGAAGGGTTTAGTCCGTAGGACAACAACAATCATAATCATAGGCTAGCTTCTAGGGTTTAGCCTCTACGATCTCGTGGTAGATCAACTCTTGTAATACTCATATCATCAAGATCAATCAAGCAGGAAGTAGGGTATTACCTCCATCGAGAGGGCCCGAACCTGGGTAAAACATCGTGTCCCCTGCCTCCTGCTACCATTAGCCTTAGACGCACAGTTCGGGAGCCCCTACCCGAGATCCGCCGGTTTTGACACCGACACCTGGTAGCTTGCTACTGCTCCGGAACACTTAGGCTGGCCGGCATGTGTCCTTCTTCGTTCCAGTGTTTGTCTCTACGGGGAAATGTCACGCGATAACTACCGGAGTCATGTTAGCCTGCTACAGCCCGGTTTACCGGAGTCCTGCTAGCCCAGTTGCTACAGCCCGGAATCACTCGCTGATGACCGACACGTTCATTGCTAGGTCACGTATGCCTGTCCCTGTAAGTTAGTGCCACTTTGGGTTCGCCACTAGCCATGTCAGCCCGGGCTCCTTGTCATATGGATGCTAGCGACACTATCATATATGTGTGCCAAAAGGCGCAAACGGTCCCGGGCAATGTAAGGCGTCACCCGTGGGAATACCGTGCGTGAGGCCGCAAAGTGATATGAGGTGTTACATGCTAGATCGGTGTGGCATTGAGTCGGGGTCCTGACAATTTTAGAAAAGTCCTTAATGAACCTCCTATAAAAATCGGCATGACCAAGGAAGCTTCTTATACCTTTAATGTCGTTGGGACACAACATCTTTTCAATAGCATCAACTTTAGATTTATCAACTTCAATACCTCTTTCAGAAATTTTATGCCCCAAAACAATGCCTTCATTAACCATAAAGTGACAACGACACTGCCACCTTACTCGGAGTCCTCGTCCACGTCCTCGACTTCGTCCTTGTCCCTCTTCCTCTTGACCGATACTTCTTTGCTTGAACCGCACACTTGGCTGTTGCTCTTCATCCAACCCTTGTAGATAATGAAGCAAAGGTAGCCATCCATTGCAGCATAGTAGATGTGGTCTATATCTAGTACATTCCACTGCCATGCATGACGATGAAACGTGTATGGAGGTTTCTCCAGTTTACTGTACGAAGGATGAACCATGGCTCCTGCCAGGGTCAGCATTGAAGGCTAACGAGAGGACACCAGCCGATTCTTTTGGAGGTCGAAGGTGTTGCCTACAACGAGGCCTATCCGGCACAGGACTTCTTTGTAGTTACCAAAGTCTACAGTAACGAATTTTACTAGGTTGCTCTTGAGGAAGTCCTTCAAATCCTGGCACTCAACATCGGCATGGCATATGTGGTAGACCAAGCATAAGTCATGCACGCAAACCTGGATCACAGCGGGCTTCTTCCTCTCTTCGTCCTTTAGATCCTTCTCTCGTCCCAGGACTGCAGTGTACTCAACATCTAGCCCAGCGACCCACTCATCATCTGAGTCTTCGAACATGCGTCTGAAGCAAGAAAGGCATCCTTTCACCATTGCGGAAGAACGGGTGTAGATGACGTCGAACTCATCGCCGGTGATGGTTCTAACCTTGAACTCACTGTCGATCGTGGAGATTTGGGACACCATGGATTTGGGAGGAGGGTTAGGATTAGTGGAACTGCCGTAATGTGAATGGACGGGACGACTAGGAGCGGACCGCCATAGTATTGAAGGACATGCAGGGATGAGTAGGAGCGAACTGACAGCGTGCGAACGACAGGGTAGTGGCTTTCCATTCTCCCATGATACGGGCTTCGGAGAGCCCTTGGATCTGAGATCGAACGGTTGCATGGCGTGATTCTAGACCTATGGGTGAATATCCTATCCTGGAGGGTTATTCTGCAAATTTTCAGCAACTTAGCATGCGACCGTTTGATCTCAGATCCAAGGGCTGCCAGCAGCCCGTATCATGGTCGCGCCTACCACGACCGTCGCGTAGCTCGCGCGGTCGCGCCCTTGGAGATTTAATACGGTGCGTTAGGCTATCTGATGTTGGCATGTCATACATAGTCATCACTTAGTCACTCATACTACAACAAGGTTGGCTATAAGGTTGGCTATAAGTGTATTTATTTTTTGTACTTCTCTCTATCTCTTTCTTCATACTCCCCCCGTCCCATAATATAAGAATGTTTTTGACACTAGTGTAGTGCCAAAAACGTTCTTATATTATGGGACACAGGGAGTACTAGTATTTATTGCATTTGCCAAGGAGTGACCTCTTCCAATGAAATGGTGTTGCTAAGTTTGCTTCATTTATTAGCTATAGACTCAAAATTGTCTTTTCACCTAGGTACACGCGTTTAGCACCGTTTCTTCCTTGGGTCACCAAACTAGTCTCTCTCTTCTTGATTAACTTGCCACATTAGACTTTATGCCTATCTGGCAAGCTTAAGCACCTCTAGGAGCAAGTAAGTACAATAGTGTGCGTTACATGGCATTTTTGCATATGTGGAGGAAAGAGAGGCAAGGAAAAAGTGGAGAAGTGGGCTCTCATGCAAGAGCCAGCTGTCCAGCATTGGGCTCTCATGCAAGCGCGTTACATGGTGGAGCATTGGGAGAGGCACCTGTAAGGAGGTGGTCAGGAATCAGGAGACTCACGCCGGTTGTAGCGCCACAGTTAAAATGATAATGGCAAGTCAAAACACGGGGCCCCACCTGTCCAGCAGTAACTCGCTGTCAAATCACACAGCCCTACGTTTGCAGCAGCCTACTCCCTCGTCTTCTCGCGTCTTTGTCGAACCGTCTAGGAGGAACTGCCCTGCCGCCTACCGTGCAGGAAAAGCCCCGCCCTCGACTTTTAAATAGTATATATTACACTAATTTTGTATCCATGGATTGCACCCACGCCATGGAGCAAAGCGTCAAGAAAACGGCGGTACACATGTACGGAGTATACAGCACGCCCGTCGCGTTCGCGTCGCACCCCAGACGGTCGGTCGGTCTGGCATGCTGCTCTCCAAATGGAATGTGCGTCATATTGCGTTTGCACACACATGTGGGACGGCAATTGAGAACCGACCATAGGCACACTCCCCGGCCCCGCAAGTCGGGTGACTTAATAGAAGAGGGAGACGAGCGATAGTACTAGAGAAGTGTTGTACTACGTTGGTGCCTGGACGATCCCTACAAGACACGGAAGATCAATTCGTCCATGCATGTGACCAGACTCCAACTGACATGCCTAGATTGGCTATCGTCTACATATCGTGCAGGTTGTGTTGTACATGGTTGTAGTTGTGGTGAGAAATCTAAAAAAAGGTTTCTTGTCATCTCGCAAAATTAGGTGTCATGTGCTTCGGATCACTGCGAGGGTTACTGAGTTGGGCTAGTCATTGGGGGCACATGCACGAACAGTGACAACTCGGCTGCCATCTAGGTCAAGCCGGCTATGTTAATTAGGACATCTATCGACGGACCCCTTTTCTACGAGTTTATCTTTAATTTGAGCTTTGTTCCTCGACTAGTTTGTCCGTCGGGATTCATGTTGTCTCCTTTGGGCAGTGAGGTTATGATTTCTTGTCGTGTGGCATTTTTTCGTGTTATATGTTATAATCCGGTGCTTCAGATCAAAATGACAACAACTGTGCCTCCGGGCCACGTGCATGAAGACTTCTCGACAGTCATTGACGAGGTCAAGCCGGCTCCAGTAGACAAAAGAAAACTAGTACTACTCCACTATATAGGTAGGAGCCTCCGCGCTTGCTTGCTAGTGTTGCTCTCTTCACACTGTCCGCGACCTCTCACTACTAGGGAAATCCTTATACACAGAAATTTAGCAACAGCACGGGTCAAAAAAGGGCGCTAGTGCTAGATAGCAGTAGCGATTGAAGAAAAACCGCGCTACAGATACAATCTTAGCAGTAGCGCGTGTAGTGGCAAAAGTGCTACTACTAATATTCATTGCTAGAATGATAGGCTACGCATAGCAGTAGCGGGCTTGGAAGAAACGCGCTACCGCTAAGGCATAAGTAGCAGCGCGTTTCCTAAGAAGAGCGCTACTACTAACGGAAATAAAATAAGATGAAAAACAAATAGAAAAGTAAATGAAAATGAAAGAAATAGAAAAGGGAGAAAGGAAAAAATAAAACGTAAAGCAAAATAAACAAAAAAGCGAAAAAATGGAGGAAGGCATAGCAGCAGCGTGTGTTTGTAAGAGGCGTTGTAGCTAACATAGTTGCAGCGCGTGTCCTAGACCCCCGCTATAGAAACAGAAAAGGAAATTAAAAAAGGAAGAAAATTACATAGCTATAGCAGCAGCGCGTTTTGTAAAAACCGCTATAGCTATCTTAGCTATAGCGCGTTTCACCAAGCGTGCTACCGCTAAGTTTGACTTAACCAAAAAACTATTTCCCCCGCCCACCACTTCCCCCAAATCCCACAACCCACCCCGCGCGCCGCCGTCTCCCCGATTCACCGTCGCCCCACTTCGCTGCCGTCTCCTGCCGACGTCGACACCACCAGAGCCATGCGCCGTCGACGCCACCAGAGCCGCCCCCAACGCCACGGAGTCGCGCGGCCTCGTCAACACCACCAGAGCCGCCGTTGATGCCACTAGATCCTTCCTCGCCACAACTGCCTCCCTCGCCGTCACCGGAGACGCCCCTGCCTCCCTCGCCGTCACCGGAGACGCCCCTGCCTCCCTCGCCACCACTGCCTCCGTCGCCACCACTGGAGCCATCCTCTGTAAGCCCCCACCCCTCCTCTCTCTCTCATGCATAGGTTAGCTAGTTTAATTAGGTTAATTATCTAGGTTAGGGCAAAAATTTAGTTAGGGCTTTGACAAAGAAGTAGTTAGGTTAACTAGTTTAATTAGGTTAATTATCTAGGTTAGTGCAAAAATTTAGTTAGGGCTTTGACAGAGAACTAGTCAGGTTAACTAGTTTAATTAGGTTAATTATCTAGGTTAATTAGTGCAAAAATTTATTTTGGGCTTTGACAGAGAACTAGCTGCGTTAACTAGTTTAATTAGGGTTAATTATCGAGGTAAACTAGTTTAACTAACTAGGTTAAATAGGTAGGTTAATTAGGTTCATTGGATTAACAAGCAAGGTTAAGTAGGCTGGCTAGGTTTGAGGAAAATTTTATTTTAGAGCATTAGGTCAGAAGGGTTAGAGAAATGGAGTTCCTTTGCAATTTAATTGGGTTCTGTCCTAGGCAGAGTAGGGTTAGAGATAATAATGTGTGTTTGTGTGAGAGAGAGGAATAGCTAGATCAACATAATTTGGGTTCTGTCCTAGGCAGAGAAGTGTTTAGTGAGGTCATTTTGCAAAGGTTTTTGATTTTTGAAAAGACCACTATTTTTTAAGGAAAAGAATTTAGGCAAATTTTATTTTTCATTGAAGTGGTCATGTTATATCTTTTCATTGAAGTTGTTCGATTGTGCCCAAGTGGCTTTGTTGTTTCCAGGGAATGATGATGAGTGGCCTATGTTTTGCCGGAATGTTGATTCATTTCTGTTCCGGCAAATTTCAGGTTCTCGATTTGTCCACTTTTTAGCAAAGGTCATTCCGAAATTTTCCGTGAATTTCGGCATGACTTGTGCTACAAACTAGGACATATCGAGTGCCCGGGATTTGCCGCACCAGGAAGGAGTCAACATTCCTGCAAAACGATAGTCCTTTTTTATGTCATTATTCATTTTATTAGGTCTAGAATTAATTGACTAGATTTAATCATAGGAAACATGGCTAGCAACAATGAAGGACAGGGTTCTGGTGATTGCGACGACGTCTACCGGGCGGCAGACAAATTTTTTAGCCTTACCGATGATGAACCGATGTTGTTGCTGGGCCCACCGGTGGCATCGGGGACTAAGACCGACACGCAGACCGGTGCTGAGACTGAGACCGGCACCGAGATTCAGACCGGCATGGAGACCGGCACTGACACTGGTGCTGCCTCGGGGAGCGGAGCCGGTGTAGAACCGAAAGCAAAGAGGCAACAGGTTCCTAACAAACTCAGGACTACTAGACTGGTGGTCACGGAGGTGGACGACGGCAATTTTGAGCCAAAGGCGCCCGAGGAAGCGCATCGTGCTACGGCAATCAAATAGGCTGCATCGTACGGACAACCTCCACCATCAACGATGAGAAACTACAGAAGATAGAAAATATGAGGAGCTCTCTCCTAAAGAAGTTTCACCATATATTCTTGTTCCCGGGACGGAATGAGAAGGATTATGACCAAGTTTAGCGACGCGTTGGCAGCATGGAAAAATCGAGTGAAAGCAAAGATCAACGCTGGGGAACCCTACTTTGAGATTGTAAAGGATAATCCGACAATCACGGAAGAGCAGTTTCAAATATTCAAGGAGGCTTGCGAGGACGAAGCTGCCAAAAAAAAGTCTAAGTACATGAAGGGGCTTCAAAAGAGGAACATTGGGAGCCACCACCTCGGAAGCCGTGGTTATGGCGGAAAGAGGTCCAAATGGGCCAAAGAGGATGCAGAAGCTGCGAGTCTGGGCATCCCAGACCCCTTGGCGGATTTCACTGTCCCGCAGGAGCGTGACGTCCTGAGGGCCCGGCACCGTTGGGACCCAGTGAAGAAGGTTTACGAGACAACCCCAGTCATTATGGAGTTCATGAGACTGCTGGTAATTTTAGTTTCTGATCAATTCGACTACACATGTTGGTCATATTTGTAAACGATCCTTGTGCCTTTTGTAGAGAGAGCAGCACCGGATTGCGGCCGAAAGCGACTCGCCGTCTGAGGCATTGGAGAGGCCCAAGTGGGACACTCCATTAAACCGGGCATTGAACATATTGAAACGACAACCGGTGGATACTCGACCGTCGTATGGATGCGTGCATGGTGTCGGAGACGGCGCCACGTGTAAGAAGTACTACCGTGAGACCATGGAGGAGAGAAAGGAAAGACGGAGGTTAACTGAAGAAAACATCGACAAGAAGGTTGAGATTGCGGTTGAGAAGTAATCATCTCAGACAGTCGCAACAGCGGTAGCTGCCGCAAAACAGGCGATTGCAGATATGTCTACTTCCTTGGTGACGGGCGTTTTCACTTGGACAAGGCAAAATCTAGAAAAGAATGCTGAGGACTTTCCCCTTGCTGACTTCTTGGGAGCACCTGCTCCCACACCGGCTCCCGTACCTGCTCCCGCACCGGCTCCCGCACCTGCTCCCGCACCTGCTCCCGCACCGGCTCCCGCACCGGACGTGCTCGGTGGTGCCTCCTCTTTGGCTGAGCTCGATGCCCTCACGGTATCTGTCACACCGGCCCCCTTCAATATAAATGTATAATCTCCCATTTTCATTGCCTTTCGGATGTCTCACGTCGCAGAATTTTCTTTGCAGGCCGACGAAACCCCGTGCACCATATTGTACACCATCGGCGAACAGAAGGTGGACGTGGGGAAGGCGACGATAATGGAGCCGAAGGAACCATTGTTCCACAGCCGACCGATCCCCCCGAACGTCTTCAAGGTTTCCGTGGCCAGTGTCAAAACCGGGCCACGAGAATTTGCCTCCTCTAATACTAGTGGGGGATGACGACGAGACCCCGCGGAGGCTTGGTGATTGTTGCAATGGGTGGGTCCTGTTGTGGCCAAAGAGTCTGCTTCGTCTGGAGGCGGCCGGGAGCACACCCACGAGCACGCAGCCTCAGCAAGGTATGAACATCAACACCCCACCTACCCAATTAGCGTCGGGTGTCGGGTTGGGTGATAGCGGACAGGGTAAGGAGGAGGCTCCATTAGTCGCTGATGACATCGCCATGGATGAGGATGAGGATGACGATGGCGCTGAACAGTATGTCTATACTGGCGCCTCCTCAAGGTTTGAGCGTCAAGAGTCGGTGCCTGAATTACCGTCTCAACGTATTATTGACGACCTTCTGGTAGTAAAGAAGTCTAGGAAGAGAGCGAGGAAAGGCAAAAAAGCTGATTCTATGATCCAGCCGCCTCAGCAGCCTCGGCTTCCGGACCGTATAGATATCCCTGATGCGGATAAATGGCATATCCCCGGTCAACCAATCCTACCTGCAACAGCGTTACGGGCCAGATTCGGCTATCTAAGGAGACTTCATGACGATGTGTTGTGGGTAGAGAAAGGCCTCATCGCCTCGAAAGATCCAGGATACCAACTCTACGTGGTTAACATTCCGCGGCAAATGTCGTACGTCGACAGCTTCCCCGCGGATAAGTTCTTCGTCCGATTCGATTACATATTCGACATGTTTCACGTGAAGAAGCTGGATTTTACGTTTGTCCGCCTTTATGCCTTGCACATGAACAACATCATTGGGGTTGAGCAGATACGTTATATCTGTGTCGCTGACTCGTACTACATGCACGAGGGCTTCTTGGGAGTCTGTGCAGAGCAGCGTGAATACACGAGGGATTACATCGTCAGTTTCATGCTCGCCAATAAGGACAAGGAGGCTATTATCGTGCCTTATCATCCCGTGTAAGTCATCCGCGCTGCTATCCTTCCTTCGATTTCAATAATTCATTTGCACGGTGGAGGCTAATTAATTTGAGGTGTACTTATTTTGCGCAGCGGTGGGCGCGCCATCCTCATCATCCTCTACCCTTGATTCTCCCACGCTCTTTACTTGGACTCGTCGAAGAACATTCACAAAAAGGATTACAACCACATCAAATATGTTCTCGACAGTGCTATGTTTTACTACCAAGCAAGGGGTGGAGAGGTTAGGGACAAGAAGAGAAGGGGCGGCAGGGCCGCCTTCATCCATAAGACCGACTTCTATTGCATCCAGCACTGAATGATTCTCTTAATGATGGATTCTATGTCCTACACCACATGCTGGAGTACAGAAGGGATCACCAGAACCTTCACATGTCACCTAGATCTGGCGATGCCCATATTCTGCAATGGGCAAAGGACATAGGAGATATCGAGGATCATCAACTTCGAGCTGAGTTCTATAACATCCAGCGCGAACTTCCCCAAATCATCATGAACGAGGTCGTCGGAAAAACAGGGATGTTCTACGGAGAAGGACAAATGTCGCGGGAAGATGTCCGAACATGGATAGCCTCTCAGCGTCTCGACATGAAGCCTTTCACTAAGCTCGAGGACAATCTCCCTGACATGGATGGATGGCACGACATGATGGAGTGATTGTCGATATATGACAATGTGTTCATTTAGTCCATACTTTCTGTATGACAAAACTTTGAGTTATGCACGGTGAAACTTTATTTGTGATGTAATTAAACCGTCCTCCTCCTCGACTAGCGAAATTCACTCTAGTTAGGGCATTTTGGGTACGATGAACTTTGTTATTTATGCTTATGATATGTTGTTTCTGTTTTTGCCAAGTCTGTCTCTTTCTGTTGCTCAACTATATATGTTGCATATCATCGACTCATGTGACGATGCAGGTGCATAGATCATAGATGGCGAAGAAGTGCTACGCCAGGAGTATATATACGACAAGTGGCCAGAGTGTCAGGGCCAGGTGTACCGGTTTCTGGTTTCCGAGCGACAGGCAGTAGTTAGTTTAGGTTCACGCTAATGCGAGAGAGGGATACAAACTCATGTACTCAAAGTGATAGCTCTTCTCGCGTATATCATTGTTTAGATGGATGACGATGTATTTGCAAGTAATCGAGACTTGTATCGCTATTTTCAAGATTGATGACGAGAGACCACTTTGTGTTGGATGATGATTATGATGATGACATGATTTGATGAGACTAATTGTATGTATATGCTATGATTACATTTGTATGTGTATGATATGCTAAAGATTATTGTATAAAGCCTATTCAAATACAAAACAAATACAAAACAAATATGCAGGAAAAAATAATAAAGCTAGTAGTAGCGAGGGGGGAAATTTAGCAGTAGCGCCGCCTTACCAGTAGCGCTTTCCTGTAAAAAGCGCTGCAGATAATATCAATAGTGCCCTTTTCCAAAGAGCGCTACAGCTATTCATGTATAGCAGTAGCGTGGGACAACAGGCGCTACTGCTATGCGTTAGCTGTAGCGCCTTATTAGTAGCACCGGTACCCGCACTACTGAGAGGCCCAAAACCCACGCTGCTGCTAGGCTTTTCCCTAGTAGTGTCTCCAGATCTAAACACGACAGCGGTGGCCACACTCTCTCTCTCTCTCTGCTCACAGCTGGTCACAGATCCAGTCGGATCCTCACCGCCGGGGAAGGTGAGAAGGTGCAACATTCACGCGGTCGTCCTCGATGACGGCTCTTACCCACTGCTGGGCACGTCCCGATCAGCCTGCCTTGCTGTTCTCTCCCAAGCACCACTGGCGAGGGAGGGCCTCCGACCCCTTCTTCCTCGCTACCATAGTGTGGGCAGATCCGGCCTCCCGCCGCCCACCTAGCGACATCCCGGTGACCATTAGGTATAACTTCCTTCGAAACCGGCCTTGCTCTACTTCCCGAGCTCCTGACATTCCTGCATTTTTATATTTTACTATTTCTCAGGCCCCCTCGTAGATAGGATCAATCGGCTGTTCGAAAACCACCTAATTTTTTTTACGTTTAAGAGGTAAAACTAGTTCATGCACTCGAATCTAGTACTACTTGGTTCAAACAAGGAAGAAAGAGGGTGGGGGTGGGGGAGGATTTGTTACCTGAATCTAGGACTTGGTCGAAAGAGGAAATAATGGGGGCAAAAAGTAGCAGAGACTGTCTATCCAACTGGTATCTAGGTCTAATAGGGAAATAAAGGGAAACGTAGTACAAACTCAATATAAACCCGATCTATTGGTTGAAAAGGAAAGAAAGTGGGAACTGAGGGACAAGTCAACAGAGTAAGTCCAGCACTAGATTTGCTAGCCTCACACAGTATAAGGTGGCTATACCGAACAAAAATGGGACCAACCCAGATATCCTGTCCTGATGTTTGTTGCCCCGAGCCACTCTTATGTAATGACACTGGTAAAATGTAGCAGTCGCACTGTTAAAAGTAAGGACACTTTAAACCAATGTTGTTTTCAATGTAATGCCTCCAGTAATATGAATCAATGGCACTTCTTTACATGTCCTATCAAAATTTCCCATTAAGATAAGTTGGTTCTTTTCATTAGAAATGCAACTGTCCTGGTCCGCCTACTCTCCCGTGCCCAAAGTAATGTCGTATTTAACGGTTGTCATAGTTAATCCTAATGCCCACACTAATATCTAGCAATGCCACTGCTTTAGAAATTGCTACTATCCTTGTAGGATTGCCATCAGATAAGGAACATGCTTCTTTTCATTTGATGCATGTTTCATCCCTTATTAGTCACCCTCCTTTCCACCTTTTTTGTGCAAACAGAGATATACATTTCACGCTCGATCTTAGTTGAACTGCACAAATGATATCCAAATTATAGTTGAGCATTCCAGGAGCTTCACAACCAACCTTGATGTTGCTCAATTTTATTGCAACTAATGAAGAAGAAGCTCTGTGGGTTTCATTTTCTGATGGAAATGGAACCGGGGATGGAACCCTTTTCTTAACAAAATTGAAGAAGAAGTTGCTAGATCACGGGACATTGCTTCATTTTAGGTGAACTGCACCAAAAGATCCCATGAATTGAATCATCCATGTTGGTGACTGAAAGAGCCACCTTCAGCATCCCAGTCTAAGCACCCCCGGCCTCCATCCTTGCGACGCACGATACACCTCGTTTGCCACCTGCTCGACCCTAGTGTCACTGATAAAGTGAAGTAATAATACAGTAATAGAGCGAATGTCATCTCTATCATTTCATTTCCAATGTAGATAAAGAAAGTGCTTCTCTTTGTTAATGTATGTTTCATCAACTAGTCCCATTGTTAATGTTTAAGCGTTTCTGCAAACTGGGGTGCTTAATTTTAGTTGATATGTACAAAAATAGAGATTTGAATGTCTCAAGGCGCCTCCTTGTACTACCATTGTACACTGATGTTCATCACTGGCAGAAGGTGTATCTGGGAGACTTGGGACAATGTCCAGTATGAGGCATTCCGTATGAGGCGTGGCAGGGCCCATCTCGCCCTCGCAGCATGGCATACTATGATACTATTGCAATATTTTCTTCTATTTATTTTGTGTGTTTCATCAACTAGTGCCACTATAATGTAATCACGCTTTTTCATTATCTGTGCAAACAGGGTTATTCAACTGCATTTTGGTGGAACTGCGCAAATGTACGTATGGAACCGGCATATATGCAGAGTGCAAGGTGTGCCAAGTAAAAATTACCGACACCAACCTTGCTGCATGCACGCATTGGCATCCACCACCACCAGTGGGATGTGTGGCGCTCTCTGTGGACGGATCTTTCTTGGTAGCAAATCCTCTAACCAAATACTAGTAGCTTATATTGGCAGTTTTCTAGGGAGTACTCTTTTCTAAAAGAAGCACCAATCTATTTTTCTTTATTTGTACACTGTGTCACAACTTTGACCCAAAGGTCCAAAGCTATTTTAGGGTGATTGGCGTAGTACTCGGAGACTGATTGTAAGCATGATTTTCATTAGCTGTCACACTGATTGTAAGCATGAGCAGGTGGAAGATTAGGTTAGTGTGAAGCTTACCTTAAACCCTACCGCCACCGTTGAAAAGAGGCGAGCATCGAGGGAACCATGAAGAATGGCGGGGAAGCGACGTCGCGCCATTTGGCCTCCTCTTGCGGTGGGAGAACGAATACTCCTGTGGCTCCGGCTGGCTTTGCACCCTCACGAACGGCACACCATACTCGATCGATTCGTTATCCTTTGGGTGCTCGACCTTTGACCTGTATGCCCACCACCTCCGCCTGACTGTCGCCTCGGGCGAATATGTCTGCTCCATCGCCTAGAGGAGATACTCGATGAACTCGGAGGAATGCGGCGTAACTGTCATTGAGGAGTACATGTACATCGCCGCCCTCATCGCCGTCGTCTCGCTCTTTTGCATACATTGCCACATGGCCCGCACCGTCCTTGAAATCTCCCACTCATTGTCAAACCAACTAAGGATCTCCTTCAACCTGGCTAACTTTGCCTGGTCACCGCCGGTGATCTACCTGATTCACTGCTGCATCCTCTCCATAGATGTCCTTCTGAGTGCTCCGGTGCTAGCTTTGGAAGATGGGAGGAGAGACGGTTGTCTTGAAATAGAGAAGAGGGAGAGGCGAGACGGTGGTTTTGGAATGGAGATGATGGAGAGGAGAGGAGGTGGTTTTGCAATGGAGAAGATCAGAAGAGGGAGAGGCGAGATGGTGGTTTTGGAATGGAGATGATGGAGAGGAGAGGAGGTGGTTTTGCAATGGAGAAGAGGGAGAGGAGAGGAGGTGGTTTTGCAATGGAGAAGAGGGAGAGTAGCGTGCGGCAGCGATTTAGGATTGGACGAGAGGGCCGGCGCGCTGTGACTGGATCAAAATCAAAATCAATTTACCCTTCAATTAAGAAAGCGACCCCACATTAACTAGTCTCCCTTTTATTCTAGGTCATAATTGACCATGATTTTCGCACATAAAATATATGTTATACGTTGCAAAAATAATATAATTTGAAAGTAAATTCAGATACGAACCAAAATGATACAATTTTTGGTGACATGCAGTCACATTTTGCTTGTCAAATACAATACGTGGTCAAATTTTGACACAAAATACGCAAAACAGCAAAAAAATACTTCCAAGACTAGCGTCGCTCTTCCGCTCTTCTCCTCTTAAACCACTGCTGCTCCTCTCCTGTTCCAATCTAAATCCAGCGCCTCTCCTCCCCTCTTCCATTTAAAAACCATCGCCCCTCCTCTCCTGTTCCAGTCCAAAACCAGCATCGCTCCTCTCCCGTTCTAATCCAAAACTAGCGCTGCTCCTCTCCTCTTCCATTCAAAAACCACCGCCGGCGAGTGAAGGTGCTGTGGAGAAGTAGATTGATGGAGGAGTACAACCGATACGTGAGGATTGCATACGGCGACCCTGTGAAGCTAGCTAGGATGTTGGAGATACAGTCTTGGTTTGACAACAAGGACCAACTAGTGGCGACGGCGACATCCATGCCAAATATCTGCAACAGAGCAAAAAGGCGGCGATACTCCCGGAGGGAGTCACGCCGGAGTACATAGAGCTGCTCCTCTGGGCCATGGAGCAAATAGATTCACCAAATCCGATCGTGAGGGAGCGGTGGTGGGAGTATCAATCCCAGATGGAGCATCCACCAGAGATTAAAGGATCGAGCATCTACAGGGTGCTGTTTGTGAGGGTGTCCTGCCAGAGCGAGCCGATGGAGTCTTTGTCGACCGAACCCAACTGCAAGAGGAGAAAAGCAGTTGGCCCGACGACGCTTCCCCGCCATCGTCTCCCTCGCCGTTCACATCGTCTCACAGGGCGGCTGTTTGCCGCCGAGGAATAGGAGGGGGCTGCCCCCCCCCCAGCCCAATAGTCGGGCAGGTTGTGGATTGTCAGGAGGAGCTTAGGGTTGTCAGTATTTGCAGGTTGTGAATTGTGTTTTGTGTTGTGTATTTTGGGAGTACTTTCAGATATGAATGTCTTTTGAATTTCAGATTTGCAGTATTGAGCATATGAAGTATTTTATGAATTCTAGAGATCTATTTTTAGCACTTAAAAAAATGTAGTTTCATAGGAGTATAAAAGTGCAGACAATGTGATTCTCAGAGAAGAAACTGCAAGTTTCAGTTTTAGATAAGAAACTGCAAGTTCAGTTTCAGATAAGAAACTGCAACTTTCAGAGGCAGAGCATTTATATTAACACGGCCTTTTCAAACAGGGTTAACATCATGTTGGAAGTTTTATTCATGGTCGAAAATGGAACTACCAGCCAGTTAACATCATGCTGATCAATATTCATGCATAGCACATCTTCATATGATGCACAATCAAAATGCCCACACAATGTCGAGTGTGCGAAACACAGAGAAAACGAGGGACGAAGTTTTGGCAAGTGTTGGACGTGGTTTTGGGTTGCCCCGTCTAGGCTTCATTTTTAACATGCGCAGCCCACGACCTCAGATGGGAGGTCCATAGCCCTGTTTGTATTTTCTTAGGGCCGTCATGTATCGACCGGCCTATGGACCTCCCATCCGAGGTTTTATTTTTGGCAGCCCAATTTATGTATTTTTTTGAAGAAAACGCAGAGGTCTGTTCTATTTTTCTATATAAGAATAGGAACTCCAGGTCCAACTTATGTTTCCCTTCTATCTATATTATATATATTTAAATTATTTTATATGTTATTATATATTATTTTTATTGTCATTATATATTTAACAGATACTTATATATGTAAGAAAACAATATCCCACATCTTATTAACTTATAAAAATAATTTCTTAACAAATAAAATCTTGGATTGTTTTGGCACGAAAATCCTAGTGATTGTGTACAAAAGCTTGGTAAGATTTAAGGACGAATGTAATAATATCACTTATTATATAAATATATTTATAACAAAATGCTCAACCCCTTTTTACTTTTTGATAACATTGCTGGCCCAACACAACATTATAATTAGAATCAGCCCAGCAAAATCGTGTATTTCGAGAACGTGCAAATGGCCTGTAATTTTTTAGGAAATAAAATAAATGGGCTGCATGGACGCTACCTTATTTGTTCACCCAGCCCAGCTAATGACTGTAATTCAAAAAAAGATCAAATTGACTGTAAATTCTATCGCGCAAAAAAACACTGTAAATTCTGAAAAATGGGTTGAATACGTGCCACATTTTTGGAGGCTGAAATGTGGGCCAATAGGTCGAAGCCAACGCAAGTCGTTGTCAATTTAGTCAACAAAAGATTCTGACATGTTAGCCGTTGGATTTACATCCAATGACTGGCATCCATCTTCAATCTCTCGTCTTCTTCCTCCGGCACCGCCGGGACCACCGCTCGCCTCCTGCTGCTAGCATCTCTGCTTAGCACGCTTCGCTATGAAGCGCTACTCCACCATTGGCCAGGCCATCCCTCCACCCCTCCACACCTTCTGTTCTTCTCCACCGACTACCAAACCACACCGCACTAGAACCAGTTAACCCTCGTACACCTCTCCATCTGCGACTCTACTCCCGCGTCTTCCCATCTCCGGCTCGTTGTTGTCCGGGGCCTCGCCGTCGTCCACCACCTTGGATGCGCTCGGCACGGCGTGGTCAACGTGGTCAACGAACGACACCATCGAAAGTAGACTGTGCGTGGAAACGCTGACAGTTGGGTCCACGGTCGCACACAAGGAAATGCCTCCTTATTATGCGCAAAATAATGATTCCTCCACCTGACATCTGGGACCGACCGGAAGGGCCTCTGTATTTCGCAAAAAAAACGTGCCCCCCGCTGACATGTCGGACCCACCAGCTATCTTCGCACGCAAGGATGTGCCTCCTTATTACCCACAAAAAAATGAACACCCCCCTGCCAGCTGGAACCCAGCATAGTGGGAGGCTGACTTGTGGGCCTACCAAGTTGAAGGGGACGGAGGGCTTTGTCAATTTAGTCAATATGAACGATTCTAGCTCCTGTTACCGTACGATGTTCATCCAACGGCCGTAGTGCTTCTTCAACCTCTGGTCTTCTTGCTCCAGCCGCCCAAACTAGCGCCGGTCGTGCCACGTGCTCCTGCCTCCCATGGCCGGCTATGATGCCGCGGAGGCCTCACCACCCCCTACTACTCCCACCGCTAGCCAGGCCATCCCTCTACTCACCCACACCCCCTGTTATTCTGCGGCGACAGCAGCCTCACACCGCAGCCGAACTAGTGAACCATCGTGCACTACAAGAAATATGTCAACTAGTGACCTTCTGTCAGTGACCCTGGAAGAATTGGTCATAGATCTATGACCATTTCAGACCAATTGGTCAAAAGCTGTTTGGGGGGCTCCAAACCCTAAACCATTGCGACCATTTTGGTTAGAAAGGTCATAATTTCCTTACACGAAATGGTCACAAAGCAAACAGTGCTAGTCCGCTGCCTTATTTCCAGTTGTTAATGACCAATATAGATGGTCATAGCCTTGTAGATTGTGGTGGGTTGTGATGACTAGGCGCCATCTCATCAGTTTTGCCTATGTGTCATGTCCATGTGGTAGTTTTTGCCCTAGGCTGTGAAGCAACCTATATTTCTGTTATTCCAAAAATTCCCAAAAAATTCTCATAAATGTTTTGGATCATATCTTCATCAAATATGTCAAAAACATTCCTTGCCTAGTTCAAAAATAATTCGAAAATATTCATTTTCCTATTCTGTTCAGAGCAGCACTTTGTGAAGGAAGTACCACTTTGGCATGTCCAAATGGTTTCCATTTTCTACAGTGCTTTCCTATGCCCAAATAACCATCCTCTGCCAAATGCCAGCTCAATCCATTCATTATTTTGAGCCCAACTTCAACATTCGTATTTATGTCCAGTGTGGTACTTTGTAAAGCAAGTACCACCTAGGCTCCTCCTTTTGAGGTGAAAATTTGTGAAGACGGTCTTCTTAGTAACTGATCATCCTCAGCCAAAACTCGCGCCTATTAGCCATGTGCATTTCCCGTACCGCAAATCAAACACTTGGCTGCTTATTCATGTTTGAGCATCGATCGGTCTCCTCGTGAGAATCTTATGTTGTGATTTTCTTCCTAGCACCTACCTGGGGAGTTCCCAACCCACTAGACATGCCTAGGCTGTCCAGAACACATGGCAACGCCATGGTCACGCGGTGACCACGCGATGGGCATGCGAGCTTACGCGCTCTAGAGTTGGGGCCCTCTGCCACCGTCCAAACCTCGATGTCTCGCCATCAAACCATGTATTTCTGATTAAATAGATACTTATTTACCTAGAAATGATTTTAGGAAAAAATAAAGAGCAAACTATGAGGCAGCTGCAGTTCAAATTTGACCCGCTTCCAACTGAATCGACGGGAATTTGTCTTTTTCACCAGAGGTGGATCAAAAATTTTGACACCCAACCATTTTTTCAATTGTGCATTATATATGGCCTAGTATTTTATAAAATTGATTAGGTCCAATTTTGCAACAATTATTTGGTAGTTCCTTCACAAAAAACCCTCCTTTTGGGCACTCGGAAAATGAAAACTGAATTTTCCGTGCAAAGAAAATGAAAACTTCCTTAGGCAACATTGTTTGGAATTCCAAGATGCACCCTCGTGCACAATATGAGATCATTTGAACAAACTATGCCATGAATGTGGCCATAAGATTGATCATTTGGCTTGAAAGCCATGAATCTTCACGCATGATAGCTCATTTCTGAGAACACTTTTTTAAAATAATTACCGTATTATAATTTTATTATTTTTCCTGGAAACTTGGTCACATATAATGACACAATGCGAAGGTTTTCCAATTTTTTGATTTTTTTGATTTTTTTTATGCCCGTTTCAAAATGCGGTCAAAACGGCGGGCTTGACCGTTCCTAGCTAGTGGTTGAATCTTGAAATTTTTTTGGTGTTTCTATGATTAAATAGATACTTATGTACCTAGAAATGATTTTGGAAAAAATAAAGAGCAAACTATGAGGCAGCTACAGTTCAAATTTGACCCGTTTCGAGGTGGATCGAAACTTTTTTCACCCAACCATTTGGTCAATTGTGCATTATATATGGCCTAGTATTTTATAAAATTGATTAGCTCCAATTTTGCAACAATTATTTGGGAGGTCCTTCACAAAAAAACCTCCTTTTGGGCACTCGGAAAATGAAAAATGAATTTTCTGTGCAAAGAAAATGAAAATTTCCTTAGGCAACATTGTTTGGAATTCTAAGATGCACCCTCGTGCACAATATGAGATCATTTGAACAAACTATGCCATGAATGTGGCCATAAGATTGATCATTTGGCTTGAAAGCCATGAATCTTCACGCATGATAGCTCATTTCTGAGAACATTTTTTTTAAAATAATTACTGTATTACAAGTTTATTATTTTTCCTGGAAACTTAGTCACATATAATGACACAATGCGAAGGTTTTCCAACTTTTTGATTTGTTTTGAATTTTTTATGCCCGTTTCAAAATGTGGTCAAAACGGCGGGCTTGACCATTCCTAGCTAGTTGTTGAATCATGGAATTTTTTTGGCATTTCCATGATTAAATAGATACTTATGTACCTAGAAATGATTTTTGGAAAAAATAAAGAGCAAACTATGAGGCAGCTACAGTTCAAATTTGACCCGTTTCCAACTGAATCGACAGTAATTTGTCTTTTTCACCAGAGGTGGATCGAAACTTTTTTCACCCAACCATTTGGTCAATTGTGCATTATATATGGCCTAGTATTTTCTAAAATTGATTAGGTCCAATTTTGCAACAATTATTTGGGAGGTCCTTCACAAAAAACCCTCCTTTTGGGCACTCGGAAAATGAAAAATAAATTTTCCGTGCAAAAAAAATGAAAACTTCCTTAGGCAACATTGTTTGGAATTCCAAGATGCACCCTCGTGCACAATATGAGATCATTTGAACAAACTATGCCATGAATGTGGCCATAAGATTGATCATTTGGCTTGAAAACCATGAATCTTCACGCATGATAGCTCATTTCTGAGAACACTTTTTTTAAAATAATTACCGTATTACAAGTTTATTATTTTTCCTGGAAACTTGGTCACATATAATGACACAATGCGAAGGTTTTCCAATTTTTTGATTTTTTTTTGAATTTTTTATGCCCGTTTCAAAATGCGGTCAAAACGGCGGGCTTGACCGTTCCTAGCTAGTGGTTGAATCTTGGAATTTTTTTGGTGTTTCTATGATTAAATAGATACTTATGTACCTAGAAATGATTTTTGGAAAAAATAAAGAGCAAACTATGAGGCAGCTACAGTTCAAATTTGACCCGTTTCCAACTGAATCGACGGCAATTTGTCTTTTTCACCAGAGGTGGATCGAAACTTTTTTCACCCAACCATTTGGTCAATTGTGCATTATATATGGCCTAGTATTTTATAAAATTGATTAGGTCCAATTTTGCAACAATTATTTGGGAGGTCCTTCACAAAAAACCCTCCTTTTGGGCACTCGGAAAATGAAAAATGAATTTTCCGTGCAAAGAAAATGAAAACTTCCTTAGGCAACATTGTTTGGAATTCCAAGATGCACCCTCGTGCACAATATGAGATCATTTGAACAAACTATGCCATGAATGTGGCCATAAGATTGATCATTTGGCTTGAAAGCCATGAATCTTCACGCATGATAGCTCATTTCTGAGAACACTTTTTTCAAATAATTACCGTATTACAAGTTTGTTATTTTTCCTGGAAACTTGGTCACATATAATGACACAATGCGAAGGTTTTCCAATTTTTTGATTTTTTTTAATTTTTTATACCCATTTCAAAATGCGGTCAAAACGACGGGTATGACCGTTCCTAGCTAGTGGTTGAATCTTGGATTTTTTAGTGTTTCTCTTATTAAATATATACTTTTGTACATAGAAATGATTTTTGGAAAAAATAAAGAGCAAACTACAAGGCAGCTACAGTTCAAATTTGACCCGTTTTCAACTGAATCGACGGCAATTTGTCTTTTTCACCAGAGGTGGATCGAAACTTTTTTCACCGAACCATTTGGTCAATTGTGCATTAATTATGGCCTAGTATTTTATAAATAATTTGGTCCAATTTTGCAACAATTATTTGGGAGGTCCGTCACAAAAAAACCTCCTTTTGGGCACTCGAAAAATGGAAAATTGATTTTTCGTCCAAAGAAAATGAAAATTTCCTTAGACAATATTGTTTGTCATTCCAAGATGCACCCTTTTGCACAATATGAGATCATTTGAACAAACTATGCCATTCCAAAATGCACCCTTGTGCGAAAAACACAAGAGAAACAAATAGAAAAACAAAACTATATAAGCTTGAAAAAGTATTTGATGTGCTCCACATGTGCTATGATTGTGAATTATAAAATTGATGTGCTCCAAATTTGCAACAAATATTTGCTAGGTTCTTTATAAAAATATCATTTTGGACACTCGAAAAATGATTCTCTTACAAAAAACTCATATCTTAGAACACTTTTTTTAATGATATTAACAATATTCCAAGTCTGTTATTTTTACTGAAAAGTAGTTCACATTTGGTGACACAATGCGAAGGTTTTTTATTTCCATATTTTTATAAATTCCTTAGGTAGTCAAATAACAGACATGATTCAAAATCTTATTTTCAGTCGATTATGACCAATTTAAATGGTCTTAACATCATCAAAGGGGATACTCTGTTCTGATTGGTCTAAAATCAGCTCACGCGGATCATGGCTTAAGCACCGTCGGATGCGCCCGGATCCAATGGCAGCCCACACCCCCCCTCGTCACTCTCACCCCCTCCTGAATCACCCCGTATCCCTCTCATCCTCGTCCACCACGAAACCCTAGCCCCCTTCTCCCAATCGCCGCCGCCGCCCAGATCCAATCCAAGTCAGAGCCCCCGGCCTCCATCTCCACCTCCCTCCAGTGGAGCTCGGCCCCACCCCCCAAGCGCCGCTGCTCCACCCTCTCCCGCGCCCCTCGATCCCAGATCCCCATCTCCAAGTCACCCTCTCCCTCCCTCAGATCTCGATCCGCCACCGCCCACCATCAACGACCCTCACCATAGACGAGATCGAGCTCCTCCCTCCCTCCCGTTCTCCCCTAGCCTTATCCACTCTGAGCCAACCAACCACCCATAGAGAGTTCCAGGGTGGGTTTAGGGTAGCAGCAGAGATGTTGTGGTCCAGATCGCGGGGTGGTGACTCGGCGCCCGGAGAGCGGACTGCTGGGTGTCGCTCCGGCTGCTCTCTCTCCGTTAGCGCCACTCCTCCGCCCCACGGTGGCGACCCGAAGCCGGTGCCGACGGTCGGCGCGGTCCGTGATGCGTCCACGGGAGTCGACATCCAGGACCGAGGACGCGGGCTGCAAAAGCATGGCATTCCGGTGGAGGTGAGCGTGGCGCGCGACGGGTACCACCTGCTTCCTCCGCTGCCGCGCCACCCGTCGCTGATGCGGGGTCAAATGGCGTCTCCGCGGGCAGGGTCTGGGCAGTCGGCAGCGTTCTGCCTCCCAGCGGTGAACGGGCTGGTGGCGTCGGCGCCGACAGGAGGGCGAGCAGGCGGCGGAGGGGCTTGCGGTGGCAGGGACGCCTACGACTACGACCACGCTAAGGCACCAAGCCTTCTCCTTCTACTCGCGGCTACTAGGGAGCTTCCCGCAAAGGTACGTGCTCGCTGTAAATTGGTGCTATGTGCTCCTCAAGTGAGTTCCAGTTGGTGTTGATGTCGCCTGCACTGCACAATAATTATGTTTGTAGATAACAGTATTGATATGTTGATCTGCTTTATTCCTGATGTGGTAGTAGAAATAAGATAGACAGATTAGACAATGTTATGGCTTTAATTTTTCCTAGGTTGTAGTTTGTTCCATATCGTGTTAGGTTGTATTGTATAATCTGCATTATAAGTGTGGTTTCTAATGTGCTTATGCTAGATTAATGCATCAACCTGACATGTTACAAACCTTGAGCCAGAACCTATGACATCTCATTTTAAATGGTAATCATTATTGTTAAAAAGCTGCTGTTTGATTTCATACAAGTATGTGCCCCCAACTGCTGTATAGTTGTATCCATATTTGTTTTGTACAAGTATATGATGAGCTGATGAACCAGCTACATACCCATTATTTCTGCATACCCACTGCTGTATAGTCATTATGTTGCATATGTTTCCAACTCCACTATTTCTGTTTTTCTTTATCACCTTATCCAACATTGTAGATTCCTGTATTGATGCATGCCAACTATGAAAAGATCTTGTATTAAACTTTAGTTGGCTGTTAATTATGTTGTGTTAGTTGCTGACTAACAACGGCCTATGGCGGCTGGGCATTAGAAACACAATCTGTCTGTATGTAATCTAACTTGCAGTGTGTGTGTGTGGCATGCAGGGAGGTGGTGATCAGGTGAACAACATATGCCTGGAAGACCTCTGGCCCAGCTCAACTCCATCTCCATGCACCTCGGCAAGATCGTCGGTAATGGACGCCGCCTGCCTCGTATCATTCTTTCTGGATAACATTCTAGTGTGGCAACATTTAGTAATTTACAGCTCCCTGTTCATTCTACTGCACACTATTCAGTTATTATCTAAAAAAACACAATTCAGTTAACTTATACTTTATCTTTTAGATTTGTAGCTTCAGACCTGGAAAAATGGACATGTAGCTTCTACTTTTGAACAAAGTAAAATGCAATGCACATAGATAGACATGCATCATAGGCAGTACTTGTTTCTAAGTTAGCTAAGCATAATCTGTTGTTTAATCCAAATTGTGTTATCCAAAGTTGCGCAGAATGTGTTCTGGTCTTGCTCCATGGATCAGTTTTCTCATGAAACTAATGTGCCTGGACAACAGTTTGCTCCACTAATGTTATATCTCTCTCATTGTAGGATGGCAAGTTGTGGCAGTTGGAGCATGTCGCATAAGAGAGAGCAATGAAATCCATTGTACTGTTCCATTAAAAAAAAGTACATTCTGTTCTTATGATAGTAGCAGATGTGCCATCATTTTCTTATTGTATATTCCTGTGTAAGGAAATGTATTCCTGAGATGATTTTTTGTGTTATGTAAACCTGGGAGATATTTTTTTTGTGTTATGTAAACCTGGGAGTTTTCCTAATTTGAATGAAATAATGTTGGATGTATGTGTGTGATTGGGCTAAAGTCTGCTTGGGCCAAACAGGACAAATAATTGGGCTGAAACAGGCCACATACCAACAAGCATCGAGCAATTTCAAAAATGAAATGAAAAGTCTTACAGAAAAAAGAAATGGACTGCAAAAAGCTTGAGGGCCTCAAAAACTAACAAGGCTGAATTGTTGGGGCTGGCCCATGAAGCCGATAAAAAATTGACAGAAAAAATATATAAAAGGCCGAATTGTTGGGCTCGGCCCATTAAAACGCCAAATCGGACCGGGTTGAATCTTGTGCCACATCAGCTTGCCACTCTAGATGCCTACGTGGCCTGGGGAGGTTGCTAGTGACCAAAACGAAACAGTAGGCATATTTTGGTCGTGAACGTCTATGACCTTCTCACAGAGAAGGTCGCTAGTCAGTTAATGACCGCCAGCTTTTGACCTTCTCTTTTTGGTCACAAAAAGGTCACAAATGAAAAACCATGACCTTTCAGTGACCAATAGTCAAGGTCACAAGTTGACATATTTCTTGTAGTGGTACTCCTCTTCGTGTGGGCATCAACTCCTGTGTCTTCCCCGGCCCCGTGTCGTCCCCTTCCTAGGCCTTGCCGTCGTCCACCGTTGTGTTGCTCTCGGCGTGGCGTGGTCAATGTTGTCAACGACCGACTTCCATCGGAAGAGTACTATGCATGGAGACGCTGACAGCTGGGTCCACGGTCGCAGCAAGGAAGTGCCTCCTTATTACGTGCAAAATAATTATTCCTCCACCTGACAGCGGGGACCCACCAGACAGGCCATCGTATTTCATGAAAAAAACATTTTCCCCCTGACTGCTGGGACCCACCAGCTACACCTTCGCACGCAAGGAAGTGCGTCTGGGCAAAAAAACAAAATGATTCGCCCCCCTGACTGCTGGGACCCACCAGCTACATCTTTGCACGCAAGGAAGTGCCTGACAGTCGGGACCCACCTGGTCGAAGCGTACATAGCGTTGTCATTCTGGTCGCGAACGTGTACGTACATATATACTGGTGGATGTAGAGGCGCGCACGTGTCGTAGTAGAGGCGCGCACGTCACATGTACACGTACGTACAGCGGCCAGGGTGCAAGAAAGAAAATACGGCCATGTATGTGTACATACGGGCGGGGTCTCAAACGCCTACTCGCGCATACGTACGGCGAGGGCTCCTGTACATGGCTGGGTCGGAACGGAGAAACAACATCGTCACCGTGTTCATGGGGAGGCAACGGAATGCGTCGTGTTCATGGGGAGGCAACGGAATGCGTCGTGTTCATGGGGAGGCAATGGAATGCGTTGTGTTCATCGGGAGGCAACGAAATGGGTCGTGTTCATCGGGAGGCAACAGAACACATGGGAACCAACCGGCTTGGACGGAACAGGCGATGGAAACGAGGCCTGGCATACCGCAGAACAGAGGAAACGGCCTTGTGTTCGACCTGCCACGTTTGAAACGGGGTCCTGTTGATCGGGAGGGGTCTAGCGTACCGCAAACCGGAGGAAACGGACCTCGTATGGTCGAAACGGGGGTCCTGTTGATCGGGAGGGGTGTGGCGTACCGCAAAACAGACGAAACGGACCTCCTACTGTCGAAACGGGGGTCCTGTTGATCGGGAGGGGTGTGGCGTACCGCAAAACGGACGAAACGGACTTGTGTTGGAGTGCTACGGTCGAAATGGGGGTCCTGTTCATTGGGAGGGGTGTGGCGTACTGCAAAACAGGACTCCATGGGATACTGTTCATCTCCACCGTCGACCTCCTCCGGCCTCCACGGGCTACCGTCGACCTCCTCCAGCCTCCACGGGCTCCTGTTCATCCAGCCTCCACCGCGCGCTACTCCACCGGCTACTGTTCAACCACCCCTCCACCGTCTACTGTTCATCCAGCCCTCCACACCACGGGGCCCTGTTCAACCACCCCTCCACGGGCACCCCTCCACCGTCTACTATT
>NC_041387.1:572727484-572753180 GCF_002162155.2 Triticum dicoccoides | reverse complement strand
GTTCATGCAATCGATCGGCTTCAGTTAGCAGCAGTAGCGAAGGAATCGCTCGATCGGGTTCAGTTAACAGCCATTAATCGATCGCTCGGGTTCAATAACGCGTAGCCTGCAGTGCAATCGCTTGGGTTCAGTTAGAGCCCAATGCCTCGCTCGGGTTCAGTTAGAGCCAACGCCTCGCACACACGCGCGTACGCGTACGAGAAAAACGCGCATCACTCGGCCCCCGACCTCCCACCGTAACCGGGAACTCCCCGAAATTTTCCTCCCCCTCACTTCTACCACGGTTTTTTCCGTCCTGGACGGCCCAAAGAATGTCATGCAGCTGTGTCTCCGGCCCGCCCAGGACGAAAAGCCCATTTTCTGTCATGATTTTTTGTCATAGAAGTAGGAGCCCACCACATCTATGATGATACCGGGTTTTGTCACAATTATCGTCATAGAAGTGTCATATGTATGACAGAAAAAAATTTCGTTCGGCCCAAAATGTCATGGATGTGTCTTTTTTTTGTAGTGTTACCCAATCACTATCAGCAACGGGATAAATTATACCTGCCTCAAGGAGCTTTAGTATCTCCTTTCTTACCACTTCTTTCATCTTAGGATTTAACCATCGTTGATGATCTCTAACTAGTTTGGAGCCTTCGACCAATTTAATTTTGTGCTGGCATAGAGTGGGACTAATGCCCTTAAGATCATTGAGAGTATATCCAATAGCAGCATGGTGCTTCTTCAGAGTTTTCAATAATCTTTCCTCTTCTTGCTCTGAAAGGTTAGCACTAATAATAACATGATATATCTTATTTTCATCAAGATAAGCATATTTAAGATTATTAGGTAAAGGTTTAAGCTCAAACACGGGATCACCCTTGGGTGGAGGGGGATCCCCTAGGATTTCAACAGGTAAGTTGTGTTTCAGAATAGGTCCCTGTTGAACGAATACTTCATCCATCTCCCTTCTTTCATTCATAAACATATTATTTTCATGGTCTAGCAAATATTGTTCTAATGGATCGGTAGGAGGCACGGCAATAGAAGCAAGACCAATAATTTCATCCTTACTAGGCAATTCTTTATCATGGGGTTGTCTACGAAATTTAGCAAAATTCAACTCATGAGACATATCTCCTAAGCCAATCATAACAACATCCTTTGTGCAATCTATCCTAGCATTAACAGTATTCAAGAAGGGTCTACCAAATATAATGGGACAAAAGCTATCTTGTGGGGAACCAAGAACAAGAAAATCAGCAGGATATTTAACTTTCCCACACAAGACTTCAACATCTCTAACAATCCCAACTAGTGAAATAGTATCTCCATTGGCAAGCTTAATGGTAACATCGATATCTTCTAACTCAGCGGGTGCGATATCATGCATAATTTCTTCATATAAGGAATGAGATATTTCACTAGCACTAGCACCCATATCACATAAGCCATGATAACAATGATCTCCTATTTTAACAGAAATAACAGGCATGCCTACAACCATTCTATGTATCTTAGCATCGAGTTTAGCAATATTAGTAGCTTCCTCATAGAAATAAATAACATGCCCAGCTAGGGATGGAAATGGAGTGGAAAGTTTTCGCTTTTCCGGAGGAAAAACGGAAATGGAGAGGAAATATGAAAACGGAAACAGAAATTTGCAAAACCGAAATGGAAATGAATTTTTTTATGCGGAAACGGAAACAAAAACGAAATGTTGTTTTCCGGTGGAACAAACATGGAAACGGAACTTTTCGTTTCCGTGAATATGGAATTTCCATTTCTACTATAGGCCCATGGCTGCTTTGTGGCCCTTCTACCAAACAACACACAATGACACAATGAGTAGAATGAGAATAACAGATCATTTGAGGACCAACTTCTACTACCACACACACAACTAGACCCTATACAGAATTGTCATGTGTTACTACAATACTGTTGGAGATATGCCCTAGAGGCAATCATGTATAATGATATTTCCTATGTGTTTATGAATAAAGATAGTCCTTGGACATTATCAATGATGTGTATCAGCAAGTACGTGACTTGTTTGTGGGACTATGCATTGTATGATGACTGTCCTAAAAGGTCCCTAGTCGAAAGGGCTATGTGGACGCGCAGCCGACTAGACTAGCATATGACACGGTCGATGGCTTGGTCTCACTAGCCATGGAGCATTGGATGCTTACCGGATAATATGGACTTGGAAAGGTCTGCTCGGATTCGACGTAGTCGGATCCGAGTCGAGATAAGGTCCGAGTCGGACAGACCCAACTATGAGACGCAGCGATATGTCATCTGTGAGTCTCTAGTACAACATATGTTCTATGTCCTAAGACCTGAGCTGACGCATGTACTCGGGATGGTGACAGACTTGCTTTGGGCCGACCAAACGCTACTCCGTGACTGGGTATTTACAAAGGTAGGTTTCGGGTTTGTCCAGTCCCATGCTGCGAGACATGGTCGAGCAAGATGGGATTTGCCCCTCCAATCAGGAGAGATATACTTTGGGCCCCTCGTGTGATCCGACCAGGATAAGCATGGCCATGCGACAGGGATTATGAGATAATCCGGTTTGTGCTCGGTATCACTGGAACGAGAAAGAGGTCGGGCTAGCACAAGGATGACAGTTTCGCCTTGAGCCCGACAACATATATCGTGAGGCAAAGGGAACAGAAGTGTGACATGTTGTACAGGTTCGCCTAACCAGCTTCATAGTCTGCTTGGTGGTTGGCATGCCTTGCTAGAGGCCACTACCAACCATGCAGGTCGGAGGTGATCCGAACTGTGACCAAGCCGACTTGAACCTAAGGGGTCGCGCGCTTAAGGGAAGGAACCTACAAGGTCGGTTCGTAGGACACTAGTCGGATGTGATCCGAACTGGACTAGGAACGCGACCGAGTAGACTTGTGGGCTTTAGGGTCCATGCGAGGCCCAAGTGTTGAGCCCGCGACGGGCGCCTAAATAAAGTGGAGGTGCGGCACACTCATGCGGTTGATTGCTTCGGTGCTGTGACTAGGGTTTGCATGTGTTGCGAATAGCCACCTCCACTGACCGCCAACTGTGTGATCATACCTAGCAGTCCGCCGCATGGTGTTCCTCCTGCACGCGCGAATACCGTTAGAGGCGGTGCACTTGCGCCGCTCCGGCGAACTTTTACGTGGGATTGGACGACCGGCTGTTCGAGGGAGATCGGACAAGGAGGAGACAATCCACGCGGACGCGCTGCCCCAACTCTTCTTCCGCTGCACGGCATTGCACGTCTAGTGGTAACAAACTGTGATCCATCTCCCGTAGCATGTTCTTGGTTGTTCTGCGCATAGGAAATTATAATTTGCAGTCGACGCACCCTACCATAGAACCCAGCAGTGGTATCAGAGCCTCTGCTATAGGATTTGGATTCAGATCATATGCATATTAGATATGTGGAGGCAGCAGATCAGATCTATTGTTCTTGATGAGATAGGCTATGTGCACGGTTGATGAGATCAATTGCACATGGGGATTGAAGAGGCTATGTTTTCTGATGATCGGAGTCGATGAGGTCGTAACACGATCTACCCCTACCGGTCGGTCATCCGCCATCGGGGTTAATAGTGAAACGTAAATCCGAATCGGATTCATGATGCTCGATATGATCGGTCAGATCAGAAAATTCGGCGTGATCGGAGTTCGGATGCGATCTGTGATTTCCGAAAACGGCGTGTGCGTAGTGCCGTGTATTTTGTACCTGACACACAAACTGGTAGAATGCGATTCTATGCACAACTTTGTTTTGCAGGTTTGATGTGAATAGTACGGCTCATGTGTATGTGATGCATGTGTGTAATTTATACGTGGCATGCGTGTCATGTTTGTCAGCCGGCAGGAGCCAAAGTGCTGTCATTATATTGTATAACGACCTGCGTGTCGACTTGTGACTCTATGTAAATTCATTACTAGTTGTAGTAGTTGGATAATAGAGATCAGGTTGGTGGCTTGGCGTCCCGGCGTGACAAACAAGATGGAGTTCCTAGATGTCATCGGAGTCGGAGCCGACCTGGAAGAATGTCCATGAAGGAGCCATACTATTTCACAATATGTGTTATTTGTGATTGTTATGCTTCTTTGTTTCTATGCATGTTAGAATGGTAGAAAGATCCCTCATGAATATCAAGCGAATTGCCATCCCCGATGTTGCACCTTCGCACGTCAAGTATGTCTAGTAGTGGGCTCATAAAATTGGGGTGCTGCTGGATGTCCTTGAACTGAAGGGTTCGTGTCGGACATGGACATGCACTGCATCAGGTTAACTTGACGAGGCTATCAAAACGGTTTTGGGCCTTGTGGCAAAGAAGGTTGGGAGCCTGGGTATAAGGTACCTTCCCAACCGACAGGAGTCGTATAGAGATACGATTAGCAAGGAGTTGCTTACCGGATAGGTATGTTGGCTAGCAGTGATGCTAAAGCTCACTAGTCGCATGCGCTAGTCGGATCCTGAATCACTAAGAGTTTGCGGAGGGATGCTGACTTCAGTGGGAGTATTTTTGTTTAGGCGAATTACTCTAATAAACACATTGCTTAGTGATTGCATATTTTCTGTTGTAGATCAATGGCACCACCTGCTCAACCCAACTTTGCATTGAAATCAATTCTGGAAAAGGATAAACTGAATGGAACAAACTTTACCACCTGGTATAGAAATCTGAGAATTGTTCTCAAGCACAATAAAAAGGAACATATTCTAGAGGATCCACTTCCAGAGGAACCTGCCGATAATGCTAACGCCACAACTGAGAATGCCTACAAGAAACTCGTTGATGAATCAACGGAGATCAGCTGTCTGATGCTGGCTTGTATGGAGCCCGATTTGCAACAACATTTCGAAAATGTTGAGGCTTACGATATGATCGAGAGTCTCAAGAGCATGTTTCAGACACAGGCTAGGACCGAAAGGTTCAACGTCTGGCGATCCTTAATGGATTGCAAGCTGAAGGAAGGTGATCCACTGAGCCCACATGTGATCAAGATGATCGGATATGTGCAAGCTTTGGATTGTTTGGGCTTCCCGCTCTTGGATGAGCTGGCTACTAATGTTGTTTTGGGTTCTCTTCCGCCCAGCTATGGGACGTTCATCTCGAACTATCATATGCATGGCATGGATAAGAAGCTCACTGAATTGCATGGGATGCTCAAAGTGGCAGAGCAGGATATTAAGAAAGGCATGCATCAAGTGTTGATGGTGCAGAAATCGGCTAAGTTCAAGAAGAGTTGGTCCAAGAAAAAGGCTAAGGCAAAGGGCACGGAGATGGTAACCTCTGCCGCTACGCCGAAGTCTGGACCAGACTCAAAGACCGTTTGCTTTCACTGCAAGGAGACCGGTCACTGGAAGAGGAACTGTAGCAAGTGGCTTGCAGAGCATGGCAAGAAGGCCGGAAATGCTTCTTCAGGCAAAGGTACACTTGTTGCATATGTTATAGACATTTACCTTGCTGACATACCTAGTAGCTCTTGGGTATTTGATACCGGATCGGTTGTTCATATTTGCAACTCGATGTAGGGGCTGGTAAGAACTAGGCGTGTGGCACAAGGGGAGATTGACATCAGGGTCGGCAACAAAGCAAGAGTTGCTGCTTTGGAGGTCGGCATGATGCACCTCCAGCTTCCTTCTGGATTCATTATGGAATTGAATAATTTTTATTACATTCCTGCACTTAGTCAGAACATTATTTCTGCCTCATGTTTGATGAGTCAAGGTTATCAATTCAATTTAAAGGACAATGGTTGTTCGATATTTTTGAATGGTATGTTCCACGGCTATGCACCCATTGTTGATGGGCTATTTATATTGAATCTAGAACAGGAACCAGTCTATAACATGAATGTCAAGGGGCATAAGCCTAATGAGATAAATCTGACATACTTCTAGCATTGCCGGCTTGGACACATTAGTCTGAAACGCATGAAGAAGCTCCATGATGATGGGCTCCAACTTCGTCCGACTTCGGGTCGTTCGAGACATGCGAATCATGCTTGCTCGGCAAGATGACTAAGTCTCCTTTCGCAAAGAGTTGCGAGAGGGCGTCTGAGCTATTGGAACTCATACATAGTGATGTGTGTGGTCCAATGAGCACAACTGCTAGAGGTGGCTATCAGTACTTCGTGACTTTTACCGACGACTTGAGTAGATATGGATATATCTATTTGATGAGGCACAAGTCGGAAACTTTTGAAAAGTTCAAAGAGTTTCAGAACGAGGTTGAGAATCAGCTCGGCAAGACTATAAAGCTTCTGCGATCTGATCGTGGAGGTGAGTACATGAGCCAGGAGTTTGATGATCATTTGAAAAGCCGAGGTATAGTACCTCAGCTCACACCTCCGGGTACGCCACAGAGAAATGGAGTGTCAGAACGAAGGAATAGGACCTTGTTGGACATGGTCCGGTCTATGATGAGCAAATCGGATTTACCCTTGTCATTCTGGGGATACGCTCTAGAAACAGCAGCTTTCACACTTAACAGGGCACCATCAAAATCCGTAGACAAGACACCACATGAGATGTGGACTGGGAAGAGTCCCATTTTGTCTTTTCTAAAGATTTGGGGTTGTGAAGCATTTGTCAAGCGACTTATGTCAGACAAGCTTACACCTAAATTGGATAAATGCATATTCGTGGGATATCCGTGGGAAACCTTGGGATATAGCTTCTACAACCGGGAAGAGAACAACTGTTTGTTGCTCGGAACGGGGTTTTCCTTGAGAAAGAGTTTCTCAGTCGGGAGGCCAGTGGGAGGACGGTTCGACTCGAAGAAATTCGAGGACCACTTGGGGACGGCTCGGCTGGTGATGAGATCATACCGGAGTCAGTCAGGGAACCTATAGTGGCAGCGGCACCGGAACCACGGAGGTCAGAAAGGTTGCGTAAAGTGCGTGATGTATTGTTGCTAGAAAGAGACGAGCCGGCCACATATGCGGAAGCGATGGTGAGCACAGATTCCGAGGCATGGCTGGAGGCCATGGGATCCGAGTTAAAGTCCATGGATGAGAATCAAGTCTGGGACTTGGTTGATCCGCCACCTGGCGTAATGGCCATTGGTTGCAAATGGGTTTTTAAGAAGAAAACCGATGTGGATGGAAATTTTCAGATCCACAAAGCTTGGCTTGTCGCTAAAGGTTATGGACAAGTTCAAGGAATTGACTATGACGAGACTTACTCGCCGGTAGCGATGCTGAAGTTGGTGAGGATCATACTAGCTATAGCTGCATATTTCCATTACGAGATATGGCAGATGGATGTCAAAACAGCTTTCCTTCACGGAAATTTAACCGAGGACGTGTATATGATACAACCCGAGGGTTTTGTCGATCTGACTAGCACTAGTAAGGTATGCAAGCTCAAGAGATCCATTTATGGGTTGAAGTAAGCATCTCGGAGTTGGAACATTCGTTTTGATGAGGCCGTCACTGGTCTCGGTTTCATCAAAAGCGAAGAGGACTCTTGTTTATACAAGAAGTTAAGTGGGAGCTCGATAGTGTTTTTGATCTTGTATGTGGACGACATACTACTGATCGAAAATAATGTTTCGATGCTGAACTCGGTCAAGGAGTCATTGAATGGCAAGTTTTCGATGAAAGACCTTGGTGAGGCAGTGTATATTTTAGGCATTAAGATCTATAGAGATAGATCGAGGAGGCTACTCGGCTTGAGCCAGAGCACGTACATTGATAAAGTGTTGAAGCGGTTCAACATGAGTGAGGCGAAGAAAGGGTTCTTTCCACTCTCACATGGTATAAGGCTGAGCGAGACTCAGAGTCCTTCGACATCTGATGAGCGAAGCAGGATGAGTAGGATTCCGTATGCCTCTACAATCGTATCCATCATGTATGCCATGATATGTACAAGGCCTGATGTTGCTTTTGCAATAATCCTAACAAGTAGGTACCAGGCCAACCCAGGTGAGAGTCACTGGGCAGAGGTAAAGACTATTTTGAAGTACCTGAAAAGGACTAAAGAGATGGTCCTAGTTTATGGAGGTGAGGAAGAGCTCGTTGTAAGGGGTTACGCCGATGCTAGTTTCCAAACCGACAAAGATGATTGTCGATCACAGTCCGGATTCATGTACGTCCTGAACGGAGGGGCAGCGCACTGGATGAGTTCCAAGCAGGATACGGTGGCCGATTCTACCACAGAAGCCGAATACATTGCGGCTTGTGAAGCTGCAAAAGAAGGTGTTTGGATCCGGCATTTTCAGGATGATCTTGGTATTTTCCCAGCCTCGGTGAAACCGTTGGACCTTTATTGTGATAATTCTGGTGCCGTCGCACAAGCCAAGGAGCCAAGAAATCACCACAAGGTCAGGCACATAGACCGGAAATATCACCTGATACGAAAGATCGTAAAGAATGGTGATGTAGAATTATGCAAGATTCACATGGATGCAAATGTTGCAGATCCGTTGACTAAGACGCTTCCACAACCCAAGCATGAGGGGCACATTAGAGCTATGGGCATTCGATGTCTATTTGATTGACTCTAGTGCAAGTGGGAGACTGTTAGAGATATGCCCTAGAGGCAATCATGTATGATGATATTTCCTATGTGTTTATGAATAAAGATAGTCCTTGGACATTATCAATGATGTGTATCAGCAAGTACGTGACTTGTTTGTGGGACTATGCATTGTATGATGACTGTCCTAAAAGGTCCCTAGTCGAAAGGGTTGTGTGGACGCGCAGCCGACTAGACTAGCATATGACACGGTCGATGGCTTGGTCTCACTAGCCATGGAGCATTGGATGCTAACCGGATAATATGGACTTGGAAAGGTCTGGTCGGATTCGACATAGTCGGATCTGAGTCGAGATAAGGTCCGAGTCGGACAGACCCAACTATGAGACGCAGCGATATGTCATATGTGAGTCTCTAGTACAACATACGTTCTATGTCCTAAGACCTAAGCTGACGCATGTACTCGGGATGGTGACAGACTTGCTTTGGGCCGACCAAACGCTACTCCGTGACTGGGTAGTTACAAAGGTAGGTTTCGGGTTTGTCCAGTCCCATGCTACGAGACATGGTCGAGCAAGATGGGATTTGCCCCTCCGATCAAGAGAGATATACTCTGGGCCCCTCGTGTGATCCGACCAGGATAAGCATGGCCATGCGACAGGGATTATGAGATAATCCGGTTTGTGTTCAGTATCAATGGAACGAGAAAGAGGTCGGGCTAGCACAAGGATGACAGTTTCGCCTTGAGCCCGACAACATATATCGTGAGGCAAAGGGAACAGAAGTGTGACACATTGTACAGGTTCGCCTAACCAGCTTCATAGTCTGCTTGGTGGTTGGCATGCCTTGCTAGAGGCCGCTACCAACCGTGCAGGTCGGAGGTGATCTGAACTGTGACCAAGCCGACTTGAACCTAGGGGTCGCGCGCTTAAGGGAAGGAACCTACAAGGTCGGTTCGTAGGACACTGGTCGGATGTGATCCGAACTAGACTAGGAACATGACCAAGTAGACTTGTGGGCTTTAGGGTCCATGGGAGGCCCAAGTGTTGAGCCCGCGATGGACGCCTATATAAAGTGGAGGTGTGGCACACTCATGCGGTTGATCGCTTCGACGCTGTGACTAGGGTTTGCATGTGTTGCGAATAGCCACCTCCACTCGCCGCCGACTGTGTGATCAGACCTAGCAGTCCACCGCACGGTGTTCCTCCTGCACGCGCGGATACCGTTAGAGGCGATGCACTTGCGCCGCTCCGGCGAACTTGTACGTGGGATCGGACGACCGGGTATTTGAGGGAGATCGGACGAGGAGGAGACGATCCACGCGGACGCGCTGCGCCAACTCTTCTTCCGCTGCACGGCACTGCGCGTCTAGTGGTAATGAACTGTGATCCATCTCCCGTAGCATGTTCTTGGTTGTTCTGCGCGTAGGAAATTTTAATTTGCAGTCGACGCACCCTACCGTAGAACCCAACAAATACTACCCTGTTGCTAACACAACTATATTATTTTGTAGCCATGTTAAAAATTCCATAAATTTGTTTGCTTATTGTCTGTATTTCTCTATGATACAAGGGGGGTTTTAAGTTCCGGTCAACACACAGTTTCGTTTCCGTGTCCGCTTTGTATTCGCTCCGTGTCTGTTTTCGGTACTATCTGTTTCCATATTCATTTCTAGGGTTTCTGTATTCGTTTCCGCTTTTGCAAAAAAATATGAAAACAAATATGACAGCACCCAGTTCGTTCATTTCCGCGCCGTTTTCATCCCTATGCCCAGCTATATTATCCGCCAGGAGATCTTTAACCTTAGCAATACTAGGTTCAACTTTAATTTGCCCAGGAGGGGTATATGTTCTAGTATTACTCTTACGAACAACAGTTGAAGCTTTAGCATGATCCTTTATCCTAACAGGGAAAGGTGGTTTCTCAACATAAGTAGTAGGAACAATAGGATCGTTATAAGTGATAGTCTTTTCTTCAACTGTAATAGGTGCAAGTACTTTTACTTCAATGGGAGGATTTTATTTAAACCACTTCTCCTTAGGGAGATCAACGTGAGTAGCAAAAGATTCACAGAAAGAAGCTACTATCTCAGAGTCAAGTCCATATTTAGCGCTAAATCCACGAAAAGCATCGGTATCCATAAAAGATTTAACACAATCAAACAAAGGTGTCATACCTGACTCCTTACCATCATCGGAACTCCAATCTTCAGAGTTGCATTTAATTCTTTCCAATAAATCCCACTTGAATTCAATAGTCTTCAGCATATAAGAACCAGCACAGGAAGTATCGAGCATGGTGCAATCATTGAGAGAAAGCCGAGCATAATTTTTTTGAATAATCATATCTCTTGAGAGCTCATGATTGGGGCATGAATATAACATTGACTTAAGCCTCCCTCAAGCTTGAGCGATGCTTTCTCCTTCGCGAGGCTTAAAATTATATATATAATTACGATCACGATGAACAAGATGCATAGGATAGAACTTCTGGTGAAATTCCAATTTCAATCGTTTGTAGTTCCAAGATCCCGTATCATCACATAGCCTATACCATATCAATGCATCTCCCTTCAAAGATAAAGGGAAGACCTTCCTCTTAACAACATCATCGGGAATACCTGCAAGCTTAAATAATCACAAACTTCATCCACATAGATAAGGTGTAAATCGGGATGTAATGTTCCATCTCCTGCAAAGGGATTAGCTAGCAGTTTCTCTATCATACCCGAAGGAATCTCAAAGTAAACATTTTCAGTAGGTTCAGTAGGTTGAGGAGCAACTCTTTGATCTACTGGTCGGGGCGAATATGCCCCGAACAAGATCCTCAAAGGATTAGTTTCCATAGTAACAAGTGACAGTAAATTTCAGCACACTATATAAATGTTTCCTTACTAAGTTCCACTCACCAAAGGCGCTTCACTCCCCGGCAACGGCGCCAGAAAAGAGTCTTGATGACCCACAAGTATAGGGATCTATCATAGTCCTTTCAATAAGTAAGAGTGTAGAACCCAACGAGGAGCAGAAGGAAATGACAAGTGGTTTTCAGTAAGGTATTCTCTGCAAGCACTAAAATTGTAGGTAACAGATAGTTTTATGATAAGATAATTTGTAACGGGTAACAAGCAATGAAAGTAAATAAAGTTCAGCAAGGTGGCCCAATCCTTTTTGTAGCAAAGGACAAGCCTGGACAATTTCTTATAATGAGAAAAGCGCTCCCGAGGACACATGGGAATTATCGTCAAGCTAGTTTTCATCACGCTCATATGATTCGCGTTCGGTACTTTGATAATTTGATATGTGGGTGGACCGGTGCTTGGGTACTGCCCTTTCTTGGACAAGCATCCCACTTATGATTAACCCCTATTGCAAGCATCCGCAACTACAAAAGAAGTATTAAGGTAAACCTAACCATAGCATGAAACTAGTGGATCCAAATCAGCCCCTTACGAACCAACACATAAACTAGGGTTTAAGCTTCTGTCACTCTAGCAACCCATCATCTACTTATTACTTCCCAATGCCTTCCTCTAGGCCCAAATAATGGTGAAGTGTCATGTAGTCGACGTTCACATAACACCACTAGAGGAGAGACAACATACATCTCATCAAAATATCGAACGAATACCAAATTCACATGACTACTAATAGCAAGACTTCACCCATGTCCTCAGGAACAAATGTAACTACTCACAAAGCATATTCATGTTCATGATCAGAGGAGTATTAATATGCATTAAGGATCTGAACATATGATCTTCCACCAAATAAACCAATTAGCATCAACTACAAGGAGTAATCAACACTACTAGCAACTCACAGGTACCAATTTGTGGTTTTGATACAAGATTGGATACAAGGGATGAACTAGGGTTTGAGAGGAGATGGTGCTGGTGAAGATGTTGATGGAGATTGACCCCCTCCCGATGAGAGGATCGTTGGTGATGACGATGGTGATGATTTCTCCCTCCCGGAGGGAAGTTTCCCCGGTAGAACAGCTCCGTTGGAGCCCTAGATTGGTTCCACCAAGGTTCCGCCTCGTGACGGTGGAGTTTCGTCCCATAAGCTTGCTTATGATTTTTTCTAGGGTAAGAGGCTTCATATAGCAGAAGATGGTCACTAGAGGGCCACTAGGGGGCCCACGAGACAGGGGACGCGCCCAGTAGGGGGGGCACCCCCACCCTCGTGGCCAGGGTGTGGGCCCCCTCTGGTACTTTCTTTGCTCAATAATTCTTATTAATACCAAAAATGACTTTCGTGGAGTTTCAGGACTTTTGGAGCTGTGCAGAATAGGTTTCCAATATTTGCTCCTTTTCCAGCCCAGAATTCCAGCTGCCGGCATTCTCCCTCCTCATGATAAACCTTGTAAAATAAGAGAGAATAGCCATAAGTATTGTGACATAACGTGTAATAACAACCGATAATGCAATAAATATTGATACAAAAGCATGATGCAAAATGGACGTATCACACCCCCCCCTCCCACAGTCGTAATGGTCGATGCATCGTGAAGTCGTGGCTGGAGTGGAAATCTACGAGGTTGCTCAAGCAAGGCGGTAGCCCTTTGTGCCGTTTGTCGAGGTAGCCGAGAGCGTATGGTGGTGGAGCCGTGGTCGAGGTAGCCGTGCGAAGAATCCCGTGGTCAATGTCGAGTCGGGGTAGTCGGTGTCGATGATGTCGCCATGGGGCCGCGGGCGCAAGGAGGCATCGAGTTAGTCATGGGCGCAGTGATGTCGAAGTAGGGGTGCGCCGGGAGGTAGAAGGTGTTGACGAAGCGTCGCGCCGGGTTTGCCAAGCCCGGGGACACGTCGTGGACAAAGGCACACATTAGTGTTGCCAGCACCAGGCATGCGTAGACGGACGAAGACGAAGTTGACGAAGTGCCGCTCTAGGCTTGCCAGGCCTGGGGACATGTCGTGGACGAAGGCACGCACCGGTGTTGCCAGTACCGGGCATGCGCATTCGAAGGACCTGCTCGAGCTGTACGCCATGTCGGAGAAGTCGGAGAGGCCAGCAGAGAAGGACTGGACGATGGTTGCGGCATCCATCGGCGCAGGGCCGATGTCACCAACGGTGGTTGGAGTAGATGAAGTGGTCTGGGTAGATGATGGCGACACTGGCGACGGGCCGGTGCTGGACGAAGACGAAGGAGGTGGATAGGCGGCAGCGACCTGACGGCAGCGGCAGCGGCTAGGTTATGAGCGCGGCGATGATGCACGAAGTAGGCGAGGAACCCGACAGTGTGACGAAGACCGGCGCGGACGGTGGCGTTCCCGCGCCGAGGAAGATGGCGCGGCGCATACCATGGGAGATCGACGCACGGTGACGGCGGAGTGGACCGCGGGCCACGGCGCTACGGCCTGAAGGGGCGACGCAGTGGCGGCGGACAGGTCGGGGTGACGGTGGGAAGGCCTCGGGGCGGCGGCGGGGACCACGGGTCGCGACGCTATGACCCGAGGAGGCGACGCAACGACGGAGCCCAGGTCGGTGCAACTGCGGGGACGACCTCGGTGCGGCGGCAGGGACCGCGTATCGTGGCACTACGACCCGAAAGGGCGACACAGCGGTGATGCGCAAGTCGATGCAGCCGCGAGGAGAACCACGGGGCGGCGGCGCTGCGGCCCAACGGGGCAACGCCGCGACAACCCGTTGCTCGATCGGTGGAGAGGCACGCTATCCTCGGGACAGTCTTCACGGGCCTGCGAAGGCGCGTGCAAGCAACTGGCAAGGTCGTTCGCACGGCACGGATGAAAAAGGATCGCGTACGCTCGGGTGATCAGTCCAAACTTCCACGAAGTTGAAGTGTCCGCTCCTCATAGTGCATCCTTGTCCGATGTAGCTGCAGACGAGGACTGGCCAGGGCCACACGTTGTGTAGAGCCACGAGCCCAAGCATCAGGTGTGACTTGACCAAGACGCCTGCATGCCTTGACGTTGAACGGAAGACGTGTATTGGGCACCGTAACACTCACGTGCGGCCGAGGTCGCTGCATCCAACGCGTGCGTGGGACGCGGGATGACCTGCGGTTACACGGTGGCCACCAGTTACACCATGACGCACCATCCTGCAGGAATAAGCATGATGCTGCCGAGGGAGATGAACGTGGGGTTGATGAAGTAGTCCCGACCGGAGCACGACAACGACGGCCGGCGGACAGCGACACGTGGGCAGACGTACGGACGACGGTCTCGTCGCGCGTAGCCGCCGGGTCGGAGAAGAGGCCGGCCGATCGCGCCGGTGCCGAAGTAGAGGCGTGTGGGGGTCAACGGCCGCGGTGGATGACGCAAACCGATCTTAGATTGAAAAACCAAAAAAGAAAGCGTCGATTAAAGCGACCCGCAAGAGAGAGAAACCCAGATCAATGGATCGGAAAAAGACTCTCTAGGGCAGCCAGGCAACATGACTGGCGGACAAACCCTAGGTACGGGCGACGCGGCCCCCGGCAGCGGTCATGGAGGCCGATCACCCCGGGGCGGCGTGCCGGTGCGGAAGCGGCGGACGGCGGGCGGCGGCTAGGGTTGGATCGGTTAGGCTGATACCATGTTAGAAGAGAAAGAGGGGTTTGGTGGAATAGTTCGTTGTATTGCTTGAGCCTCGTGGGCGTACTATATAGAAGTACATGATCTACTTGGAGTACAAGGCAAGCCAGAATATTTCCTAGTCTAACCTATGCTTCCAGTCTAATTAATATACTAAAGAGAGTACGAGGCGCCTACGATGACTTCGTAAAATCTCAAGATGATGTGCCAGCTCAGTCTCTCGGAGATGCTCATCGGGATAGGATGTGCGTGTATGCATTCATGTAGATGAGTATATTCACGTATATATATGAGCATTTGTGTTTGTACTGATGTAAATAAAAGTCAAAATATGGTCGGTGCCCGTTCAAGTCTCGGACTCACAGGAAACGGAAGTTTTTGGTTGTTTGAGCGGCAGGTGAAAACGGATACGAGGATTCCTCCTACCTGACGCTCACTGAGTCAATTTTTTTTAGCGAAACACAATTGGATTTTATTATTAATGTTCTGTAGTACAAATTTTCAATTTATTCATTATCTATCATGACAGTACAGAAAATATCATAATTTAAAAAATTATAATTAAATCCGTGGATCACCTAGCGACATGGATTTCGAGTCGCTCGACTAGTTGCGACTAGTCGACGACTAGTCTATGAGTCGCAAAAATATGGTCGACTCAGCTTAGTGTCGACTCGTGACTCTTAGTCGCGACTAGTCACAACGCAGGCTCGACTTCTTCCGAGTCACTGCCCCAGAGCGACTCGCATGAGTCGCGACTCGAAAACCATGCCTAGCGACGACTAAAAGCACCGGAGAGCGTATATCATCGCCCTTTTCTCGTTGAAACCAAACAAATATTATTATAGTAGACGGTCGAAAAGTCTTGCTAAGGGCCCAAAATATTAGGGCACCGGAACAGCATCGGCCGTCGATAAAGAGAAACGTAGACGACAGGATCAAATCCAGAAAGCGGTAGGTGAACGGCAACATTCCAACTCCCAGTGAGGACACTTGTAAAGCATGGTGCGCATGTTCACCGGCCGAACCTCACCGCTGTGCTGGCGCTCAACCCGGAAGGTTGCCAGTCGAAGCAGCATCCACGTCCTGGACTCGGTGAAAATGTCGTACCCCTTGCGCGTGATGGTCTCGAGGAGGCAGAACTCAGCGTTTCCCATGTAAGTGAGGCTCACGGCAAGGTGCCTCTTCCACCTATTGTAGTACACCCTGTCGTCAACGGATGTCCAGGTCGGGCATTCACAGCGGGCGTCGTCGGGTGATATGACATTGCACACGGCGATGTACCCTTTTTGGTGTGAGCAGAGTCCCACCCACGCATCCAGCTCGCGCACGAAGTAGGCCTCGCCATGGAAAGGCAGGAGCCAGCTCCCGTGACGCGTCCGGGCGAGGCGGCCGGTGTCGAAGGAGAAGGTGCCCCTCTCCGCGACGGAGAGGAAGATGGTGGATCCGTCTGGATGCACCGCTTGGGCCGAGACAAGGATGGGCAGCTTGATCGGCGGCGGGCGGAGGGACTTCCACCGCCATTCACCCCAACCACGGCGGGGCGCCGGTCCAAGTTTCTCCATTGAGGGAACAAATTTGTAGTTAAAGCGGTCGTAGTCGGTCTCGAGGGCGTAGATGTCGACGCCGACAGTTAGGAACTCGGCGAGCTCCTTTGGGGCGAGCTGTGGAGGGCATACGGTCACCTGCGACGTCGCGCTGTCGTACACCATGGTGCTGCGGCCGGCGTCCGCGTCCTTGTAGAAAGCAAAGATCTTGTTGCCCGTGCACACGAACTGGTCGTTCTGGTGGCGGTCGGGGGACGCCATGCGGATCGACACGCAATCATGCGGCAGATGCCGCGCCGTGGACTCCAAGTGGTCGTCCGTGCCCGTGCCTGGTTGGAAGGCGTCGACGTCGAGCTTGTACACCGTGCATCCCCGCGCGTAATCATGCACGATTAGATGGAGGCGTCCCCGACGAGGCCGCTCGGATGCGCCTGCTTCATCCTCACATCGCCGACGCTTCCCCATCCCGGCGCGGCGTGCAAAAGCTGGTGGCGACCTGTTCTCGTTTCTCTTTAATCTCCCTCGGTCGGTCCACAACCTATACTATAGCTTGTACGTGGGGTTCTTGCACCTTTGCTCCCCCTACGTGATATACGGTCAGTATATATAGAACGACCAGCTGAATCAACCATCCAAGTCGAAATACGGCTCCCCTAAGAAAAAAAAGTCGAAATACGGTCAGTACCCATCCAAGTCTCGGACTCTGGAGGAAACGGGATTTTTTGAGAAAACGGCCCGGTTGGATTTGTCTGCAACCGCGACGACGTAACCATCCATCCAACGCGTCGCTCGCTCGGATCGAAAACGGAGTCGCAAACACGTTTAAGACAGAGACCAACCGGAAACGGGCATCGATGGTGTGTGTCGGGTTGGGCTCAGCTGCAGGGCTCCCTGCACGAATTATTGTGCAGGGCCAATAAGAGATCGCCATGTGTCCTTGTGGGTCAACTACCTTTTTTTTCAAAACGGAGGCATAAGATTTGCCTCATCTATTAAATAAGGAGAGAATAGAGTTTAGAGTTTTACAGGACACCCCATACAAGCGACATGACAATTACTCACGTACAATAATAGTCCCTAGCTTCCTGGCGCCGGCAGTAACCCATAACTTTGCCTCACCAATGATGGTTTGGAGGAGAATAGGTGGTCGCGCAAATTTTTGCCGAAATACCCTAGCATTTCGCTCGTTCCAAATGGTTCAAGAGGTGAGCATGACGAGAGAGGACATGGCATGCCAATTCGGGTTTCGCTCATCGGTACGCTTGACCCACCACTCCTTGACGGATTCATCAAGATGCCAATCGGGAATGTTGACGTAAGGTAGCCCAAGCTTCTCGATGATAGATCTCCAAAGCCTAAGAGTGTAACAACACTTGAAGAAGAGGTGTGGCCCCGTTTCTTGCTCTCTCTTGCATAGCGGACAAAGACCACAATTTACCCAACCACGCTTCTCCAATCGATCGGCGGTCCAAATTCGGTCTTGCAGGGCAAGCAACGCAAAGAATTTTACCTTAGGGGGTGCCCAAGCCTTCCAAACCATACGGTCCATGAAAGAGAGAGTCAATCCAAGGAACAGAGCCTTGTACGCAGTGGCCGCCGAGTAGATCCCATCGTTCGCAGTGGCCAACTACCTTCAATTAAGTTATTAGTTTAGATTATTCTGTTACGGCCTTGTTCATCTTGTAGCTTGGGTCCGTCCTCGCCGGGCCTGTAGCTGCGCGTTATTCTTCTCCCTGGTATGATGTGCCCGTCGTCGCCGGTGTCTCCTATTTTATTGTGCGGCCATCACTATCTCATGTCCCACGCCGCCGGTGGTGCCTCCTCTGCTCCGCTTCAGCATTGCCGGATCGCTTTACCATCGTCCACCCGTTTTTCATAGCACGGTCGCCACATATGTTTTCTTTACTTTTGCGCTCAGCTCGCCTCAAGATTTTGCATGTCTGATTGCGAGATCAATTAAAGCCTGCATGCCAAAGGAATTGAGTCAAAGCGAATTAATTGGGAGATTGAAACCGTCTTTTTCAAGTACGGAGAAGAGAAGCGCTGCCGTGTTGGTCTCCCGCTCGGCGAGATTCAGTTGTGCTCTTGGGGTTCCACGAGACCACGACATCAGAAGTCCCTCCGTGTAGACGGCACCTCGGCTCTCTAGATGGAGACTTCAAATACTTCAAAACCAAGGAACAGAAGAACTGCAACGAGTGCTCTTGACGGCATCAGCGACGTGCTCCTAATCGTGTCCGCCCTCCTTCTCTGTTGCTGTGGCGGCCGCCGGATGTTGCAGGAAACCGTCCTTTCTAGGAGTACTTGCTAGCAACCATTCTTGTGTGAAGCCATTCAGTAAATCAGTATTCCTTTTGCGTAGGCCAGGCGAGGAAGGACCAGCGAAGACGATATTTAGACCGTAACAGAATAATCTAACTTAATTGGGGTGGTTGGCCCACAAAGACACATGGCGATCTTTTATTGGCCCTGGACAATAATTTGTGCAGGGGGCCCTGCAGCTGAACCGAACTCGCGTTACTCGCGTTTCTTCCTTCCTTCCGCTTCCTCCCGAGGGCCCTGCAGCAAACACCCTTTTTATCCAACCAACCAAATAATGTCTATTTTTTCATTTCTTTTCAATTCAATAAATAATATCCGAATTGGTGCACGCACGCGCAACGTATCCCTATCCGCTGGGAGTGGAACCCATCCACCCTCCCATTCCCACGCACGCCCCTCCCCCTCCCAACCTCGTCTTCGTCGACCATGCACGCACATTCGCCGCCGGCCGGGAATCCTACCTACCTCGTCGTATCGATTTGTTTGCCCTCTTACTCGCCTCCGCCATGGTATCTCCTCCTAAAAAAGCTCATATTTTTATTTCTCACCACCACACGCCCTCCGATGACACTATACGCATCATCGGATGGGGATCAAATGTAAGAGACATTATTTCTCCTAAGGGGCATCGTCGCCACCACACAACCCCAACCAAGATGTTGAACAAAACAAGAACAAGAGTGGGATTCCTCCCGCCGGCGAGGGGCCGTGGTCCTCCGCACCTCCATGGCCCAAAGGCCATGGGAGGCGAGGCAGACCGGCGGCTGCCAACGGGAGGAGGGGAAACCCTAGTCGCCTAAGAGTAGTTTCTTTGATTTACACCGAGACTTTATTAATGAACAGTATAATGTTTAACATAGCCTAGGGCTCCAAAAGCCAAACATAACGTCATGGAACAAGCTGTAGCAAATTTCGAGCAATATTATGGTCATCCCCATTAGACTATCTTCCTTCATGCTTAAACACTATCTAAGAAGAACTAGCGGCAGATTCGAACAATTTTTAATACAATTCAAAAAATTCCATGGAAATTGTGAACAATTTTTTCAAAACACAAAAAATGAAAATCCAACCATTTTTTGCACAACAAGATTTTTTTCTTAAATTTTGGACTTCTTTGAAAGAATGAACAATTATTGGAAAGCATGAAGATTTTTTTTGAAGTTGTGAACAAGTTTTGAAACTACGAACCTTTTAAAAATTTGAGATTTTATTTGAAATTCCCAACAATGTTTGTACAAGCCGAACAATTTTTGTAAATTCAATCTCTTTTGAAAAAGCAAACACATCTAAAAATGCATTTTTCTTTAAAAAGTGGGAACAATTTTGAGACTCGAACAAAATTTAGAATTGTTTTTAAAAAGTTTTGAACATTTTTGGAAACATATTTTTTTCAAATCTATGAACATTCCTTTAAAACATGAATATTTTTTTGATTTCGTGGACAAATTTGAAATCAAGAATATATTTTTTTGAAAATCCCAAACAGGTTTGAAAACCGTGAAATCTTTTTGAAATTCCAAAAAAAATTAGTTAACAAACATTTTTCAGAATTGCGAACACAAATTTGAAAAACGGGGACAGCCTTTTGAGTTCCGGACAATATTTGAAATTTTGAAGCATTCCTAGGAAAAAGAATAATAAACTCGAAAAAGGAAAAAGAAAAGGAAATGACAAAGAAAATAAAAAAACTGAAAACTAGAAAAGAAACAAATAACATGTTCAAGAACCATCTAGAAGGTTTCCAAAAAAAAATGCTAGAAACCTTCCAGAATGTTCCCAAAAGCAGGATCGGTCGAACGCTTCGACGGGCCGGTCGAGAATGCTCGCTGTCTTGTCACTATACGCTTAAGGTGCCGAATAGGAGCTCCGCCCGAACAGCTTCCAAGCGATATATTCCCCCGCATCATGGGCCGGCCTAATATGAAGGGGGGGGGGGGACTCATTCGTTCATTCATGAGAAAATGTTAAGTGGTCTCGCTCGTTCGCACTTGACGGATTTCCTGAGTTGCTCGATCGCATTTGACCAGTCCACCGGTTGACAGTCGACTTTTCAAGAAAATGTGAAATGAAAAAAACAGAAGTTCGAAAACTAATGTTCATAGGTTTGAAAACAAATCACAATTCAATTTTTTTTACAGATTTAAAACAAGTTCATGCACTTAAAAAAGCTCATGAGCTCAAAAAAAAGTTCACGGGATTCAATAAAGATCACAATTTGGAAAAAGTTGTCAAACTCGAAAAGATTCACAAGTTCAATAAAATCATGGGATTTGAAAAATCATGGATTTGTTGAAAGTTCATGAACTTGAAAAGGTTGACAAAGTCAAAAAAAAGTTTGTGGGATTCAAAAATAGTCCGTAACTTGAAAAAAGTTTGAACTCGAAAAAGTTCACGAGTTCAATAAATTTCATAAAATTTGGAAAATGTTCATGAATTTTGAAAAAAAAATCATGAATATGAAAAAACTTCATCAAGTTTGGAATAAAAAATCACGAGCTTGAAAGGTTCATCAGCTTTGAAAAAAAAGTTCATCAATCTGAAATAACTTCGCAAGATTTTTAAAATGTTTACATATTTGAAAAAATTAATAGATTTTAAGTAAATATAGTTCAAGAATTAAACTATGAGTTTGAAGATGGTTTTAATTTGAAAAAGTTCGCGTACTTAAAAAAAATAAAAACAAACAAGAGAACAAAGGAAACAAAAGTAGAAAAAATAGATGGCACACAAATGAAATAAGAAAAGCAAAAGGGCACACGATGTTGGCTATCACAGTTTGTGTGGTACTATACTTCACTGTTGGAGTTTCAATCCCCTCGTCGCATAAATATATCTAAAGCTTAAGAAAAATGTAAATGGGCCAAGCCCAGAACAGAGGGGGAGAGAGAGGGGGTGCGCCAAGTGGCGTTAACATCATAAAACGGCGCCTAGAGCGCCAAATAGGAATTGGGCGCTAAGGTGCCGAGTAGGAGCTCCCCAATTGCCCTGGTAGTATTCGTGCAGCCTCTTTGTGGGCCTTAGAACGAGAAAAAATGCCTTCTCATTGTAAAAAAAGGGACATTCTGAGTGGACCTTTTCCAACTGGTATATTTTTGAAGTGAAAAAAGACACCACACATGGACACATGCCATGTGTCATGCTATTGACGGTGATGTTACCTACAACTAAAAGGGCATATATCTCCTCCAGGAGAAATACATGATGGCTATCCTAAAAGGAAAAAAGAAATACATGATGGCAAACATGTCAGTTGATCCCTACTAGTAGGTTGAAGGTACAACCATGTCCAGTTCTATTCTAAAACAAACCTGAGATCAAAGGGCTATGAAAGAGCTCACGTAAAATTATGAAAAAAAAAACCTGACAAGTCTGGTATTTGCATCAAGATCCATCATATCCTAAGATGACCATTGAATTTCAGATCAACGGTTGAGGAGCTCCTGAAGCACCTAAGCTTTGGTGCTCCCGTAGCGCCTGAGATTTCCCCCCTTTCCAGCCATCTCAAGTTACCATCGTTTTTAATTATTGGAACTGCATCATAGGGTGTTTGTGGCTGTTAGTGATCTCAATTCCGCTTGGGCTACAGTGGCAAAAGCAGGAGTGCTACATGGGCTAGGCCGCTACTCCTGTAATCAAATCAGAATAGTTACATCGGCATATGGACCTTAGATCTCAAGAGTCAACACGGTGACCGCCACTGTCAGCCTCTGTGTGCCTGCTTGGAGGATCAACTACTTACCAACCCGCCTGAAAAATAGGGAGCTCCTATATGTTGCACTCTGTGACCAATTAATGGCGATTTGCACAGGGTGGCCCACTTGCACAACGGCGTCCCCCCAGTGGAAGTCACAAAAATGCACAGAGAATAAACCCCCTGACATCACGATCATGAAAGGGTGTTGATAGCCGATGGAGACATAGAGTGCAAGCTATTAAAAATCAGCGCATAACTCTAAGAAGAACTAGCGGCAGATTCGAACACTTTCTAAAACAATTCAAAAATTCCATGGAAATTGTGAACAATTTTTTAAAAATACAATTAGTTTTGAAAATCCAACCATTTTTTGAACAACGCTATTTTTTCTTAAATTTTGGACTTCTTTGAAAGAATGAACAATTATTGGAAAACATGAAGAATATGAATATTTTTGATTTTGCAAAGGTTTAACATTTTTGAAAAAGTGGGAACAATTTTTGCAAAGAATATGAATATGAATATGAATATGAATATTCTTGAAAAAGTGGGAACAATTTTGAGACTCAAACAAAATTTAGAATTGTTTTTGCAAAGTTTTAACATTTTTGCAAACACATTTTTTTTAAATCTCTGAACATTCCTTTAAAATATGAATATATTTTTGATTTCCTGGACAAAATTTGAAATCGAGAATATTTTTGTAAAATCCCAAACAGATTTTGAAAACCCTGAAATCTTTTTGAAATTCCAAAAAAATTATGTTGACAAACATTTTTCAGAATTGCGAACACAATTATGAAAAATAGGAGCAACCTTTTGAGTTCCGAACAATATTTGAATATTTGAAGCATTTCTAGGAAAAAGAATAATAAACTTGAAAAAGGAAAAAAGAAACGGAAAGTGACAAAGAAAATAAAAAAGTGAAAACTAGAAGAAAAACAAATAACATGTTCAAGAACCATCTAGAAGGTTTCCAAAAAAGCTAGAAACCTTCTAGAATGTTCCCAAAAGCAGGATCGGTCAAATGCTTTGATGGGCCGGCCGAGAATGCTCGCTCTCTTGTCACTGTACGCTTAAGGCGCCGAATAGGGGGAGCTCCTATTGAGCGCTGCAGGTGCCGGTTCGCCCCGCTGGCGCTCGCACGGACGGGAAGTGGGCCGGCCCAGCAACGTGCTATAAAAGCAAAAGGCGAAGGAAAAATGCTACGTTAAATTCTGGGAGACGTGGGACTCGAACTCCCGACGCTGTAGTACACGGCAACACGAGTTAACCACTAGACCATATTCAGTTTGTTGATTACTTAAGGAAAACTGAGCACTTTGACCTGTCATCCAGTACATACATTAAACATATACTAGTATTATATACCCACTATAAATTATTTGACTAAAGAAAAAATAATATGAAAAAGCATTCACATAAACCATGAATTGAAAAGAAAACTTCACAAAAATGGAAAAAGTTCATGAATTTTAAAAAAAGTTCACCAAATTTGAGAAAGAGTTCATTGAATTTGAAACAAAAATCATCCAAATTGAAAAAAGTTCATCAATTTTGAAAAAAGTTCATTGATTTTGAAAAGAGTTCATTGATTTTGAAAAAAGTTTATCAAATTTAAGATAAAGTTCATCAAATTTGTAAAAAGTTCATTGATTTGGGAAAAAAGTTCATCGAATTTAAGATAAAGTTCATCAAATTTGAAAAAACATTCACCGAACTTGAAAAAAAGTTCATTGGTTCTCATTAAAGTTCAATGAATTTCAATTTTAATTAACTGTGAGAAAAGTTCATCAAAATTGAAAAATAAGTTCATGGATTTTTTAGCGAAGTTCATCAAATGTTAAAAACGTTCATGAATTTTGAAAAAAGTTCATGGACTTTTGAAAAAACGTCCGTTGCTTATGAAGGAAATTTTAATTCATTTACAATTGCGCATTTCAGAAAAGGAAAGAAGGACAGAAAAATAGAAAAAAAGCAAAAGAGATGCGAACTAGCGGAGAAGAAAGAAAACAGAAGCAGTTCCATACATAAGTTCGTGATGGCCCTAGTGGTTAGCTAGATGCGCTGAGAACGAAGAGGTCCAGTGTTCGATTCTCTGGCTCGCAACGTTTTTGCACTTCAAAACAGATAAAAAGGAACGCTAAACGGGCCGAGCCCAGCTAAGGCGCCTGCAGGCGCCGGTTTGCAGAAACAGAAGAAACCGGCGCCTGCAGCCCCAAATAGGATTCCCCCCGAATAGGAGCTCCGCCCGAATAGCTTCAAGCTAATATATTCCCCCGCATCATGGGCCGGCCTAATATGAAGTGTGTGCGTGCGTGTGTGTGTTATGAAATATAAAAAAACAGAAATTCGAAAGCTAATGTTCACAGGTTTGGAAGAAAATTACAATTCATTTTTTTACGGATTTTAAACAAGTTCATGAACTTAAAGAAGCTCATGAGCTCAAAAAAAGTTCACGGGATTCAGTAAAGTTCACAATGTGAAAAACTTGACAAACTCGAAATGATTCACAAGTTCAATAAAATCATGGGATTTGAAAAATCGTGGATTTGTTAAAAGTTCATGAAGTTGAAAAAATTGATGAAGTCAAAAAAAGTTTGTGGGACTCAAAAAAAGTCTGCAACTTGAAAAAAGTTCACGAACTTGAAAAAGTTCATGAGTTCAATAAATGTTCATTAAATTTGAAAAATATTCATGAATTTTAAAAAAAGTTCATGAATATGAAAAAAATTCATCGAGTTTGAATTAAAAAATCACGAGTTTGAAAAAGTTCATCAATTTGAAAAACATCGCAAGATTTTTAAAATGTTTACATATTTGAAAAACTTAATAGATTTTAAATAAATATAGTTCAAGAAATAAACTATGAATTTGAAGATAGTTTAAATTTGAAAAAGTTCATGTATTTTAAAAAAGAAGGACCAAGAGAAAAAAGAAAACAAAAGTAGAGAAAACAGATCGCACAGAAATGAAATAAGAAAAGAAAAAGGGCACATGACATTGGCTATCCCAGTTTGTCTGGTACTATACTTCACGGTTGGAGTTTCAATCCCCTCGCCGCATAAGTATTTATGAAGGTTAAAAGAAATGTAATGGGCCAAGAACAGAGG
>NC_041387.1:572649408-572727338 GCF_002162155.2 Triticum dicoccoides | reverse complement strand
GTGCGCCAAGTTGCGGTAACATCATAAAACGGCGCCTAAAGCGCTAAATAGGAATTGGGCGGTAAAGGCGCCGAGTAGGACCTCCCCAGTTGGCTTGGTGGTATTCGTGCGGCCTCTTTGTGGGCCTTAGAAGGAGAAGAAAAGCCTTCTCACCGTAAAAAAAGGGACATCCTGAGTGGACCTTTTCCAATAGGTATATTGTTGAAGTGAAAAAGAAGCACCACACATAGACACATGCCATGTTCTAAGAAACATATGCCATGTTCTAAAGAAAAAAACGTCGAAACATGCCACATACTTGTACAACCATATATAGTACCACACCGACACACAGACACAACTCTTGCTCGGGTACTCGAGGCGCATGGGAATGTTTGAAAAGTATAGTATATATCTTCTTCTTAACATAATACAGACACATATGCTTATACATACACACATAGAGTATACCAATACATCGGTCATGCTATTGACGGTGATATTACCTACAACTAAGAGGTCATATACAATGGCGGAGCTTGCAGCCCACACATGTGCGGGCCAACAAGAAGAACATAGCTTATGGGCTGCTGTTTTAAGGCCCAAGAGTAGATGTATATTGTAGAAAACTTCATGGGCTGGGCGGGCCGCGGCCCATTCGGCCTTGCTGAAGCTCCGCCGGTGGTCATATATCTCCTCCGGGAGAACTACATGATGGCTATCCTAAAAGGAAAAAAGAAATACATGATGGCCAACATGTCAGTTGATCCCTACTAGTAGGTTGAATGTACAACCGTGTCCAGTTCTATTCCAAAACAAACCTTGATATTAAATTATTAATCCCCTCTCCCAGGAAAACGATACCGTTTCCCTATAGAAATCATGTTATTTTTGTTTGAAATAGGACCTGTAACATTTGTGTTAACCATTTCGCCAAAAAAAAAAGAGTGTTAACTTGAAGTGCAACGTGTGAGTGGCCAGTGCGCAACAAACTACGCAACTAGTTACCCTACGTCCGGGCCTGCCGTCGTCAGACCTGAGTTGGGGCGCATACTCCAAATCAAAGCATCCTAACTACCACAGGCGGCCTTCTTGTTTCGACTGTTTGTTTGGGAGGACCCATGACAGTACACCTGGTGGTGTACGTAAAACTGTTACATTTTTTGACCAGAACAAGACTGTTACTCCATCTGTAGCTGAATCGGCCGGAGCGGAGCACACCGTCCGTGCAGACTTGGTGGGGACACCACACACACACACGTACAAACGCCATGCACGCACAGCGCAAAAGGACGCCAAAAAATGTACTCGGACGCAACAGGCGTTCCGGTCGGTTGGACCGATACGCAAATTTGCAGCCGGTGGCACGTACCCGATGGATCTGCGACGTCGGTTGGGCACTGGTGTGTCCTGGTGGTCATCACGTGCATGCACGCATGAAAAATGGGTCCGTCCGTCCGTCCGTCCGTCCGCCTGGTCTGTCGATTCGTGACACGACAAGGCGGGTGGTGGTGGACACACCATATGTGTATCCTCGTAGGAGCTCTCGTGATCGAGCAAGAGCGTGCATGCGCGCGTACGTTTCATGGGAGCGCTACCTTAAGTAGCAGCACAGCACAGCACAGCACATGCATGCATGAGCATTGAGCGTGACGGGAGCGCGCGCCGGCCAGTACACCCACACAGCACGGGTGCATGCATGGCCGCCACGGCGGGGCGACCGGTCCGCCGGCCGGACCGAGCCATGGGAAGCAAGTTGCATAGCTCCGCATGCATGCATGCATGCATGGTTGCGCGCCACGCGGGCATGCATGCCGTCGCACGGTTGCGTACGTCGTGTGCGCGTTGGAGGGATAGAGACGGGAGGAGGGTGGTGGCGTGGGGGTTCGAGCTAGGCTAGCGAGTAGATGGACGTCACTACGTCAGGACCGGATGCGTTGAGGTACGTTTGAGGACTTGGACATATGTAGGATCGCAGCCAGATTTGGTGCCGTCCATGGCGCTGCCATGTGCCATGCATGCGAGATGGCCGGCCGGTCCATCGATCGATCAGCTGTATCAATCGATCGTAATTGAGTCGGCCAGAGATCGGTCTGGCGCCACGCGCGTTAAGATACATGCTACGTTTCTCGACTGTGGCTGCTCGGCAGCTAGCTAGAGCTCAGCTACGTACCGCAGGGCCGGCGCAGACGCCTCAATGCATGCCCACAGCCAGCAGCTGACCCCCTCCCTCCCCCTCTCTCTCCCCCTAGGATTTTACCGCACCCTAAGGGCATCTTCAAACCACCCACATATGCTTGGGCTGCGCTCTACGGACCGAGCCATCTAAAGCCGCCCGGACAGCAGTCACGTAGGACTCCCCGGCCCATTCAATCCCCCTCCCGGCCTCATTTTATTCCACTACATCCCTTCTTTTCTTGCTTTGCATTCGCACCCTCCACCTCCCCCGTTGCACGTCTTCGGCCGCCACGGAGGCATTGCCAAACGTCCGCAACCAGCACCGATGCGTCCACTCGTCTTTATGACGGTGTTGTTCACCCTAGAGCCATTTCTACCCGGGTACAGTCCACCCCCTTCGACGACCTCCATAGCGGACACCACGTCCGACAGGTGTTCGATCAAATGCCATTGAGTTTATTTCAAACACTATGTCTTTTTTCAGAGTACGAAAGATGAAGAGCTACTCGACCATGGAGGATGAGTTGTTGTGCGATGCGTGGTTGACCGTATCTGCGGATTTTGTAGGCAGATGCAGATGGGGGACCTTCTCACAGCAAATTCATGAATCATTTCACACACGAAAGGACATTGCGCCCTATGACATGTACATCATTCAACAACATAATATGAGGTCATTATCGTATCGCTGATATGCTATCCAGACCATCATCACCAAGTTTTGGCAAGTGGTTCGTCAGTTGAAGGCAGGTGACCATTGCATGCGGTAGAGGAGGAGATCGTAAGTTTTGCTTGTTCTTGCTCAACTTGTTTAAATCATTCATTTACTCAATGTTGATCTACACATTATGTAGCCCGCACGCGCTACCGTGATAGACCACAAGATAGAAGGACGGCCATTTACGTAGGCATGCAGTTGGATGAAATTGAAGGAGGAGTATGTGTGGGACGACATGATTCTTTAATGAAAAACTTGTAGGACATCGGGTTAATCTAGTCGAATTAGAGTCATTGTTGTACTAGACTTAAGTTGCATGATATGTATAGGTGATTGGTGCTATTTTCTATCCGAGCTGTGATGAATGTTAGTCCGTTTGCATGAATTTCGTACGGTTAGTTTAAATGCGGATTGAAATGTATGTGGACATTGTTGAATGGCGGAGTACTGTATGTGTGTCATGGACTTGTTCCTACTCCATGGACGGATGTTTGAGGAAATTTACGGATTGCCGTTGGAAATGCCTTAAAAATATTATATTAATAGTACATATTAATAAGACTTGAGCTAAGCTATGAGCTCCGGCCGGCTAGCTGCGCCGTGGCACAAGGCCATGCAAAAGGTATTGTTCATGTCTTCCAAAGAAAGATCGATGAGGACACGCTAGCATTCCATTCCGGACGTCATCTCTCGTCATTTTCCTGCGAAAAGATCTTGTCAATGGCCTGCATCGATCTGTCCCAGATCCATCACGTGAACCCATCCGGCCATCTCTCTCTCTTCTCGTCTCTGTCCACGCCTGCATGGGTACAGTGACAGCGAGTCGTGCAATCGTATCTGAGGAGAGTTGTCCGAAGCACGAACCGTTGGGTACGCGGTGGCCCGCCCAACAGAAAACCCTGGATGGATCGATGGATTTCGTTTCAAATACCAGTAGCGCAAGTACTTGCCTTGGAACGCCGTACGTGCATCATACTATACTTTAAAAGTTCAGTGTCCGTGCACACTACTTTAAAGTTCACCGTACGTACAACTAAGAATATTAGGGTGGTACAAGCAAAAGGCTCTACTCTTGCTCCAATAGAAAAAGTCAAATCTTGTAGTACCTCGTTTTACAAGAATGCAAACAAAATCTCAAACTAGTCGGGTCATAGATAGATTGAGATTTTTTTTTCACTTTTGCTTCACCTTTTCCACAGAAAATGTACACTTCATCCAACAGAAATTTATGATATTAATTGTAAAAGATGCTACACGCCGGTTCACTAATATTTACCTGAGTTTCCAAGAACCGATCAATGGTTGGATGGTTAGGACAACTCCAGCGCACGGCCCCATCCTGTCCAGGTGCGTCCGTTTGGGGTAAAACGGACGAATATCGCGACCCAATGCGCGGCCCCAAACGGACAAATGTTGGGATTTTCTCCGTTTTCGACCCATTCCCGGCCCAAATTTGTGCCCAGTTTGGGGTGAAACGGACATCACGCTGACGGCCTCGACGCACGCCCTTGTCCCCCCTGGCCCGCCTGTCGGGGTCACTAGCAGTCCATTCACTTCCAACGTCTCCACCCGCTCTCCCCCGCCGCCAGTGCCGGCACTATTCTCCGGCCGCCTCCTTACTGCTCACCCCTCCCCCCCCGTCCGTCCATACCAGAGCACGTCTCGACATGGCCGCCACCACGCCCGCGCTTTCGTAGGAGTTTTGGCCGTCACTTGGAGGAGATTTGGCCGTCGCCGTCGTAGCCGGTGGCAGAGGGGATACGACCGTCGGCGATGTTTATGGACCACGACAACCACCGCAGCTCCCGGCGAGTGCTCCAGAGCGGCCAGTAGCCGGCCGCCAACCACCCCTGCTGCATCGAGGTGATCATCGCGGCCTCTTTGCCACCATGACTGCAAGGTGTTTGACACTTTGCCCACAAAGGTGTCGATAGTGGAGATGAATTTTTCTTCCACCATTTCATTTATTCATCGGACGATTCGACCTCCGATGATGAAGATCTTATGGTGGCTGCACTGGTCGTTTACGACCACATTGAACGGCAGCTTCCTCGGTACAAGGGGTCACTCCCTAGCCATGCTCCCAACCTGAACCGCAACAGGGAGAGAGGCCACGCCTTGCTCTATGCCGATTACTTTGCAAACACCTCGCTCTTCAAGCCGCATAAATTCCGTCACCGTTTTCGTATGGCAAGGCATGTGTTCAATCGTATCCGAGAGGGAGTGGTTTCTCAAGACCCATGCTTCGAGTGCAAGACGGATGCCCTTGGCAAGCTTGGATTCTCCTCTTACCAGAAATGCACCGCAACCATCTGCATGCTTGGATATGGAATTCCAGGCGATCTGGTGGATGAGTATGTGTGTATGAGTGAGTCCACATGTCAGCTGTCACTGTACAGCTTCTGGAAGACCATGGTAGCAGTGTTTGGCCCTGAGTACTTGAGGCAGCCAACTGCCGCTGATATAGAGAGATTGCTGGTGACCAACGCAGCTAGAGGCTTTCTAGGCATGCTTGGCAGCATAGATTGTATGCACTGGGAGTGAAAGAACTGTCCATTTGCTTGGCAGGGCCAGTACAAGGGGCATGTTAAAGCGTGAACTGTCATATTAGAAGCGGTGGCTTCGCATGATCTTTGGATATGGCATTCTTTTTTCGGTATGGCAGGTTCTCACAATGATATAAATGTGCTGCAGCGTTATCCAGTCTTCGCAAGGCTTGCAGAAGGCCATGCCCCACCTGCCAATTTCAAGATCAACGACCACCAGTACAACAAGGGATACTACCGAGCTGATGGTATATATCCTCAGTGGTCAAGTTTTGTGAAGACAATCTCGAATCCCCAAGGTGAGAAGAGAAAGAGATTTGCCCAAATGCAAGAGAGTGTTAGAAAGGATGTGGAACGTGCTTTTGGTGTGCTTCAATCCTGATGGGGTATCGTTCGAAACCCTGCGCTGACATGGGATGAAGGGAAGCTTTGGGAGGTGATGACTGCTTGTGTGATCATGCACAACATGATCGTCGAGGACGAGCGTGATGACAACATCTTCGACCAAGGATTTGATTTTCAAGGTGAAAATGTTGAGCCCCTGCACCAAGAACCGGCCACGTTTGAATAGTTTGCCCAATTTCATCGTGAAATGCGTGATTGGCACACTCATTTGGATCTTTAAAATGACTTGTTGAGCACGTTTGGACTCACATTGGCAACCAATAGATGTATTGGTTCATTCATGACAATTTCGATATGGTTGTAAAACTATTTTATTAGAGACAATTTTGATTGGGTTGTAAAACTATTTTTATTTTCAGACAATTGATATGTGGACGTGCAAACTTGTTTTGAACATTGAAATATGAATATATGGGCATTTTTGGCCATGGCGGACAGGATTGGGGCCAAAGGATGCGTCCGCGCGCTGGGCGCACGACCACCACATCCCAGGATAGGCCCGAACACGACCCCATTGCCCTACCCAAAGAGACAGAATCCGGGCAAAACAGACGTCCGTTTGGGGTTGTGCGCTGGAGTTGGCCTCAGGACGATAGTGTTAACCACCATCCCATTAGGTATATAAAAATGAGATCAACCCAAGGGCTAAACCTCGTACGCTTTTTTATAGGAGAAACTCCACGAGCGCCGCGCACCAGAGCTGGGGCTCGAACGCGGACAGGCTGACTGCTACCCCAGCTACCACTAGTAGAAAACCTACCTTTGATCCGGAGCATTAGTCCTGGCCGGGTTTGGGTCCGGGACTAATGTGAGCATTAGTCCCGGTTTCAACGGCTAGGAGCGGACGCGGGCACGGCGAGGATTAGTCCTAGTTCAATGGGACCTCTACTCTCGGTTGGTGATACCAACCAGGACTAATATCCCTATATAAAGCTGCTTCATCCAGCCCGAGTCCAAGCTTTCTCTCCTCTATGATTTCTTCCCCTAGCTTGAGCTCATCCTACATTTTTGCCAAGATCTGTCAAGATTGGAGGTACCCCATCTATCCAAGGGTTCTAAAAGGTTAGCAACTTCATCATTTCATCTCTCATTGCTAGTTTAGCTCGTTTCATGCTCTATAAGTATATTGATTTGTAAGTTTTAGTTTGGGAGTAATTATGTGGGAGTTTATTTGATTTATATGCAATTTGAGATCAAATTAACTTCTTAGTTTGCATATGTGTAGGTGTGGTTTAATCAGTGCATTCCTGAACCCGTTCTCATCGCCGTCGATCGCCCGCGCCGTCCCATCACCGGCACCACCTTGGTGAGCCTCTTGTTCTTATCCTTTTTGTAAAAAATATCTTATTTGCATGATTTAGATAGTTACTTGTATAATTTTCTTATTTGTATGATTGTTTGTTATATATAGTGCCATGGTTTTGATATCCGTCCCCGTCGGCCGTCGTCCTGTTTATGATTTAGATGTGGTATATTATCTTTTTATAACTATTTGTTTCATTTCATGTTTATGAAAATTATGCCCATCAAGTTGACATAGATATTTTTATCTACGAGGTTTGTGACCCGGAAATTGCAACCGACACTCTTGTCGAGAAGTTAAATTTAGTTAAAAAAGAAAACAATTATTTAAAATAAAAATTGAAAAGAATTGAAGAACAGAAGATGAAATTGGAGTTGTATGTTGCCGATGTCGTCGATGATCACACGATCAAGATGGATGTAATGCACTTGAAGATTAGAAAGATTAGAAAATATGCCATTAATAAAAAGGCTTGGTATCATTATGATGTTGGATCAATTATTACCTTAGTTGCGATTTTGATTGCATTTGTTATTGCATTTAAATGCTTTAGCTGGATAGTTGTATGTTGTTTTATGAGAAGTATCTATGAACTTGTATTAATTTGGTCACTTCGATGTTGTGTAATGAAGATGAGCCAGCAATGGATGTATGATGACCGACGCTCTCTGTGGCAGAGGAAAACAAGTGGAATGGTTTTATTTGGTGTCCATGTGGTGTCTGTAAGAATGATAGGGATTACTCTACCTCAAAAATCCTTCACAGCCACCTGCTTCAGTCTGATTTCATGTCCGGCTATAACTATTGGACCAAACACGGAGAAAGAGGGGTTATAATGGAAGACAATGAAGAAGAAGAGGATGATGACAACTATCCTATGTTCCCTGAATACGATGGTACTACAACGGGGGGAAGCTGAAGAAGAGGCACCAGATGAGCTCGCTGGTGATCTTGGTCGGGCCATTGCTAATGCATAGAGAAACTTCAAAAGTGAAAAAGAGAGGTTGACGTTGCAGCGTATGTTAGAGGATCACAAAAATTTATTGTACCCAATTTGCTAAGATGACAAGAAAAAGCTGGGTACCACACTGGAATTGCTGCAATGGAAGGCAGAGAATGGTGTATCTGACAAGGGATTTGAAAAGTTGCTGAAACTGATAAAGAAGACGCTTCCAAAGGATAATGAATTGCCCGACAGTACGTATGAAGCAAAGAAGGCTGTTTGCCCTCTAGGATTAGAGGTGCAGAGATACATGCATACCCTAATGACTGCATCCTCTACCACAGTGAGGAGTACGAGAATTTGAATGCATGCCCTGTATGTGGTGCATTGCGCTATAAGATCAGCCGCAATGACCCTAGTAATATTGAGGGCGAGCGCCCCAGGAAGAGGGTTCTTGCCAAGGTAATGTGGTATGCTCCTATAATACCACGCTTGAAATGTTTGTTCCAAAACAAGGAGCATGCCAAGTTGTTCCGATGGCACAAAGAAGATAGTAAGAAACACGAGATGTTGAGAGTACCCACTGATGGGTCAGAGTGGAGAAAAATCAAGAGAAAGTGGCAGGAGTTTGCAGATGATGCAAGGAACTTATGGTTTGGTATACGTACAGATGGCATGAATCCTTTTGGGGAGCAGAGCAGTAGTCATAGCACCCGGCCTGTGATTCTATGTATCTATAACCTTCCTCCGTGGTTGTGCATGAAGCGGAAGTTTATTATGATGCCAATGCTCATCCAAGGCCCTATGCAACCCGGCAACGACATTGATGTGTACCTAAGGCCATTAGTTGAAGAACTCTTAAAGTTGTGGGATATAAAAGGTGTACATGTGTGGGATGAGCACAAACAACAGGAATTTGACCTACGAGCGTTGATGTTTGTAACCATAATGATCGGCCTGCTCTTAATAACCTTTCAGGACACACAAACAAGGGACACAATGCATGCACACACTATTTAGATGAGACTGAAAGTATATATTTGGATAAATGTAAGAATAATGTGTACCTAGGACATCGTCGATTTCTTCTGATCAGGTATCCTTTAAGAAAGAAAGGCAAGCATTTCGAAGCTGAGGCAGATCACTGGAAGAAGTCTTACCACTGTACCGGTGATGATATATTTGATATGGTCAAGGATTTAAAAGTAACCTTTGGAAAGGGTCCTGGCAGAAAATCTGTTCCGGATGATGCTAATGGACACGCACCCTGTGGAAGAAAAAATCTACATTTTGGGAGCTACCCTATTGGAAAGTCCTGGAGGTCCACTCTGCAATTGACGTGATGCATGTGATGAAGAATCTTTGCGTGAACCTGCTAGGCTTCTTGGGCGTGTATGTGAAGACAAAAGATACACTGGAGGCATGGGAGGACCAGCAACGTATGAACGAAAAAGATGGCGTGCATCCAAAGCAGTATCAAGGTCCTGCCAGCTACGCTCTTACCAAAGAAGAGAAGGAAATATTTTTTGAATGCCTGAGCAGTATGAAGGTCCCGTCTGGCTTCTCGTCTAATATCAAGGGAATAATAAATATGGCTGTCGGATTCAGGGCTCCGTAGACCCAAGAAAAGGTTCGAACTCTAGGGCATGTGCGAATAACTCAACCCCTTCAGCCAACCAGTTCGTCGCCCCCAAAGCCTAGCTTGATGAATAAGGAAGAAGGTGGACACAACAGTTTACCCAGGTTTGGGCCACCTTGCAGTGTAAAACCTTACTCCTGCTTTGTGGTGGATTTGCATCACGAGGGGCAGAGGATGAACTAGTACAAGGAAAGAACAACCTCATGAGGTCTGCTCAGGTGAGGATGTGAGCTGAAGGGATTCGGCCCCTTGCTATGGTGGTAGCTAACCTATACTTATATTGGCCTTGGTCCTCTTCCCCCCAAAACGTAGGCGGGAATGGATCCCACAGGGACCAATTCGAACAGGGACAAGTAGTACATCTTATCCTGACAAAAGTTGGTCTTCTCCAGCAAAGCTCCTGGTCGTGATACTGCAGCGGGCTTGGCAATGACATCCATCGTGCCATCCTGCCGGTCTTGGTCTTGTTGCACGGGAATGGAAACCTTTGGCCGATTCCTCGAGATTCTGCGCCTGCACTTGCCTCCTTAGCACCAAAGAGGAAACCTGCTCCTCTGCGCCCGCTGGCACTCGCCTGGCCTTGGTCGTCATGGATTGCGTCACTGCAACCTCATGAGATTGAGCACCTGCATAGAAATCTCTGCTCCTCGGGAGACAGCCTGTGGAGGCCGCTCCCTCCGGAGGTCTTGGCGTCATCCGCCTCGCGAGGCTTGGCCCCTCGTGAGGGTCTTGACTTATTAGTGTCGTAGATGGGCCGTACCAGGTCGTCGATGAAGACACACCGTGGGCTGCAGTTAGGTAAGTCTGGGTACCCTGGTTCCCAGAACACCGACAGTAGCCCTCGGGCCCAAGGCACACTCGGACTTGGCTTCGAGGCGAAGCCAAAGGGCAAGGGCGGAGCGTCGTGGGCCCCAATTGCCCGCGGACCGAGTCAACAGGAGGCGCTTGATGGAACGTGGGCGTCTCCACTTCCCCATGTCGCCTCGGGAACCACCCGACTTGACAACTGCCTGTTGCATGCAGAAAAGCCATCATTTCCCGGGCCGTGAGGGGCTGGCGATTAGCCTTCCTCCGGCTGTAAATGGGAGGAGCGGGCGAAGCCCCCAGCCCATCTTTATCTTCTCGCCCCTGCTTCTTCTTCTTTGTTTCTCCATCTTTCCAGAGCGTCCATGGCGTCAGTGAGAAGGTTCTCCGCTGCGGAGAAGGGAAAGGCTCCCAAGGAGGGGCCGGACTCGCTGCCGCCCAAGAGGGGCCGCGGTCATCCTCGCAAGTATGTTGCGACGCTGGCGGTAGCTCCCAGAGGGAGCGGGTGCACCTCCTCAAAGGCTGGCACCACCTCCGGCAGCCGTGGGGGTGCCCCTTCCTGCGGCGTAAGTTGTCGCAGCCGGAGTGGCCGCTGCAAGAAAGGGTGGCGTGTGGCGGCCGCTCGGCCGCCGCATCCGCGATCCCATTCAGCCGACGCGTCCTCAGAGTTTGTGGTGTGGACAGGGAGGTCCGCGGGCGTCTGTCTCCTACTTCTTCGCCTTTTTGCGGGCGCGCTGCCGGCCGGGGGACCCGGTGGCCTCTGGTTGCAGGCAGATGTTTGCTGCAGCAGGGCCTCATGAGTGGAGGTCAAGGTCACCTCCGCTGGCAATGTCTTCCTGTACTGCGGGTAGCAGCCATTCTCCCGCACACGCGGCCTGCAGGGGAGCTGTACCCTCCACTTCAGGTATGACGGCGCGGCGACCCTCTACGTCTGGGTCTTTGGGGAATATGGCCGGCGCCTGGGGTGCTTTCCCGAGAGTGACATCGACGATGACCGGAGGGGCGGTGCCATCCCCGATGGTGAGCTTGCCCTTGGAGATGGTCGCGGCGGCTCCAGAAGCAGTGGCTATTCCTCTGGGGAGAGCACGAGCGACGACAACTGCAATGAGCCGCCACGCCGCCGAGCTCAGACCAGGGAGGGAGACGAGCCGCCTCGCCGCCGCACCCTAGTGAAGCAGGAGGAGGACTCCGACTGAGCGCAGGCGCTGCTGGCATAAAGTGGAAGGCCCTGTCAGGGCGCCGTCATTGTAGTCGCGTGGCTGCTTTTGCTTCTTTCTTTCTCCTGCATCAAAAAAGTGGAAGGCCCTGTCAGGGCATGTAATGGACCGCGGTGCTTGCGCTATTATGTTATTGCTTTTATATTGCATCCTGGTATTCATGTTGTAGTTGATTGTGACTCAGATGACCTAGCTTAGTGTTCTTGCAGTAGACTCCCATGCCGCAGGAGCGAGCTTCTCCGGAGCTTGGAACCCTGCGCGTCCTTCGCTCTGGATGGGTCCTCCAGAGGTTTCTTTCTTGAGGGTTTGAAAGTCGTCAAGCCTTAGGAGGTGCCTAGTGACTGCAGGGTTAGGAAACCTCCGGATGTGTCAAACCTCGCGCGAGCCCCCGAGCGCAGGCTGGGCGCCGCTAGTACGTCACATCGCGATGCTCGAAGGCATGGACTCAAGAGGGCGTGTGTGCCTGATACGTCTCCAACGTATCTATAATTTTTTATTGCTCCATGCTACTTTATCTACTATTTTGGACTATATTGGGCTTTATTTTCCACTTTTATATTATTTTTGGGACTAACCTATTAACCGGAGGCCCAGCCCAGAATTGCTGTTTTTTTTGCCTATTTCAGTGTTTCGAAGAAACGGAATATCAAACGGAGTCCAAACGGAATGAAACCTTCGGGAACGTGATTTTCCAACCGAACGTGATCCAGGAGACTTGGACCCTACTCCAAGAAGTGCCAGAGGCGGTCACGAGGGTGGAGGGCGCGCCCCCTACCTCGTGGCCCCCCTGATGCTCCACCGCGTACTTCTTCCTCCTATATATACCTACGTATCCCCGTACGATCAGAACAGGAGACAAAAACCTAATTCCACCGCCGCAACCTTCTGTATCCACGAGATCCCATCTCGGGGCCTGTTCCGGAGCTCCATCAGAGGGGGCATCCACCACGGAGGGCTTCTACATCATCACCATAGCCCCTCCGATGAAGTGTGAGTAGTTTACTTCAGACCTTCGGGTCCATAGCTAGTAGCTAGATGGCTTCTTCTGTCTTTTTGGATCTCAATACAATGTTCTCCCCCTCTCTCATGGAGATCTATTCGATGTAATCTTCTTTTTGTGGTGTGTTTGTTGAGACCGATGAATTGTGGGTTTATGATCCAGTATTATATGTGGAAAATATTTGATTCTTCTCTGAATTCTTTTATGTATGATTGAGTTATCTTTGCAAGTCTCTTCGAATTATCCTTTTGGTTTGGCCAACTAGATTGGTAGTTCTTGCAATGGGAGAAGTGCTTAGCTTTGGGTTCAAACTTGCGGTGTCCTTACCCAGTGACAGAAAGGGTTGCAAGGCGTGTATTGTATTGTTGCCATCGAGGATAACAAGATGGGTTTTTTTATCATATTGCATGAATTTATCCCTCTACATCATGTCATCTTGCTTAAGGCGTTACTCTGTTTTTAACTTAATACTCTAGATGCATGCTAGATAGCGGTCGATGAGTGGAGTAATAGTAGTAGATGCAAAATCGTTTCGATCTACTTGTTTTGGACGTGATGCCTATATACATGATCATTGCCTAGATATACTCATAACTATGCTCAATTCTGTCAATTGCTCAACAGTAATTTGTTCACCCACCGTAGAATACTTATGCTCTTGAGAGAAGCCACTAGTGAAACCTATGGCCCCCGTGTCTATTCTCATCATATCAATCTCTATCACTTTATTTACTTGCTTTGTTTTTACTTTGCCTTTTACTTTTTACTTTGCATCTATCTATCAAAAATACCAAAAATATTATCTCTATCATATCTCACTCTCGTAAGTGACCGTGAAGGGATTAACAACCCCTAAGCGTTGGTTGCGAGTTGCTATAGTTTTGTGTAGGTACGAGGGACTTGTGCATGGTCTCCTACTGTATTGATAACTTGGTTCTCAAAAACTGAGGGAAATACTTACGCTACTTTGCTGCATCATCCTCTCTTCGAGGAAATCCAACGCAGTGCTCAAGAGGTAGCAAGAAGAATTTCTAGCGCCATTGCCGGGGAGGCTCACACAAGCAAGTCAACAATACCAAGTACCCATCGCAATCCCTATCTCTCGCATTACATTATTTGCCATTTGCCTCTCGTTTTCCTCTCCCCCACTTCACCCTTGCCATTTTATTCGCCCTCTCTTTCCCAATCTCCTCTCTCTTTTGCTTGCCTTCCTGTTTGCTTGTGTCTCCATGTACCTTATTTTTTCTTGCATCTTTGCTTGCTAAAAGTCTATGGAGCCTCATCCACTTGCTAATCTCTTTAAGAGATCCAATTATGATGAACCTATTGCTAGTGAGTTTTGTGCACTAGATTATCTTTATGAAGTTTTGCTTGAAATCCGTGAATCCAAGAATTGTGATGAAATACTTTATGAAGTGATTCACGATAGATCTTTGAATAAAAAGCATGATTGCAATGATTTTACAATAAATTCTCTTGATGCCAATTGTGCTAATAATATGCAAAACCCTAAGCTTGGGGATGCTAGTTTTGCTACGTCTACTACTTGTTGCAATGATCATGATTGGGGTGATTCTTCTTATGATCTTGAAAATTTATTTAATCCCCATGATGAGTATGAGATTGATAATATTGTTTGCAATGATATTAAAAGTGGGTTTGGAAGAGTGTCAACTTTAGATCCCACATATTTGGAGAATGTTCAATCTTATGAAATTTTTGATGAAAGTGGGTTTGGATAGGTCATGACTTTAGTTAATGATGATCCCACTATTTTGGAAGAGTGTCAACTTCGCATGCATGTGGATCGTGTTGAGAATATGTTATGTGATAGCTATATTGTTGAAATTTTTTCTTATGATCCTACATGTAACTATTATGAGAGAGGAAAATATGGTCGTAAATTTTTTCATGATAATAAATTACCTCTCGTTATGTTGAGATTGCTATTGTTTCTTTCCGCTTCCTTGCATATGCTAGTTTTTGCTTGCTATGATAATTTGTTTGCCTATAATATGCCTATGCATAGGAAGTATGTTAGACTTAGATGTGTTTGTCACGTGTTTCATGATGCTCTCTTTGTGCTTTAATTCTTATCTTTGATGTGAGCATCGTTAAAATTATCAATGCCTAGCTAGGGGCGTTAAACGATAGCGCTTGTTGGGAGGCAACCCAATTTTATTTTGTGTTTTTTGTTTTTGCTTCTGTTTAGGGATAAATAATCCATCTAGCTTCTGTTTGGATGTGGTTTTATCTTTTATTTAGTGTTTGTGCCAAGTAGAACCTATAGGATAACCTACGATGATAGTTGATTTGATTCTGCTGAAAAACAGAAACTTTTCACGAACGAATATAGTTTTGTTAAATCACAGAAACGTTATTTTGCGTTGATTCTTTTTTATGCTGTTCAATAAACAAATTGTCCAGGACTTACTATTTTGGTAGAATTTTTAGAGTTCCAGAAGTTTGCGTTAGTTACAGATTTCTACAGACTGTTCTGTTTTTGACAGATTCTGTTTTACGTGTGTTGTTTGCTTATTTTGATGAATCTATGGCTAGTAAAATAGTTTATAATTCATAGAGAAGTTGGAATACAGTAGGTTTAACACCAATATAAATAAAGAATGAGTTCATTACAGTACCTTGAAGTAGTCTTTTGTTTTCTTTCTCTAACGGAGCTCACGAGATTTCTGTTGAGTTTTGTGTTGTGAAGTTTTCAAGTTTTTGGTGAATTCTTTTGATGGATTATGGAACAAGGAGTGGCAAGAGCCTAAGCTTGGGGATTCCCATGGCACCCCCAAGATAATCCAAGGACACCAAAAGTCAAAGCTTAGGGATGCCCCGGAAGGCATCCCCTCTTTCGTCCACTTCCATCGGTAATTTACTTGGAGCTATATTTTTATTCACCAACATGATATGTGTTTTGCTTGGAGCGTCTTGTATCATTTGCGTCTTTGCTTGTTAGTTTACCACAATCATCCTTGCTGTACACACCTTTTGAGAGAGCCATATATGAATTGGAATTTGTTAAAATAATATATGTGCTTCACTTATATCCTTTGAGCGTGATATTTTTTTGCTCTAGTACTTCACTTATATCTTTTAGAGCACGGTGGTGGATTTGTTTTAAAGAAACTATTGATCTCTCATGCTTCACTTAGATTATTTTGAGAGTCTTTAATAGCATGGTAATTCGCTTAATGTTAATATACTTAGTGTTCAAGACATGTGAAACTTTCTTTTGAGTAAATTGAATACTAAGATATGTTTGATGCTTGATAATTGTTTTGAGATATGGAGGTAATAATATCAAAGTCGTGCTAGTTGATAATTGTGAATTTGAGAAATACTTGTGTTGAAGTTTGCAAGTCCCGTAGCATGCACGTATGGGTAAAGTTGTGTAACAAATTTGAAACATGAAGTGTACCTGTGTCAGGACCCCGACTCGATGTCACATCGATCTAGCCGGTAACACCTCATATCACCTTGCGGCCTCACGCACGGTATCCCCACGGGTGTCGCCTTACCTTTGCCCGGGACCGTTTGCGCATTTTGGCTCACGTATATGATAGTGTCGCTAGCATCCATATGATAAAGAGCCCGGGCTGACATGACTAGTCGTAAACCCAAAGTGGCACAGACTTACAGGGACAGGCATCCATGACCCAGCTTCGAACGTGTCGGTCATCAGCAAATGGGTCCGGGCTGTAGCACTGGGCTAGCAGGACTCCGGTAAACCGGGCTGTAGCGGGCTAGCAGGACTCCGGTACTCAAAGCGTGACATTTCCCCGAAGGGACAGACACAGGAACGAAGAAGGACACATGCCGGCCAGCCTAAGTGTTCCAGAGCAGTAGCAAGCTACCATGGCTCAGCGGTAACACTAGTAGACATTTCCCGGTAAGAGAGGCTACTAAAGATAAACAACTAGATAGTCAGATCCCACACATACCAAGCATTTCAATCATACACACAATATGCTCGATATGTGCAAATACAACGAAGCATCACAACATGACTCTACGACACAAGTACTTTATTTAAGGCTCAGAGGGCCATACATAACATACACAAAGGTACGGGTCTCACGACCCAACATACAAGTCATACAGTCATACAAACCAGCAGCGGAAGTAACTTGTCTGAGTACAGACAACTAGTAAAATAAAAGAGGCTTGGAAAGCCTAGCTATACTACGTGGTCCTTCACAAGCTCAGGGTCACCACCTGGGTCTTTAGCCTACTCGTTGATGTCAACGTCTACATAGAACCCATCAGAAGGGGTTGCAGCGTCTTCTGTAAAAATGTAAATTATAGCAACATGAGTACAAAGGTACTCAGCAAGACTTACATCAGATCCTACATACATGCATATTATCAAGAAGGGTTGGTGGAGTTATTGCAGCAAGCTAGCTTTGACTCTTGGCTAGACTATCCTACGATACTCCAACTTGAAATGGTTTTGCGCACACGAGTCCACTACTCACCAATTCAATACACTACCGAGGATCCACCTCCGTCTTCCTACGGAAGAGCCAACCTCGGCACTCACACTTATCTTGAGGCTTTTAGTAGTTTCCATTTACTTGTCTATGAACTGTATAGGCAACCAAGTAGTCCTTTACCGCGGACGCGGCTATTCGAATAGATTATGATAACCCTGCAGGGGTGTACTTCTTCATACATGTTTCCACCACTTAGCGTCTGCACACGACATGTGCTCGGCAGACTTCAAGCGAAAGCCGACGTTGGTGTAGACCACGACCTACCTAAACACTTAAGCCTCTAGTCCAGGTTTATCGCCTATTCAGGTTCCATCCGCAGGGAGTCCGGCCGAGGTTTCCCATACGGCTCCGAACGATGTGAACGGGGTTCCCGAGATACCTAACGGGTATTCGGTACACCGTGCCACGTACCTACCGCATCACAGCCCACCCCTACGGTCAGCGCTGTCCACGGCCTCCAGTAGGCTACAAACACCAGAAACTACTTGCAACTCCTGGACAGAGAGCTAGGGTGAATAAGAAGTCGAGCGGGGTCATATTTCAGGGCCCAATGCATGGTAGTAGCTGTATCTTAAATCACGCATACAGATCTCAGTGCTTAAGGTCGGCTTCAATGAAACAACCCACCATGTACTCCTACATGGCCTCTCATCGATACCTTTACCAAATCGTGTTCACCACACCACTCTCATTACCGACATAAACATTTCACTCTAGCCCATCACCCAGATGAACCAGACCTGACACGACTCTAAGCATAGCAGGCATAGCAAGGTAGGAACAACACATACATATGGCTCAAACAACTCCTACACATGCTAGTGGGTTTCATCTAGTTACTGTGGCAATGACAGGTCATGCAGAGGAAATGGGTTCAACTACCATAGCACACAGCAGTTTGAAACGCGTTGTCTTAATGTAGTAAAAGAGAGCAGGAGCGAGAACATGGGATTGTATCGATATGATCAAATGGTTGGTTGCTTGCCTGATGGTTCGATGCACTGATACGGTTCTTCGTTAGGGTAATCACGGTACTCCTCGGAGGCAGAACCTGTCGCAAAGGACACCGATACACAACCATCACCAAACAATGTGCAACAATATGATGCATGCATGAAACATGGCAATATGAGTGTGTTGGGCTAATGCAACTAAAACCAGAAGGGTTTGAGCAAATTTGAATCAAGGATTCAAATTTCAAATTCAAATATGGCCTTTTAAAGTGCTTTTCCTTGTTCTGCTTAAAACATCAATTTAACTTGTTTGATCATGCATGAAAATAGTACAGATGGATAGATTGGATTTTTCTGATCATTTTTCATATATAATTTGTCCAATTTGGAGTTACGGAATAAAAGTTATGAATTTTTGAAGTTTAAATAATATTCTGGAATTTCCTGATTTAAATTAAATCCAGAAAATCAATTACTGCGTCAGCCTGACGTCAGTGTGACGTCAGCAGGTCAACGGAACAGGTCTGGGTCAAACCTGACAGTGGGTCCCGCATGTCAGGGTGGTTATTTTAATTAAGATTTAATTAAAACTAATCCTGTATAATTAACAGGGCTGGGCCCCACCTGTCATTGACTCAGGGGAGTCAACCAGGGCCCACCCGTGGTCAAAGTCAAAGCCAGCGACGCCGGCGTTTAGCCGCCGGCGAGCCCGACGCGGCGGCGGGAGTGGTTTTGGCCATTTCGGCCACCAAATGGGCCGCGGAGACCACCGGAGTGGAGCTGAGGACAAACCGCAGCTCTTGGCGGAGTCCGTTGGGGTCGGGGTGGCCGGAGTTGGCGCCGGCGACGACTTTGGCGGCCACCGGGGTTCGGTCGAAGATGAACTTGGCGCTAGAGGGGTCGGTGAGGCTCGTGGAGTGGCTAGCTAGGTGTTGTGGGACTCGGTGAGTAAGATGGACACCATCTTGTGGCCGGGGTGTGGCCGGAAGCACGTCGGCGACGAGGTCCGCGACGGCGCGTGCGGGTGAGCTTGGTGTGCTCGCTGTGGTGCACGAGAGAGAGAAAGAGAGGAAGGGGGAGTTAGCCCAGCTCACTGCGGTCTTGATGGAGAGGACGACGTGGTCGGGGACGAGCTGTTGCGGCGGTGACGGCGAAGGGGATCTCCGGCGATGGCGGTTCGGGCGAGGTTGGTGCGGCGGCTTCGGGGCACGCGAGCACTCGGGGCTCGACTAGCTCGAAGAAGTGGAGGACGGCGGAGCTTCTGGACACGGTGGCGCGGCGTGGAGACGAAGGGGAGCACGGCTACGGCGGAGGTGCGGTGACGGTGGCGTCGGCCATGGCGTGGGAGCGCGAGGGAGAGGAACTGGGGGCGAATGGAGGTGTCCAGGAGGGTCGGGGCGCGACGTGGAGCTCGTCCAGGCCATCAGGGCGGCGAGAGGGGGAGGCAGGGCGGCGTGCAGCTGCGTGGCGAGCTGCGGTGCCGCCGCCGAGCACCTTGGCTGCCTGCCTGGCGAGCCAAGCAGCTCGCTGGAGCGGTGGCCGGGCTGGGCCGGCTAGGTGGGCTGGCTGGTGGGCCTGCGGTGGCGCCAGGTAAGTTTTCCCCTTTTTTTTCTGTTTCTGTTTTTATTTAATATATCTGCAACTTTGTTGAATTTAATAAAATACCTAGGCAACTTCAAAAATCACCAAACTACTCCTAGCCCATAGTTGGATTATTTCCAACATGAAACATTTTAGTTTGGAGATATTTGAGCATTTAAATATTTTATATAATTTTAAATGCCCAAATTCAAATATTTATGATTTAATTCAAAAACCCTAGGATGGCCTAGGAAAATGTGCACCACTTTTGGCAGAGGTTCTGAACCAAGACAAAAATGATGGGCATTTTAGAAGGGCATTTCAGGTTCATTGAAAATTATTTTTAGTAACCCTAGTTGGTTTCAGAGGGGACTGGGGGTTCTGTCATCCCCATTTCAAGTTTCTGATGAAAGAGTAAACATGATGCAACACTCTAATGCATGACTAGCTAGGGTGTGACAACTCACCCCCACTCAAAAGAATCTCGTCCCGAGATTTGGGTTCCTCCAGGAAGAAGGCGGGATACTCGAGTCGAAGACGATCCTCCCTTTCCCAAGTTGCTTCATCCTCCGAATGGTGCGACCATTGAACTTTGAGAAACTTGATATTATGACGTCGGGTGGTACGTTCGGCCTGATCGAGGATACGAATGGGGTACTCTCGATATGTAAGATTATCTTGGAGATCAAGCGTTTCGTGGTCCACTTCACGGATAGGATCCGAGAAGCAACGCCTGAGTTGAGAAACGTGGAAGACATCGTGGACCCTGGAGAGGTGCGGAGGTAGTTCCAACTGGTAGGCAACTTCCCCTCGTTTGGAGAGAATGCGAAAAGGTCCAATGTAACGAGGAGCCAATTTGCCTTTGATACCGAAACGATGGGTTCCCTTCAGAGGGGTGACCCGAAGATAAGCCTTCTCGTCAACCTCGAAAGTCATAGTCCTATGTTTTCGGTCATATTGACTCTTTTGACGAGATTGGGCTGTTTTCAACTTTTCACGAACGATACGAACTTGTTCTTCTGCTTCCTGAATCATATCCGGGCCAAAGAATTGTCTTTCCCCGGTCTCTGACCAGTTAAGGGGTGTTCGACACCGTCGTCCATAGAGAACTTCAAAAGGGGCTTTACCCAAGCTAGATTGATAGCTGTTGTTGTAGGCGAATTCGGCAAATGGAAGACACTTCTCCCAGTCCATTCCGAATGAGATAACAGAGGCTCGAAGCATGTCTTCTAGAATCTGGTTGACGCATTCCACTTGACCACTCGACTGAGGGTGGAAGGCGGTGCTAAAGGAGAGACGGGTTCCCATAGCATTTTGGAAACTTTCCCAAAATCGAGAGGTGAAAAGACTTCCTCGATCCGAGTTAATTTCCAAAGGAACACCATGGAGGGACACTATTCGGGAGATGTATAAGTCTGCCAATTGACTAGCGGTTATACTCTCACGAACAGGTAGGAAATGGGCTACTTTGGAAAAACGATCGACAACGACGAAGATAGCATTATTCCCTCTCTTGGTCCTGGGAAAACCGGTAATGAAATCCATACCAATTTTATCCCATTTCCATTCAGGAATAGCTAAGGGTTGAAGGGTGCCAGCAGGCCGTTGGTGCTCTGCTTTTACACGACGACAGACGTCGCAATTGGCAATATACTGAGCAATTTCTCTCTTCATCCTAGTCCACCAGAACCTCTGACGTAGGTCCTGATACATCTTAGTACTACCGGGATGAATAGTGAGAGGAGATTCATGAGCCTCCTTAAGGATCAACTGCCGTAGATGCTGGTTCTTGGGAACCACTAGACGGTTCTCAAAGTACACAACACCATGATCATTTGTGGAGAAACAACTAGCACCTCCGCTAGCAATGTTCTCTTTGATTTTAGATATTCCCTTATCTCGCTTTTGGGCAGCGATGATTTGATCCGTAAGAGTAGGTTTTGCCACCAAGGTGGAAAGAAAACCTTGAGGTACAATGTGAAGGTTTAGCTTCCGAAATTCCTCATGGAGAAGCGGTTGACTTTGTTGTAACATCAGGTTGTTACAATAAGATTTACGACTTAGCGCATCAGCCATGACGTTGGCTTTCCCTGGGGTGTAGGTTATCCCTAAGTCGAAGTCTGTGATCAACTCAACCCAACGTCTTTGCCTTAGATTCAGATCCGGTTGGGTGAAAATGTACTTCAGACTTTGGTGATCAGTGAATATTTCGCAACGGTTACCGAGGAGGTAATGCCGCCAGGTCTTAAGTGCATAGACTACGGCTGCAAGCTCTAGATCATGAGTAGGATAATTCTCCTCATGTGGGTGCAATTGCCGTGAAGCGTAGGCAATTACATGTCGATCTTGCATAAGGATGCAACCTAGTCCTTGTCGCGAGGCGTCGCAGTAGATAACAAAGTCTTTGGAGAAGTCTGGCGGTACCAGTACGGGAGCAGAAGTCAGGCGTCTTTTCAGTTCCTGAAAGCTGTGCTCACATTGTGGAGTCCATTCGAACTTTTTATCTTTCTTGAGGAGTTCGGTTAAAGGTTTAGCAACTTTGGAGAAGTTTTCGACAAAGCAACGGCAATAGCTCGCTAAGCCTAGAAAACTCCGAACTTGCTTGACCGATTCAGGTGGAGTCCAATTAAGGACGGCTTGAACTCGCTCAGGGTTAACAGCAATACCTTTACCAGATATTACATGACCCAGATAGGTCACTTCTGACAACCAGAATTCACATTTAGAAAATTTGGCATAAAGGCGATGCTCTCGAAGTTTCTGCAACACTAGCCTTAGATGTTCGGCATGTTCTTCCTCGTTCTTGGAGTAGATGAGTATATCATCGAGGTAAACCACGACGAATTTATCCAAATACTCCATGAAGATTGAGTTCATTAATCGAGAAAAGGTGGCTGGAGCGTTGGTTAAACCGAAGGACATGACGGTGTACTCGTATTGGCCATAACGAGTAACAAAGGCCGTTTTAGGAATGTCCCCGTTTCTGATTTTGATTTGATGGTAGCCCAACCTCAAATCCATCTTGGAGAAGACTGAGGATCCAGCGAGCTGATCATACAGGTCGTTGATCCTGGGAAGCGGATATTTGTTCTTGATTGTGACCAAATTGACAGGTCGGTAATCTACAACCATCCGGTCCGCACCATCCTTCTTCTTGACGAATAGGACGGGGCAAGCCCACGGAGAGGAGCTAGGTCGGATGAAACCCTTTTTCAAGGACTCATCGAGTTGTTTCTTAAGCTCGGCTAGTTCTAGTGGTGCCATCTTATAAGGTCTTCTAGCAATCGGAACGGTTCCTGGAATGAGGTCTATTACGAACTCAACATCCCTGTCAGGTGGAACACCTGGCAATTCCTCTGGAAAGACATCCGGAAAGTCACAGACTACCGGCACGTCCTCAAGGTCTGGCAAAGGGCTGGCGTTAAGAGAATATAATTGTCGCTTGGCTATTCGGGTCAAGACATTGACTATCTTCCCCGAAGGATGGGTGAGTTGAACAGTCCTAGAGAAGCAATCAATTTTGGCTTGATGAGCTGACATCCAGTCCATACCCAAAATGATATTAATATCTGAAGATTTAAGGGCTATCAAAGACGCGGGGAAAACAAGTCTGTCGACTTGGATTTCATTTCCATGGCTTACTCTAGAAGTTTGCCATTTGGATCCCGGAGTTTGAATTACCATAGAGGTTGGCATATCACCGAATGCGACGTTATGCAACCGAGCATAGTTTTCAGATATAAAAGAATGAGAGGCTCCTGTATCGAAAAGAACAGATGCCGGGTGGCAATTAACAAGAAGCGTACCGAGAACGACGTTGGGATCCTCTTGAGCTTCTTCGGCAGAGATACAGTTGACATGGCCACGTGAAGCGGTGACCGGCTTGGCGTGGAATATTTTTCCTGTCGGCTTGCCACGGCCAACAGCTTTAGCAGACTGGTTGGGGTTGGTCTGGGGGCACTCACGCATATAGTGACCAGATTCCCCACACTTGAAACAAGTCACGGAGCTGGTACGTGGAGGAACATTGTTGGTTGGACCCCCATAGGGCTTGGCCGGTGCAGACTGTTGAACGGGGCGAGGCGCCTGGAAGGATGGCCTCGGTGTGAACCTGGGTGGCAGGGCGGTGTTGGGTACCCACACGCGGCGCTTCTGAGGACCAGCACCGGATGAGGAACCCATATCACGGCCATGCTTGCGTGTTGCGTCATAGTCAGTCTGACCAGTTTCAGCACTGATGGCTTTGTTGACAAGTTTCTGGAAGGATGTGCACTCATGCAAACGGAGGTCGCGGCGAAGCTCAGGACTAAGGCCCTTACGGAACCTTGCTTGCTTCTTGGCATCAGTAGACACTTCCTCAGTTGCATATCGGGCGAGATTACCAAACTCCCTGCTGTAAGCATCCACAGAAAGCCGGCCTTGGGTGAAACTGCAAAATTCTTCACGTTTACGGTCCATGAGACCCTCCGGAATGTGATGTTCACGGAAAGCCTCGCTGAATTCAGCCCAAGTAGTGACATGGCCCGGTGGGCGCATAGCTCCATAATTCTCCCACCATAGACTGGCGGGGCCTTCAAGATGATATGCAGCAAAGGTGACCTTGTCAGCCTCCGCTACCAGCGCGGAACGCAGTTCGTGAGCGATACTGCGAAGCCAGTCATCAGCGTCGAGAGGCTCGACGGAGTGGTGGAACGTGGGTGGATGTAATTTGATAAAATCACTGAGTGACACCACATTAGTCCTCTGATGGTGTGCTGTGTTCTGTTCAATACGCTCCAACAAACGGTTGGTCTCCCGCTTGTTTCTCTCAGCTTCCATCATAACCTCGGCTAGTGAAGGAGGATGAGGCAGATTTGCATCCCTGGCTTCACTGCCTTCGGCCTGCTCTTGAGAAGCAGGGTTAGCGCGCGTGTTGACCATCCTAGGTAAACAAGACAATGATTTAGTCAGGATGATAAAATTCCGACATGGGATAAAAATGTAAGGAATAACTCGAAATGCAAGATGATCATCCGTATGACATGGTAGATACAGAAACTGCTTCTTTATTCCATCGTCATACACACCATACAGGGTTTAGTACAAGACCAAACAAAGTACTATTACGGTGAAAAGAGGATTACATCTCATCGGAGGCATCCCAAGCTCCTATACATTATTTTTCTACACCTCCGGAAAGAGTACAAACTAGGTCATATCCCACGAGTCAAGCGGGACGATAGATGACACAGCTAGTGCGAACTAGTGATACTACCACTAACTCAGACCGATCCGTAGTAGTCCTCGTAGAAGTCACCTCCATAGCCTGGAAGCTCAACATGATCATCCGGAAACAGACGATCTCGCGGAGCTTGTGGACCATAGGGGCTAGGATGAGGCCTTGGACCAACAAACGGTGGCCTGCGGGGACCGCGAGGTGGGGTGATGCCTCCTACATCACGCCAAACCATCACGTCTGGCAGAGCAGATCTCACAGGATAGAGATCGCGCATATCTGAATATCCAGCTTGCACCGCCGGTGCGAACCGAGTCAAAGTGGCCCAGTGGTCAGCACGGGTATTGAAGAGCTCTAACCTCAAGGCCCGATTTTCACGGTCCTTATCCTCGAGCATCTCAGCAGTAGTGCGAGTCCGTGAATCCTCCTGGGTGGGGTCAGCATAGATAGCCTGGAGATACCCTTGTGCTCCCGGAAGTGATCCTGGCATATACCGGAAATCAGAGTCCCGAAATAAACCAGATCTGACTCGCATAATGGTCATCATAGAGTAGGCGGCGTCCTGCACATCCATCTCAATAGTAACCCCGAGTCCATAGGAGCAGTGAAGAGGCTCGGTGGATCCAGGATAAGATGGAAATATCCTGACAGTGCAGAGATACTGGCTTTGATTAAAGTCTCGGAATTGCTCTTCGACCGTGTACTCGGGATACCAGCGGTATCCAGCCTCAGTCATTACCCTGACCAACTTGGCAGTATGGCCGGGTACATCTAGGCATCGAGTCAGGCGAACCACTTGATTGAGGTCGCGAGTGGCCATCTGAAAGCACAATCATAATGCAAGGGCATTAGAATTTGTAGCAAAATTTCGGCAGCATAACAACTGTAAATGCTCAAGAAGGATTTTGAGACATTTGACAAAGGATTACATACACACTCATCATCATCATATCAAAGTTTTGAATCCATTCTAACAACATAATGTGGTAGTAGAACTAAACTAGGCTTGTATCCATCAAACTTATAAGGTACTACTGATTAGTAACACGTGATCCTGATAGAGAGAACATATCCTAATTCCTTAACCCCCGGTGGAAGAATGGACTGACTCAGATCAGAATGTCATAAGATAAAGGAGTAAAAAGAGCCTTACGTTCCAACCCACAAACAATTCCCCTACATATAACTAAAGAATTTCTAGACTCAACATCGACCAGTTTGGCTCGGAGAACCTACAGGCAGTCCGGCTCTGATGCCAACGCTGTCAGGACCCCGACTCGATGTCACATCGATCTAGCCGGTAACACCTCATATCACCTTGCGGCCTCACACACGGTATCCCCACGGGTGTCTCCTTACCTTTGCCCGGGACCGTTTGCGCATTTTGGCTCACGTATATGATAGTGTCGCTAGCATCCATATGATAAAGAGCCCGGGCTGACATGACTAGTCGTAAACCCAAAGTGGAACAGACTTACAGGGACAGGCATCCATGACCCAGCTTCGAACGTGTCGGTCATCAGCAAATGGGTCCGAGCTGTAGCACTGGGCTAGCAGGACTCCGGTAAACCGGGCTGTAGCGGGCTAGCAGGACTCCGGTACTCAAAGCGTGACATTTCCCCGAAGGGACAGACACAGGAACGAAGAAGGACACATGCCGGCCAGCCTAAGTGTTCCAGAGCAGTAGCAAGCTACCATGGCTCAGCGGTAACACTAGGAGACATTTCCCGGTAAGAGAGGCTACTAAAGATAAACAACTAGATAGTCAGATCCCACACATACCAAGCATTTCAATCATACACACAATATGCTCGATATGTGCAAATACAACGAAGCATCACAACATGACTCTACGACACAAGTACTTTATTTAAGGCTCAGAGGGCCATACATAACATACACAAAGGTACGGGTCTCACGACCCAACATACAAGTCATACAGTCATACAAACCAGCAGCGGAAGTAACTTGTCTGAGTACAGACAACTAGTAAAATAAAAGAGGCTTGGAAAGCCTAGCTATACTACAAGGTCCTTCACAAGCTCAGGGTCACCACCTGGGTCTTTAGCCTACTCGTTGATGTCAACGTCTACATAGAACCCATCAGAAGGGGTTGCAGCGTCTTCTGTAAAAAATGTAGATTATAGCAACATGAGTACAAAGGTACTCAGCAAGACTTACATCAGATCCTACATACATGCATATTATCAAGAAGGGTTGGTGGAGTTATTGCAGCAAGCCAGCTTTGACTCTTGGCTAGACTATCCTACGATACTCCAACTTGAAATGGTTTTGCGCACACGAGTCCACTACTCACCACTTCAATACACTACCGAGGATCCACCTCCGTCTTCCTACGGAAGAGCCATCCTCGGCACTCACTCTTATCTTGAGGCTTTTAGTAGTTCCCATTTACTTGTCTATGAACTGTATAGGCAACCAAGTAGTCCTTTACCGCGGACGCGGCTATTCGAATAGATTATGATAACCCTGCAGGGGTGTACTTCTTCATACATGTTTCCACCACTTAGCGTCTGCACACGACATGTGCTCGGCAGACTTCAAGCGAAAGCCGACGTGGGTGTAGACCACGACCTACCTAAACACTTAAGCCTCTAGTCCAGGTTTATCGCCTATTCAGGTTACATCCGCAGGGAGTCCGGCCGAGGTTTCCCATACGGCCCCGAACGATGTGAACAGGGTTCCCGAGATACCTAACGGGTATTCGGTACACCCGGCCACGTACCTACCGCATCACAGCCCACCCCTACGGTCAGCGCTGTCCACGGCCTCCAGTAGGCTACAAACACCAGAAACTACTTGCAACTCCTGGACAGAGAGCTAGGGTGAATAAGAAGTCGAGCGGGGTCATATTTCAGGGCCCAATGCATGGTAGTAGCTGTATCTTAAATCACACATACAGATCTCAGTGCTTAAGGTCGGCTTCAATGAAACAACCCACCATGTACTCCTACATGGCCTCTCATCGATACCTTTACCAAATCGTGTTCACCACACCACTCTCATTACCGACATAATCATTTCACTCTAGCCCATCACCCAGATGAACCATACCTGACACGACTCTAAGCATAGCAGGCATAGCAAGGTAGGAACAACACATACATATGGCTCAATCAACTCCTACACATGCTAGTGGGTTTCATCTAGTTACTGTGGCAATGACAGGTCATGCAGAGGAAATGGGTTCAACTACCGTAGCACACAGCAGTTTGAAATGCGTTGTCTTAATGCAGTAAAAGAGAGCAGGAGCGAGAACATGGGATTGTATCGATATGATCAAATGGTTGGTTGCTTGCCTGATGGTTCGATGCACTGATACGGTTCTTCGTTAGGGTAATCACGGTACTCCTCGGAGGCAGAACCTGTCGCAAAGGACACCGATACACAACCATCACCAAACAATGTGCAACAATATGATGCATGCATGAAACATGGCAATATGAGTGTGTTGGGCTAATGCAACTAAAACCAGAAGGGTTTGAGCAAATTTGAATCAAGGATTCAAATTTCAAATTCAAATATGGCCTTTTAAAGTGCTTTTCCTTGTTCTGCTTAAAACATCAATTTAACTTGTTTGATCATGCATGAAAATAGTACAAATGGATAGATTGGATTTTTCTGATCATTTTTCATATATAATTTGTCCAATTTGGAGTTACAGAATAAAAGTTATGAATTTTTGAAGTTTAAATAATATTCTGGAATTTCCTGATTTAAATTAAATCCAGAAAATCAATTACTGCGTCAGCCTGACGTCAGTGTGACGTCAGCAGGTCAACGGAACAGGTCTGGGTCAAACCTGACAGTGGGTCCCGCATGTCAGGGTGGTTATTTTAATTAAGATTTAATTAAAACTAATCCTGTATAATTAACAGGGCTGGGCCCCACCTGTCATTGACTCAGGGGAGTCAACCAGGGCCCACCCGTGGTCAAAGTCAAAGCCAGCGACGCCGGCGTTTAGCCGCCGGCGAGCCCGACGCGGCGGCGGGAGTGGTTTTGGCCATTTCGGCCACCAAATGGGCCGCGGAGACCACCGGAGTGGAGCTGAGGACAAACCGCAGCTCTTGGCGGAGTCCGTTGGGGTCGGGGTGGCCGGAGTTGGCGCCGGCGACGACTTTGGCGGCCACCGGGGTTCGGTCGAAGATGAACTTGGCGCTAGAGGGGTCGGTGAGGCTCGTGGAGTGGCTAGCTAGGTGTTGTGGGACTCGGTGAGTAAGATGGACACCATCTTGTGGCCGGGGTGTGGCCAGAAGCACGTCGGCGATGAGGTCCGTGACGGCGCGTGCGGGTGAGCTTGGTGTGCTCGCTGTGGTGCACGAGAGAGAGAAAGAGAGGAAGGGGGAGTTAGCCCAGCTCACTGCGGTCTTGATGGAGAGGACGGCGTGGTCGGGGACGAGCTGCTGCGGCGGTGACGGCGAAGGGGATCTCCGGCGATGGCGGTTCGGGCGAGGTTGGTGCGGCGGCTTCGGGGCACGCGAGCGCTCGGGGCTCGACTAGCTCGAAGAAGTGGAGGACGGCGGAGCTTCTGGACACGGTGGCGCAGCGTGGAGACGAAGGGGAGCACGGCTACGGCGGAGGTGCGGCGACGGTGGCGTCGGCCATGGCGTGGGAGCGCGAGGGAGAGGAACTGGGGGCGAATGGAGGTGTCCAGGAGGGTCGGGGCGCGACGTGGAGCTCGTCCAGGCCATCAGGGCGGCGAGAGGGGGAGGCAGGGCGGCGTGCAGCTGCGTGGCGAGCTGCGGTGCCGCCGCCGAGCACCTTGGCTGCCTGCCTGGCGAGCCAAGCAGCTCGCTGGAGCGGTGGCCGGGCTGGGCCGGCCAGGTGGGCTGGCTGGTGGGCCTGCGGTGGCGCCAGGTAAGTTTTCCCTTTTTTTTCTGTTTCTGTTTTTATTTAATATATCTGCAACTTTGTTGAATTTAATAAAATACCTAGGCAACTTCAAAAATCACCAAACTACTCCTAGCCCATATTTCCAACATGAAACATTTTAGTTTGGAGATATTTGAGCATTTAAATATTTTATATAATTTTAAATGCCCAAATTCAAATATTTATGATTTAATTCAAAAACCCTAGGATGGCCTAGGAAAATGTGCACCACTTTTGGCAGAGGTTCTGAACCAAGACAAAAATGATGGGCATTTTAGAAGGGCATTTCAGGTTCATTGAAAATTATTTTTAGTAACCCTAGTTGGTTTCAGAGGGGACTGGGGGTTCTGTCATCCCCATTTCAAGTTTCTGATGAAAGAGTAAACATGATGCAACACTCTAATGCATGACTAGCTAGGGTGTGACAACCTGGCTTGTGCATCCTTATGAGTGGCGGTCGGGGACGAGCGATGGTCTTTTCCTACCAATATATCCCCCTAGGAGCATGCGCGTAGTACTTGAATTTTTTAATGGATTCTAAATTTTTGCAATAAGTATATGAGTTCTTTTGACTAATGTTGAGTCCATGGATTATACGCACTCTCACCTTTCCGCCTTTGCTAGCCTCTTCGGTACCGTGCATTGCCCTTTCTCACCTTGAGAGTTGGTGCAAACTTTGACGGTGCATCCAAACCCCGTGATACGATTCGCTCTATCACACATAAACCTCCTTATATCTTCCTCAAAACAGCCACCATACCTACCTATCATGGCATTTCCATAGCCATTCCGAGATATATTGCCATGCAACTTCCACCATCATCATCATGACATACATTACTTTTGTCATATTGCCATTGCATGATCATGTAGTTGACACCGTATTTGTGGCAAAGCCACCATGCATTATTTTCCATACGTGTCACTCTTGATTCATTGCACCATCCTGGTACACCGCCGGAGGAATTCATATAGAGTCATACTTTGTTCTAAGTATCGAGTTGTAATTGTTGAGTTGTAAGAAAAATAAAAGTGTGATGATCATCATTATTAGAGCATTGTCCCAAGTGAGGAAAGGATGATGGAGACTATGATTCCCCCATAAGTCGGGATGAGACTCCGGACGAAAAAAAAGAGGCCATAAAAAAAAGAGAAAGGCCCAATTTTTTTTTTTAAAAGAGAATGAGAGAAAAAGAGAGAAGGGACAATGCTACTATCCTTTTACCACACTTGTGCTTCAAAGTAGCACCTTGTTCTTCATGTAGTGAGTCTCATATATTTTGCTTGAAAGTAGCACCAAGATCTTCATGATAGTGAGTCTCATAAGTTGTCTTTTTATACTAGTGGGAATTTTTCATTATATAACTTGGCTTGTATATTCCAATGACGGGCTTCCTCAAAATGCCCTAGGTCTTCATGAGCAAGCGAGTTTGATGCACACCCACTAGTTTTCTTTTGTTGAGCATTCATAGCTCTAGTGCATCCATTGCATGGCAATCCCTACTCCTCATGTTGACATCAATTGATGGGCATCTCCATAGCCCGTTGATTAGCCTCGTCAATGTGAGACTTTCTCCTTTTTTGTCTTCTCCACACAATCCCCATCATCATATTCTATTCCACCCATAGTGCTATATCCATGGCTCACGCTCATGTATTGCGTGAAAGTTGAAAAGTTTGAGATTATTTGAGTATGAAACAATTGCTTGGCTTGTCATCGGGGTATAGAAGTTGGGAACATCTTTGTGTGACGAAAATGAAGCATATCCTAACCATATGATTTTGTAGGGATGAACTTTCTTTTGCCATGTTATTTTGAGAAGACATGATTGCTTTGATTAGTATGCTTGAAGTATTATTATTTTTATGTCAATTTGAACTTTTGTCTTGAATCTTTCGGATCTGAATATTCCTATCACAATTAAGAAGATTTATATTTAATTTATGCCAAAGTATCACTCCGCATCAATTTTTTTAATCATTTACCTACTCGAGGACAAGCAGGAATTAAGCTTGGGGATGCCTGATACGTCTCCAACGTATCTATAATTTTTGATTGCTCCATGCTACTTTATCTACTGTTTTGGACTATATTGGGCTTTATTTTCCACTTTTATATTATTTTTGGGACTAACCTATTAACCGGAGGCCCAGCCCAGAATTGCTGTTTTTTGCCTATTTCAGTGTTCCGAAGAAACGGAATATCAAACGGAGTCCAAACGGAATGAAACCTTCGGGAACGTGATTTTCCAACCGACCGTGATCCAGGAGACTTGGACCCTACTCCAAGAAGTGCCAGAGGCGGTCACGAGGGTGGAGGGCGCGCCCCCTACCTCGTGGCCCCCCTGACGCTCCACTGACGTACTCCTTCCTCCTATATATTCCTACGTATCCCCGTACGATCAGAACAGGAGCCAAAAACCTAATTCCACCGCCGCAACCTTCTGTATCCACGAGATCCCATCTTGGGGCCTGTTCCGGAGCTCCGCCAGAGGGGGCATCCACCACGGAGGGCTTCTACATCATCACCATAGCCCCTCCGATGAAGTGTGAGTAGTTTACTTCAGACCTTCGGGTCCATAGCTAGTAGCTAGATGGATTATTCTCTCTTTTTGGATCTCAATACAATGTTCTCCCCCTCTCTCGTGGAGATCCATTCGATGTAATCTTATTTTTGTGGTGTGTTTGTTGAGACCGATGAATTGTGGGTTTATGATCCAGTACTATCTATGGAAAATATTTGATTCTTCTCTGAATTCTTTTATGTATGATTGAGTTATCTTTGCAAGTCTCTTCGAATTATCCTTTTGGTTTGGCCAACTAGATTGGTAGTTCTTGCAATGGGAGAAGTGCTTAGCTTTGGGTTCAAACTTGCGGTGTCCTTACCTAGTGACAGAAAGGGTTGCAAGGCACATATTGTATTGTTGCCATCGAGGATAACAAAATGGGTTTTTTATCATATTGCATGAATTTATCCCTCTACATCATGTCATCTTGCTTAAGGCGTTACTCTGTTTTTAACTTAATACTCTAGATGCATGCTGGACAGCGGTCGATGAGTGGAGTAATAGTAGTAGATGCAGAATCGTTTCGATCTATTTGTTTTGGACGTGATGCCTATATACATGATTATTGCCTAGATATACTCATAACTATGCTCAGTTCTGTTAATTGCTCAATAGTAATTTGTTCACCCACCGTTGAATACTTATGCTCTTGAGAGAAGCCACTAGTGAAACCTATGGCCCTCAGGTCTATTCTCATTATATCAATCTCTATCACTTTATTTACTTGCTTTGTTTTTACTTTGCCTTTTACTTTTTACTTTGCATCTATCTATCGAAAATACCAAAAATATTATCTCTATCAGATCTCACTCTCGTAAGTGACCGTTAAGGGATTGACAACCCCTAAGCGTTGGTTGTGAGTTGCTATCGTTTTGTGTAGGTACGAGGGACTTGTGCGTGGTCTCCTACTGGATTGATACCTTGGTTCTCAAAAACTGAGGGAAATACTTACGCTACTTTGCTGCATCATCCTCTCCTCTTCGGGGAAATCCAACGCAGTGCTCAAGAGGTAGTAGTGCCCATAAGCTCATTTGAGAGCGTCGCACGAGGATTAAGACAGCAAAGGCTGGGGCACCAAAGCTTGGTGAGGTGTGCTAGAGGGTCGCCCTGACACACACTGTGCCCAGCCCCCACGCATGCAACGCGCGAGGGAGAGCAATGGGCAATTGTTACTCTCCCTAAGGCAAGACCTGAAAGAGAGAACACTGCAAGAAGAAGAAAAATTCCCGAACCTTTCAAATAAAAGACGTGAAAGCTCAAAGTTTCATTTCAAGAAGTTGTAAACTAGCTACAGAAAACAAGCAAAAGAACAACCGCGTATGGCACCTACACTAGTCTTCTTGTCTTCCCACCAGCATGGAGCATGGGGCCTCCACTAGGATGTGGGTGGGAGCCCCCATGAGGCCCAAGGGCGGCACTCCGGAGACTCCGGGGCATGTACAACCCCAACTCATTATTACGTGAGAGTGTCACGAGCGGAGACTTGAGAGGCGCATGGCCTTGTTCATGGATAGAACTTTCGGAGGTGCTGCATGTTCTAGGAATTTTGGATGAGGACCTCGTCCTGTGTCTCCAGGTGCGCGGCGCTAGGCCTGGAGAGACGGGCGATCCTAAACGGGCCCGCCCACATAGGCGAGAGCTTGTGAAGACCCTCCGTAGAGAGCACCCGCCTCAGGATGAGGTCACCCACCTCAAGGGTCCTGAAGCAGTTGCTACGGCAGTAATACCGCCGCAGCGCGTGCTGGTACCTCATGGCATGGAGCGAGGTTTGGCGACGGCTCTCCTCCCCCAACACGAGGTCCACCCCCCACGAGGCATCCTGGCATGCCTCATCAAATGCCAAGACATGCGGGGAGCAATGTTTGACCTCATGAGGGAGGACCGCCTCGACCCCATAGACGAGGAAGCATGGAGTCTCGCTTGTGGGCTTGGTTGCGGTGGTGCGGATGGACCACAACACGGACTGGAGCTCATCGAGCCAGCCCCTGCCACAGGGCTCGAGTTTCTTCTTGAAGCTCCTTGCCTTGAGGCCCCTCAGGACCTCCACGTTGGCGTGCTCGACTTGGCCATTGCTCCTGGGTGTGCCACCGAAGCTTAGCATATCTTTGTTCCAAGGCTAGCACTATATGTTTTGATTAGCACTATATGTTTTGAAAAGGTTGCTCGTGAATTGAGAGCCATTGTCAGTGATGATACGGTTGGGAACCCCAAAGCGGCTCACGAGGTCCTTGATGAACTTGACGGCCGAGCCCACCGGGATGGTGCGCATGGGCTCTACCTCCGCCCACTTGGTGAACTTGTCGATGGCGACGTAGAGGTAGCTGTCGGTGTCAAAACCGGCGGATCTCGGGTAGGGGGTCCCGAACTGTGCGTCTAGGCGGATGGTAACAGGAGACAAGGGACATGATGTTTTTACCCAGGTTCGGGCCCTCGATGGAGGTAAAACCCTACTCCTGCTTGATTAATATTGATGATATGGGTAGTACAAGAGTAGATCTACCACGAGATCAGAGAGGCTAAACCCTAGAAGCTAGCCTATGGTATGATTGTTGTTCGTCCTACGGACTAAAACCCTCCGGTTTATATAGGCACCGAAGAGGGTTAGGGTTACACAGAGTCGGTTACAATGGTAGGAGATCTACATTCCGTATCCCCAAGCTTGCCTTCCACGCCAAGGAAAGTCCCATCCGGACACGGGACGAAGTCTTCAATCTTGTATCTTCATAGTCCAGGAGTCCGGCCGAAGGTGATAGTTTGGCTATCCGGACACCCCCTAATCCGGGACTCCCTCAGTAGCGGTAGCCCACGACCGCTCGAGGGAACGGGCCCAGGATATCCAGCCCCCAGACCATGAACGGCCATGAGAGCGGGATGGTCTGGAGGCCCTGAGCGGGCTGATGGATTTGCTTAGCATGGAACTGACATGCCTCACAAGATCTCACAAGCTCAGCAACGTCATGGAGCATCGTGAGCTAGTAGAATCCGCTACAGAACGCCTTGCACATGAGGGTGCGCGATGAGGAGTGATGCTCGCAGTCCCCAATGTGGATGTCGGCTAGCAGCTCGCACCCCTACTCCTTGGAGATATACCGTAGAGAGACATTGTTTGGGCGCCTTCGGTAGATCTCACCGTCTTGGATGCAGTACGTGGTGGCCTGACGGGCCACACATTCTATGTCTTCCTCCTTCTCTGGCAAGGTGCCTCTGAGGAGGTATGCCTTGAAATCCTCGGTCCAGCACCCCTCCCGAGGTTCAAGCGCGAGAAGCAGGCAGGCCCCCGAGGTCGGGCCTCATGCCGGGGCGCCCGAGGAGGGTGCCATGGATGGATCCTCCCGAGGTAGCGCTGATCCTATAGTGGGGGGAGCCGCCAATGGCTTGAAGAGCCACTCCTCGAAGACGCCAGGCTTCTGGAGGTCGCGCTAGGAAGCCCTCTTGGCGATGTCGTCCGCCTCCATGTCCGTGCCACGTGGTACGTGCTGCAATTCCAAGCCCAAGAATCATTTCTCAGTTTTGCGTACCTCTTCAAGATATGCCTCCATGTGCTCGTCTTTTGGCTTGTACGCCTTGTTGAAGAAATTGACGAGGAGCTGGGAGTCGCCCTTGATGGTGAGGTGCCTCACCCCCAGAGCCACCGTGGCCTTAAGGCCGGCGATCAGGCCCTCATACTCGGCGATGTTGTTGGAGACCTTCTCGCCATGCTGCAAGCAGAGCTGCACGGCGTAGAAGAGCTTGTCCTGGGTACGCGAGATGAGCACGACTCCAGCCCCCGCACCCTGGCGTGCGAACGCGTCATCGAAGTACATGACCCAACCATCTGGTGCTTCGTCTTCGAGCGTGAGGGAACGGTCCTCGCCCACCCCTCGGTCAGGGAATCAGTCCACTCCGCGACAAAGTTAGCGATGGCCGCACCCTTGATGACTCTGGTGGTGCTGAACTCCAGCTGGGACGCCTGCAGCTCGATGTTCCACTCAGCAACCCTTCCCGTGGCGTTGGGGCTCCGGAGCACCTTCTCCAGGGGGTATGCGGAGTTTTTTTAACCTTGATCGGGTGGCCTTGGAAGTAGTGGTGCAGCTTTCTGGAGGCGGCGAGGAGCACGAGCAGGAGTTTCTGTGGCATGGGGTAGCGCGAACGTGCGTCGCGCAACACCGTGCTGACGAAGTACACGGGATGCTCGACGAAGGAGGGTGCGTCGATGGCGTCCTGCCCCTCCTGAGACGAGGCAGCCTCGGGAGCCCTGCCATCCGGTGGGGCAGCCAGGGCCTCTGGGGCGCTGTCCTGAGGCTGCAGTATCGTGGCCGGGCGCGGGGCGCCACGCCGCACATCCGCATCCGCACGCTCTTCCAGGACCGCCACGAGTGCCGCGCTGGCTGGTCCTGGAAGGCCGCCTCAGCCTCCGGAGTCCATTCGAACGGGCCCTTCTTCTTCATCGGTTTCAAGAACGGAAGGGCGCGCTCGCCTAGTTTGGAGATGAAGCGCCCCAATGAGGTCACACAACCCGCGAGCGTCTGCATCTCCTTGAGGGTTTGCAGTGGGCTCATCCTTTCTATTGCCTTGATCTTCTCTGAGTTAGCCTCGATCCTTTTGTGTGACACCAGAAAACCCAACATCTTGCCGGACGGGACGTCGAACACGCACTTCTCCGGATTGAGCCGCAGGTTCACCTTGCGTAAGTTGGCGAATGTTTCTTCCAAATCTCTGACTATGTCGGCAACATACGCCTCGGTGTTCCTTCCGAGCTGCCGGCCCAGGGCCATGTGCTTCAATCGCTGGAAAGTTGCACCGGCATTGCGCAGCCCGAACGACATGTAGGTGTAGCAGAACACCCCGCACGGGGTCAGGAAAGTTGTCTTCTCAACATCCTGCACCGCCATCTTGATTTGGTGGTAGCCCGAGAAAGCGTCCAAGAAACATAGCAAGTCGCACTCAGCGGTGGAGTCGACAATCTGGTCGATGCGTGGAAGAGGGAAAGGGTCCTGAGGGCAAGCCTTGTTGAGGCTCGTGAAGTCGACGCACATGTGCTCCTTCCTGCCCTTCTTGGGGACAATGACCGGACTAGCCAACCAATTTGGATGTCACACCTCTCGAATGACGCTAGCCTCTCGCAACTTGTGAACCTCCTAGACAATGAACGATTGCTTCTCTAGGGCGTTCCATCGTTCCTTCTGCTTCACGGGGCACGCGTCGGGGCACACCATCAAGTGGTGCTCGATCACCCCTCGCGGGACGCTGACCAAGTTCATTGCCTCCCATGCAAACACGTCCTTGTTCGCACGGAGGAAGCTGACCAGCGCCTCTTCCTGGTCCGGGGGGAGGTCGACACCTATGGTGAAGGTGGGGCCTGATTGCCCATTGTCATCAACTGGCACCTGCTTCATCTCGGCCTGGTCCTGGGAGAACAACCGCTTCTTCTTTGCCGGCGCGGCCTCCATGATTTTTGGAGCACCCATCATGTCTGGTCGTGCGGCCGCGGCGGCCTTGAAAGTGAGCTTGAGGGCCATGAGCGCGTCCTTGGTGTCTCCCACCACGGTGAGGACACCACTGCTCCCCAACATCTTCATGATGTTGTAGCCGGGGTGAGTCACTGCCATGAACTTGGTGAGGGCTCGATACCCGAGAATGGCATTATATGGGAGGCCGATGCGGGCGATGTCGAAGTCGATGAGCTCTGTGTGGTAGTTGTTGCGCGTACCAAAGGTGACGGGGAGGAGGATTTGCCCTAGAGGAAAGGTGGAGCCACCGGCCACCCTCGAGAAAGGATTAGTGGGGAGAAGCCAGTCGTAAGACACATGAAGCATACCGAAGGCTTCTACGGAGAGGACGTTGAGACTAGTGCCATCGTTAATTAGGGTTCTAGTGACTGCAACATTGCAGATGGTGGGGGTGCAGAGCATGGTGAGCGCGCCGGCGCTGACCGCGTTCTTGGGGTGATCCCTTGAGTCGAAGGCGAGGTCGACGTCGGGCGCCGCTCAGCTCGGAGGAGCTCCCCGCCACGATTGGGCGGCCCCATCTGCAGGAAGAGCTGCTTGGCTTGGCGGCTTGAAACGGGCGCCTGCGACTCGCCGAGGATGGTCGCGATGACATGGGGCACCGAAGCCATCAAGCGAGTGACAAACAATTTGCACAGCTCATCCCAGGAGGCTACCGAAGACTCTGGCATGTTGAGCAGCCAGAGGCGAGGCACGCCCATGAGAGCCATAGGGAACCAATTTTCCACGACCTTGTCGAATCCTCCCGCCGCCCAGACGACGTTTGCGTACACCCGGAGGAACTCCATAGGGTCCACTGCGCTGTCGTACCGCGGCGGCAGCTCCGACCTGAACTTCGACGGCCACCGCACCTGTCACAAGGCGGGGCCGAAAGCCCAGAGGCCCGCGATGCTTCTGAACGCGCCCGACGGACCCGCGGGAGGGGAAATGCCTGCCCTGGAAACTGAGCAGCGAGGGTGAAGCACAGTTGATGAAGAGTCCGACCTTCGACACGCCCCTACGTAGCGCGCCAAATGTCAGATTCAGGGCTCCGCAGACCCAAGAAAAGGTTCAAACTCTGGGGCGTGTGCGAAGAACTCAACCCCTTCAACCAACCAGTTCGTTGCCCCACAGCCTAGCTCGATGAACAAGGAAGAAGATGGACACAACAATTTACCCAGGTTCGGGTCACCTTGCAGCATAAAACCCTACTCCCGCTTTGTGGTGGATCCGCCTCACGAGGGGCTGAGGATGAACTAGTACAAGGGAAGAACAACCTCGTGAGGTCTGCTCTGGTGTGGATGTGAGCTGAAGGGATTCGAACCCTTGCTATGGTGGTGGCTAACCAATACTCATATTGGCCTTAGTCCTCTTCCCCCCCCCCAAACGTAGGCGGGAAGTGATCCCACAGTGACAAATTCGAACGGGGAAAAGTAGTACATCTTATCCTGACAAAATGTGGTATTCTCCTGCAAAGCTCCTGGTCATGACGCTGCGGTGGGCTCGGCGATGACATCCGTCTTGCCGTCCTGGTGGTCTTGGTCTTGTTGCACGGGAATGGAAACCTTTGGCTAATTCCTCGGGACTCTACGCCTGCACTTGCCTCCTTAGCACCAAAGAGGAAACCTGCTCCTCTACGCCCGCTGGCACCCACCTGGACTTGGTCGTCATGGCTTGTGTCACCGCAACCTCATGAGATTGAGCACCTACATAGAAATCTCAGCTCCTCAGGAGGCAGCCTGGGAAGGCATCTCCCTCTGGAGGTCTTGGTGTCATCCGCCTCGCGAGGCTTGGCCCCTCGCGAGGGTTGAGGGAGTCCCGGACTAGGGGTGTCCGGATAGCCGAACTATCATCATCGGCCGGACTCCAAGACTATGAAGATAGCAGATTGAAGACTTCGTCCCGTGTCCGGATGGGACTTTCCTTGGTGTGGAAGGCAAGCTTGGCGATACGGATATGTAGATCTCCTACCTTTGTAACCGACTTTGCGTAACCCTAGCCCTCTCCGGTGTCTATATAAACCGGATGGCTGTAGTCCATAGGACGAACAACAATCATACCATAGGCTAGCTTCTAGGGTTTAGCCTCCTTGATCTCGTGGTAGATCCACTCTTGTAACACACATCATCAATATTAATCAAGCAGGACGTAGGGTTTTACCTGCATCAAGAGGGCCCGAACCTTGGTAAAACATCGTGTCCCTTGTCTCCTGTTACCATCCGCCTAGACACACAGTTCGGGACCCCCTACCCGAGATCCGCCGGTTTTGACACCGACATTGGTGCTTTCATTGAGAGTTCCTCTGTGCCGTCACCATCAGGAAGGATGCCTTTTCCCGTCTTTAAAGATGGCGCCATCATCAAGGGAGCTTTGGCCGCCGGCCAGACTATCCGGCTACGCGGTTTTCTCATGACCGCCTGTTCGTCCACCGCCCCGACAATGACCTCTCAAGTCATTAAAAGCGATCTTCACGTCAGCTCGGAATTCGCCGAGCAGCTAGATCCGATTGAGCTCTCCTCCATAAACGAGCTCTTGGATCGCATCGCCGCCCTGGGAGTCGCTACCGACTACGATCAGATTGGGCTTAAAACCGATCTGAGAGAAATTAACTCTCCCGAGGTTACCCACCACGTTGTCGTGGTAGAGGAACAATGCGGCGACCCTTCTTCTATGTTAAAATCCAACTATGTCCGGATTCCGGATCCCTCCATGCCGGATTCCTGCGAAGGGACGGACGCTAATCAAATACTGAACCTAAAGTCAGGCATCGGACCAGATTTGTTGGAAAGCGCTCAGCAAACCAAGCTTCCGAATCTGGAAGCTTCTTGGCCTTTGAGCCTCAGACCGGGCGGGGTTCCAAACTTAATTCCACCCGCCCACCCAAACATAAGCGATCTATCTCAAATACGGCAAGAGCCCGATGAAACAGTACATCATTACTGGGCCAGATTCCTCCTGGTGATGAACAGGATAAAGGACTGCCGTGAAGAAAGCGTGATCTCAATCTTCTTCAACAATTGCACGGACAAGGGAATCATAAACGCCATCAGTCGTCGTGAAGTTTCACGCTTCGCCGACCTAGCGACCATTGTACAAAAATACTGCGTGATGGAGAGTGCCTGGAAAACCAAAACTAGGTTTTGGGACAATCCGGCCCTGAGTACAAACCCAATCCGAAATAAAAGGGTGCTTCATACTCAAGCACCTGGGTTAAAAAACAAAAAGCAAAAACCCCCTAAGGGGTACGGAACCGTACTGGAGGGATGGCTCAACGGACCCTGCAGAATCCACAGTACAGAGGGTGCCACTCCAACACATAGCCTTCGAGCGTGTTGGATACTACGGCAGGTGGCCAAAAGTGGCGTAGGCTTTTTAGCCCCGGGCAACCAACCCAGCAGTACCAGTACGGTATTAACATTCTTCGAGACTTTCGCATCAAATACCATGCAGAAACGAACAATCCGCAGCCTCGCCGAAGTCTACCAAGTACCAACAAAAAATCCATGGACCGACATGGCTATCACCTTCAACGCCAGCGACGAACCTAAATTCCGAACAGCTAGAGCACCAGCCGCATTGGTCCTCAGTCCGATAGTGGACGGTTTCCGTCTTACTAAGGTACTCATGGATGGCGGCAGCGGATTAAACCTCATCTATGAGGAAACCCTTCAAAAAATGGAAATTGACTGGAGCCGCATTGAGCGAAGCAGCACAACCTTCAGAGGGATAATCCCTAGTCGAGAAGTACGCTGCACAGGAAAAATCACACTGGATGTAGTGTTCGGCTCACCGGACAATTACAGGTCCGAGGAGGTCACGTTCCAAGTGGCCCCATTCGACAGCGGATATCACGCTTTGTTAGGGCGAGAGGCATTCACAATCTTCCAAGCTATACCCCACTACGGGTACATGAAGCTCAAAATGCCCGGACCCAATGGGATAATCACTCTCGCCAGTGATCCAGATACAACACTCCGCGCTGAAAATAAGACAGCCGCACTGGCCCTAGAGGCATTGTCCGAAGCCCTAGCGGCAGAGGAACTAACTACGCTACGCTCCACAGTGGATAGGGACGATGTGATACTCGATAAGAGGTCCAAGTCCACCTCTTTTAAACCAGCAGACGAAATAGTCAAATTTCAGGTCCATCCAACGGACCCCACAAAGACGGCCTCCATTGGGGCACAATTAAGTCCTGATGTCGAAGCCGCACTACGAGAATTCCTTCGGGAAAATTGGGACATTTTTGCCTGGAACCCTTCAGACATGCCAGGAATCCCACACAAACTAGCAGAGCACAGCCTAAATATCCTAAAAGAATTCATGCCAGTCAAACAAGCTCTTCGGTGATTTTCCGAACCCAAAAGACAGGCAATGGGAGAGGAGCTAGCCAAACTCTTAGAAGCCGGATTCATCAGAGATATAAAACATCAGGACTGGCTAGCCAATCTAGTAATGGTACCAAAAAAGGACAAATCCTGGCGCCTCTGCGTCGATTTTAAAGACCTTAACAAGGCCTGTCCAAAGGACCCTTCCCCCTCCCTCGCATCGACCAAATCATCGATGCTACCGCAGGGCATGATTCATTGTGCTTCCTCGACGCATACTCCGGATACCATCAAATCAAGATGGCGGAGAAGTACCAGGCCGCAACGGCATTCATTACTCCATATGGGCCATTCTGCTTCAACACAATGCCCTTCGGACTCAAAAACGCCGGCGCAACATATCAGCGCATGATTCAAACATGTCTGGCTACCCAGATAGGCAAAACAGTAGAGGCATATGTAGACGATGTGGTCGTCAAGACCAAACACGTCGAAACTCTAATAGAAGACTTGAGGGTGACATTCGACAACCTCCGAGCATATGACATTAAGCTCAATCCGGAAAAATACGTCTTCGGCGTACCAGCCGGAAAGCTCTTGGGCTTCATCGTATCCGGTAGAGGAATTGAAGCAAACCCAGCCAAAATCCGAGCTCTGTCACAATTGGATATTCCAAAAGACCTCAAGCAGATACAAAAACTAACCGGATGCTTAGCGGCCTTAAGTCGCTTCATCTCCCGTTTGGGAGAAAAGGCTCTGCCCCTCTACCGCCTCCTCCGGCGCACCGAACACTTCGAATGGACGGATACTGCCACAGCCGGACTCGAAGAAATAAAGGCCATACTGGCAACAAATCCGGTCCTGGCCGCGCTCAACCTGGGCGAACCTATGTTATTATATATCGTAGCAAGACATCAAGTTCTCAGCGCGGTACTCATCGTTGAACGAGAAACAGAAGGGCACAGATTCCCTCTTCAAAATCCAGTGTACTACGTATCCACTATTCTAACTCCATGCAAATCCCGGTACCCACATTATCAAAAGATAGCGTATGCGGTGTTCATGGCATCCCGGAAGCTGCGACACTACTTTCAAGAGTGTTCTATAATGGTGGCCTCCGAAGTACCCCTCAATGATATTATAAACAATCGCGACGCAACGGGCAGGATTGCAAAATGGGCTATCGAGCTCTTACCATTTGACATAACCTACAAACCACAGCGAGCTATAAAGTCGCAGGTTTTGGCTGACTTCGTCGCCGAATGGACCGAAGCCGAACTCCCTAAAGAGTACGGCGCGTACTCCAACTGGATCATGCATTTTGACGGATCCAAAATGTTGGCTGGCTTGGGGGCTGGCGTCGTCCTGACGTCCCCAACTGGAGACACAATCCAATACGTACTTCAAATAATGTACATGGACTCCAACAACGTAGCCGAATACGAGGCCCTTCTACATGGCCTCCGGATGGCAATCTCCATGGGCATTCAACGCCTAGATGTGCGCGGGGATTCAAACCTCGCAATATCCCAAGTAAATGGAGACTTTGATGCCAAAGATCCAAAAATGGCAGCTTACCGCAATGCCGTCCTAAAAATGTCAGCTCGGTTCGAAGGACTCGAATTCCACCATGTAGCCCGGGACAATAACCAGGCAGCAGACGTGTTAGCACGCATAGGCGCGAAACGAGACGCCGTCCCTCCAAACATCTTCCTGGAACGGCTCTTTAAGCCATCCGTATTATGGGAAGGGGAGTCTGGAAATAACAATCCGGAGCCAGCTGCATCACCTAACTCAGACCATTCTAACACAATCGGCGGCTCAGCCAATGAAATAACACCTTCAGCTCACGAAATAATGGCAGTAATTGCCCCGTGGACAGAACCATTCCTAGCCTACTTAATTCGGCAGGTACTTCTCGAAGACCAAAATGAGGCCCGCTGCATAGTTCGGCGATCTAAAGCCTACAAGGTCCATGAGGGAGAACTTTATAAGAAAAGCACAACCGGAGTCCTTCAAAGGTGTATCTCCGAAGAGGAAGGGCGAAATCTCCTGGCTAAAATTCACGCCGGACTCGGCGGCACCACGCTGCAGCCCGGGCCCTTGTAGGCAAGGCCTTCCGTACAAGATTTTATTGGCCGACAGCCCGCGTAGGTGCTCAGAACTTAGTCCAACGATGCGTCGGTTGCCAGCTCTTTGCTAATCAGAGGCACATGCCACCCACCGCCCTCAAAACTATACCCATTACCTGGCCGTTCGCGGTCTGGGGGCTTGACATGGTTGGACCCCTTAAAGGGGGAACCCACAAGCACAAATACCTATTGGTCATGGTGGACAAATTCACCAAATGGATTGAGGCCAAGCCGGTTAAAACGGCAGAATCCGGACTGGTGATAGACTTCATATCCGGGGTAGTACACCGTTTTAGCGTCCCCCACAGCATCATCACTGATAACGGCACGAACTTCATGGCCGACGAGGTTAAACTCTGGTGCAAAAACATGGGCATCAAGCTCGATTACGCTTGAGTCTATCACCCCCAAACTAACGTCAAGTCGAGCGAGCAAATGGTCTAATCATGAGCGGCATCAAACCCAGACTAGTGCGGTCCCTCAAGGAATCTAACACGCACTAGGTAGAGGAGCTCGACTCTATACTCTGGGGGCTGCGGACCACGCCAAATCGAACTACTGGATTCACACCATTTTTTATGGTATACGGCGCAGAGGCAGTTCTGCCCTGCGATATAATTCATGACTCACCTCGTGTGCGCATGTACGAAGAAAGAGAAGCCGAGTTGGATTGGCAGGATAGTTTGGACGCCTTAGAGGAGGAGCGGGACGTGGCAAAGGCTCGTTCGCATTTTATCAGCAGCAGGCTCGAAGATATCAAAGCAGAGAAGTATGGGCCAAAACTTACAATGTTGGCGAACTCATTCTACGCCTGCCGGACAAGAAAAAGGACAAACTTAAGCCCAAGTGGGAAGGTCCCTTCATCATCGACCAAGTCCTTACCGGCGGAGCATACCGTCTACGTAAAGCATCTGACAACCGACTCGAGCCGAACCCATGGAACACAGCCCGTCTACGAAGATTCTACGCCTAACGTCGGACTCAGAGTTCGTCTCACTCCCCCGTCCACCTTTTTATATTTTTTATTGTCTCTTGTCCCCCTCCTTCTTCCCACTTTTTTTTCAATACCTTTTATAGGCTGATTTGCGCTTTGTTCGCACACACTTGATGTGCTCCTAGCACTCATTATACCTGGGGGCTTCTTTAACAGAAGCTTATTCATACGGGCTTCATGCCCAATACATGTGTCATACTTCCGCATGTACCTTTTATTCACCATTATATGCATCGATATGACTTAAGTTTTGGTCACGCTGGGTTGCCTGGCTCCTGTGCTTACCCCTACGTTCCTGATTGTTCGGCTAGGAGGTAAAGGGAGCACCTCTGCAATTGCTACTGCCGAGTCAGCCGGATGTGTACCTCAGACTGGGTGAAGCCGAAAGCTAGCGTTCTTAAGAGAATATTCGGTCGGTGACTTGAAAGATGATTTATTACTTACTTATTTATCTGCCCCCAGATGCTTTTTCTGCTATTTTCGCAGTTCAGCATTGCACTTTAGGGCATGCCTCCCAGGGAAAGGAACCCTTAACGGAACTATTCTCCCTGGAAGATGTTTCTTACTAACCATGTAATATAACATAGCTAGTTGGGCACTTGTCTGATAAAGCAATTATGACCCCGACGCCTTGTCTCCATGCATGCCCCGGTTCTTTTATAACCGTAAGGGTATTCGGACACACTCCGGACTGTTGGGTCCCGAGGTTGAAGCGAAACGGTCCGCAAAGACAAACGATCTACAATCCGGCTAGAAGGCATTTTACATGTCATTTTCAAATTACATCGTCAAACCGACTGATTGTACTCCTCCTAAATCCCATCTAACAGGCTGTCTAATTTACAGTCCTGTTGGGAATATTTCGCGGCCAGTTCTACTTGGCCGTACATCAAGCTCACAGGGATCTCCTTCCCATCAGGCCCCGCAGGTCCGACCTCGGCCATGTGGTTTGGGTCAGCCTTCGGGTAACGCGTCTTCACCATGGCCCAGGCCTCCCTGGCACCCTGACGGCAGGACGATATCTTCCACAAACGGAGGCGTCGCCGTGCTCCCTGAAGCTTCTCAGCAAGCTCACCAAGGCCCTCGGGTAGGGAGACGGATGGCCATAAAGCCTGAACGACGCCACTCATCGCCTGCCGAACACGTTCGAGCAATTGCACCAGCTCGGGAAGTTGGTCACCCGTCGACCCAGGCATTTCCTCCGCATGGCGACCTGTGAGCACACCTAAAGACATATTTTTGTCAATCGACTTCCTCACTGAATTCTTCTTTTCAAAGGAATTTTCTCAAGCACTTACTATAAATGCCGCGACGAAGCCGCTGATTCTCCTTCACGGAGCCAGACAACTGGGCCCGAACACCTTTCAGCTCTTCTCCTAGCTGGGTGTGGGCATCTTGGAGCTTGTTTCTCTCCTGCTGCACCTTCATAAGCACTCTCTCGCCGGCCTTTAGCTGACGCAGTAGCTGTTGCTTGTCCGGATCTAGTCCGCCGCCCTCTGCAATATTATTGTCAGATTCACGCCGCACTTTGTTAATTAATTATCTTTTCAAAGTACGTCTTACCAGCGGGGGTCTTTGTGGCTCCCCCTATGGCGGCCAGTGCGGCCTCAAGTTGGGCCTTGCACTCTTGGAGCTCCTGGGACAGATGGGTATTCTTCTCCGTAAGATCCTGCATAATAATTGATCCTTAAATCAGTTATTTTAACTATTTTAAGTCTCGGGGGCTACTGGCATATATAACTATTAAAATTACTTACCCGTATGTCTTTCACATACTACTCCGTGGCTCTAGTTAACCCATCTTGAGCGGCACGGAGGTGCGCATTTCCCGCATCAAAGGCATTTAACGCCTCCGGGGAGAAACACGCTTCACAAAGAACTGTCCGGCGACGCCTATGATTCATGGTGCTCTCCACCTCAGACCGGGTGGCGGACAGCCTGTCGGCATCCTCCGTCGGAGGAGCGTCCGGGTCATGCCTTGTATTCGCTTCCCCTCCCGGACCATGCATTGGAGCATGGCTGGCGGAAGCTTGATTGGCAACCTCTCCGGACACTGTCCGGCGAGCGCTCTTTCTGGAAAAGTTATGAGCATTAATATACCTCATGGGGATCCTTCCCTTAAAAATAGCGGTGCTCCGTACCGTTGCAGCGATGTTTCGGTTCGCGTCGCACTCCTCTTCCGCCTGCTGGGCCAGACTGACCCTTGTTGGTCGGCCGCCGCGGGTTCGGCTTCCCGCCTTAAAAGCACCTCCTGCGATGCACCATCAGTATGGGATGGTCAGAATTGAGCGCGGATCAAATGATGGTGTCAAGACCTCGGTCGTAGTCACCTGGGAGGCCGGAAACAAACCGGGGTAGTCAACCGTAATGGCGACTAGGGCATTGTCCATGCTAAGTTGGTGGAACACCCCGTCAATCAGCTCCACCTTTATGTCCGGATCCTCTTCGGAGGTCGGATCAAGGGATCGTTCCGGATCCTCGGGCTGTGGAGTTAGGCTTCGTATGCCCTCCACGTCCCGGCGCAGCTCCTACGTCGAAATCACAGAGTAAGATACATGACTTTGAAAGTATGGATCGGGTAGATGAACATCCGCTTACCCAGCTCTGAGGGTTTCATAGAGAATCCATTCAACGGATTCATGTGGAGGAAGTCCTCCCCCTTTCCCTTGTACAAGCCGGACAGGATCTTTGCCAGATTGGCTGCCGAGCCTGGCCCTTTGCGGCCATGACGGGTGGCGTCATCTTCCCCGTTGAAATCCCACATAGGGTGGCCCCTATATTGGAGTGGCTGCACCCCTCGCATAACGCACGTGGCCATGACTCCAATCATGGTTAATCCAGAGTGGGCCAGTAACCTAATCCGGCCCATCAGATAATGGATGCTCCTATCATCTTCCCGTTGAGGGCTCCGCGGGCACCAACTCAGGCGTTTCTTCAAGGGAGCATTGCTGAACTCCGGGAGGCTGATCCGAACTGGATCCGGCAGAGGGGCGTCCTCCATGTAGAACCATTCCGAGGGCCAGTCTTCGGACGCCTTCTTCGGGGTGCCGGATAGATATCCGGTCCCGGCGATGCGCCATATTTCGGCTCCGCCCACTTGATATATCGACCCCTCATGAGAACGGGGTACGAGGCAAAACAATCTCTTCCACAGCGCAAAATGGGGCTCGATGCCCAAGAACAGCTCGCAAAGAGCTACGAAGCCCGTGATGTGCAAAATGGAGGCGGGCGTGAGGTGGTGAAGCTGGAGTCCGTAGAACTCTAGGAGCCCCCGGAGAAACGGATGTATGGGAAATCCGAGTCCCCTTATTAGATAAGCGACAAAGCATACCCGCTCCCCTTTGGAAGGGTTGGGGACGCTCTCCGCCTGCTTTCCACCCTTGTAGGTGGCTAGTCCGGCTCAAACCGGAACCATGAAAGCTGGGGGAAGATATCCCTCGGTTTGGAGCGCCACTAGCTCACTGTGTGGAACTGAGCATCTTCCCCAATCTCCTGGCTTAGGGCTGGGAGCGCGAGAGGAGGAGCCGCGTCGGCTATCCATGATGGAATGGATTTTTGTCAGAGGTGTTTCGATGAGAACTTGCGGATGGAGGATGGTGTGAGCTGGATCTAGATCCTCGCCTCTCTTATAGGCGGCTCGTTCGCACGGCTAGGGGGTAAAATGTAAAAAAAAACCTGCATTTCGCATTCGTACGACACGTGGAAGAAGGCCATTACTGGGCGTAGAAGCCAAGGAGTGCAACATTTATAAGGAAGCCGGACACTATTCGACGGGAACATGAAGTTTGAGGGAGAACCCGCCTTGCAACGCCGAAGACAATATATGCGTCGGACTCGTCATCGCTGAAGCCTGGTTCGGGGGCTACTGAGGGAGTCCCGGACTAGGGGGTGTCCGGATAGCCGAACTATCATCATCGGCCGGACTCCAAGACTATGAAGATAGCAGATTGAAGACTTCGTCCCGTGTCCGGATGGGACTTTCCTTGGCGTGGAAGGCAAGCTTGGCGATACAGATATGTAGATCTCCTACCTTTGTAACCGACTTTGCGTAACCCTAGCCCTCTCCGGTGTCTATATAAATCGGATGGCTGTAGTCCATAGGACGAACAACAATCATACCATAGGCTAGCTTCTAGGGTTTAGCCTCCTTGATCTCGTGGTAGATCCACTCTTGTAACACACATCATCAATATTAATCAAGCAGGACGTAGGGTTTTACCTCCATCAAGAGGGCCCGAACCTGGGTAAAACATCGTGTTCCTTGTCTCCTGTTACCATCCGCCTAGACGCACAGTTCGGGACCCCCTACCCGAGATCCACCGGTTTTGACACTGACAAGGGTCTTGACTTGTTGGTGACGTAGATGGGCCGTACCAGGCCATCGATGAAGCCACGCCGTGGGCTGCATGCAGGCAAGTCTGGGTACCCTGGTTCCCAGAACGACGACAATGGCAGAGAAAAAAAAATCCAAAACCTAAAGTCTCATTACTGTCACATGATTATGATGCAATTACTTCCGGTTGCATTGAGGGGGCTTCTACTGGAAAATGTTTGATTAGCCATTGTGAAGCTATGTGCATTCCTCAATGCAATTTCTTAGAAGGTAATCAATCCAGAAGTCCTACCAAGGTTACATAATGATTTGGTCCAATGTCTTGTCAATTTTAAGTTGGTGTTCCCACCATCCTTCTTTAATATTATGACGGACATCCTAGTTCACCTAGTCAAAGAGATTACTATCCCGGGTCCTGTATTTCTACACAATATGTTCCCCTTTTATAGGTTCATGGAAGTCTTAAAGAAATATGTTCATAACTGCGTTAGGCCAGAAGGAAGCATCTCCAAGGGCCAAGAAATAGAGGAGGTTATTGAGTTTTGTGTTGACTTTATTCCTGACCTTAAGCCGATTGGTGTTCCTCAATTGCGGCATGAGGGGAGACTAGGTGGAAAAGGAACGCTAGAAAAGAATTTAGTAATAAGTATGGATGGACATTCTTTCACTCAAGCAGACTACATAGTTCTACAAAATTCCACCTTGGTGGCTCTGTATATTGAGGAACACATGGATATTGTACGCTTCAAGAACCCGGAGCAGTCTGACCCCTAGATTAAACGTACACACATGGCGTCTTTCGGCGGTTGGTTGCATAACACATCTCATGAATAACACCACTATAGGAGATGAGTTGTACTTGTTGGCCAAGTCACCATCTTCGACTATATTGAATTTCAAAGGGTACGAGATAAATGGGAATACATTTTACACATTCGCCCAAGATAAAAAGAGCACCAACCAAAACAGTGGTTTCCGCTTTGATGCAACAAACAACAATAGGAAAACAGACACATATTATGGTTACATAGAGGAGATATGGGAACTTGACTATGGACCTTCTTTTAAGGTCCATTTGTTTCGGGGCAAATGGGTCAATCTGACAGGAGGCAGGGTAAAGGTAGACCAACAACACAGAATGAAAACAGTGGATCTCAACAATCTTGGGTACACAAACGAACCATTCCTCATACCCAATGACATGGCACATATTTTCTATGTGAGAGACATGTCTACCAAAACGAGAAAAAGATAAGATAAGGTAGCGAATACATCATACGATGAGCCAACGTGCCACATAGTTCTTTCAGGGAAAAGAAACGTCGTGGGAGTGGAGGACAAGAAAGACATGCCAGAAGATTATGAAAAGTTTAATGAAATTCCTCCCTTCACAGTGAAGACTGACCCAAGCATCCTGTTAAATGATGACGATTCTCCATGGTTATGGCGCAATAAGCAAGGGACACACGCGAAGAAAAGTTTTTATACCCCAAGATCCCACTCTCGGATGTGACCGGCTTCACCGTCATCACTTTCTCTCTAGTGACTTTCCGGACTTATAGCTGGAAAGTCCCACTTCGAACAAACCAGAGGGAATCTTTGTAAGAATTAGGGTATATATGTGTTTTGGGTGTTCCTAGGTGGACTCCGGAGCGTCGGAATCCAACCAAAAAGCTCGGACATTTTGACATTTGAAACATGTTTTTTGATTAATTATTTATTAAGTTATGGATTTTCAATTATTCCTGTCCTTTTAGTATTTTAATTATACATAGGATTTAATCAATGCTATTATTGAGCTATGGAAGATAGAGAGTTACTGGAGGTAGAAAATGACTAGGGTGAGCTCTCGTAAAATTTGAGCTAAAGGAGAATCCATTTGGTACCCCAATCATTGACCACACGATTTTGGCAGAAGGTGTTTGATGACGAATAGTGGTACTTAGAGGAATCCAATGGCTTTGGAATTTATTAGGATTGAGCTTGGTATCAATTTGAGCTAGGGTGCAAATTTGTAGCTCATTTGAAGAAACTTGGCAATGTAAATATTTGAAACCTAGAAATGGGCAGAAATGGTTTTGAAAAGCTTTGATCAAGTTAACTTGTTCCAACTTGTGCCACTTGATGGGGTTGATGCTCATGACCATCTGACAATGTGGTAAAAATTTGAGATCAATGGGAGAAAGATGCCAATGTAACTTTATTAAACCCTAGAACTGGGAAGAATTGGTTTGGGCAAACTTTGACAATGCTAATTTGTTCTCCTTGATGCACCACTTGGCCTAGATGAATATTTAGACCATTTTAGTAGGTGTACCAAGTTTGAGATCATTTGGACATGTTTATCAATATAAAGTTAGTCAAAAGTAGAAAATGGACATAGATGGTTTTGAGGGAATTTGATAATGTTATCTTGATCTCCAAGACATGAAACTTGGCAAGATCATCAAATATGGCATTTGTGACGTGCTAGAATTTTCTTAGAATTTATGGTGAACATTTCCTTTGTGTAGGTTATGTTAAGACAAACAATTTCACATCTTATTTCCTCCATTTGGCTTAACAGAACTGGAGATGTGAATTTTTAAAGTTTAAAAAATGTCTTCAATTACTGTATTTAATTAATAAGTGCAAAATTAATTATGCAACTTCCTATCAAAATGATACTAGTTGATATAAATCTTCAAGATGAATCAACAGAAATTTGAATCAACTCATTGGTTTAGTTTTCAAATTTTTATGCACTTTACAAGAATTAATTTCAATCTGTAAAATTGAATCTTTCAAATAATTTCTTCAAAATGAAAATTAAAACTCCTCATATTGACTAACAGAAACATAATATAATTTGGAAAAAGAACAACAAGGAAACATAACTAAAATAATTAAGACAAAGGAAAAAGGTATCAAACTAAAAGAGCTACACAGAATCTATTGTTGATTAAAACACCTATTTCCAATATCCTAAAAATTCCCAATTTGAACAGACTGGTAAAACCACTGTTCAAAATATCGGCCGGTAAGTCGATAAATCGGCCAATTTATCACTTATCGGGGTCAAACCGATAAGATAATTGACTGGTTACAACTCTGGTGTAATTAATTTTATTGTCTAGTTAAATTGAATTTAAAAATTTAAAATAATTTCAGAATTTTTTAGAATTTTGAAAATTAATATAAAATAATCTATAACTCGGATGAAAATAATTTATATATGAAAGTTGATCAGAAAAATATGAAAATTCCATAGATGTCGTCCGTCATCTCTTATGTGCCTCTAGCATGCTGAACATGGAACCGTCCCCCTCTTTTCATCTGTCCGGAAAATGCCAAACACTAGGAAGACCCCTCTGGATGTTTTCCCCATTCGCTGGTATTGTGTAGTAACGCGATAGGTTAGCCCCAGCGCTGCAAGTTGTCATGTCGTGCATCTGTGTTGCATCTCCGGTATTGTTCTTCTCGATACTATGATTCAGTTTTTGCTTATTGAATGCATTCTAATTGTTTTATCTTTCTTGTGGATTAGTTAAGCTATGGACTATATCAACAGAGACCATGAAGATAACATCTTCGAGATGACACGCTCCTCCCAAAACCAAGAAAATGAATTAGATGACGGCTAACAATTTTTGAATGACTTCGGTGAGGGACTTGTGGAAGAACCAAGAGATGAAGGGCAAACAAACAATGATGGCAAAGAAAATGTTAGACAATTAACAAAGTCCAACAAGGTATATATATATTAGGCCTCTGGTGATCATTTGATGTATTGTAAGTGCATCTAGTGCCACCCCTAGTTGGTTTTGGAGTATTGACGACAAACCTGGTTGAGGGACTAATGTGTTTGTGAGAATTGCAGGATAACACATGTAGTAGTCCCTCATTGATTCGGTTTACCTTCCGGAGATGACCCCTAAAAATGTGTGAAGACATTGAAGACAATGGTGGTCCGTGAAGCTATTCACGTTGAAGACTATGACATGAGAAGGCATCGAGTGAAGACTATGGAGCGCGAAGACTTAGTTGTTTCGTTGTTTCCTTTTCTTCTTTGTTGAGTGATAGGAACCACCGTACTGTTAAGTGGGGTCCAAGTGAACAAAGTCAGAGTGACCGAAGTGATGCTCAACCAAATCATATGTCTTCGAGCGAAGACAATGAGAGCAAATCTTATCTAGAGTCGGATGAGTCAGCTTTACTTGTAGCCCAAGTCAAGCTGACGTGTTTGTTTGAAATCTGACTGCTGGGACACGTGTCAGTTCCTTAGTGACCCAGGGTCATTTCGGACAAATCAGGTCGTGTTGCCCAGTGGCTATAAATAGCCCACCCCCTACACCATAAATTGGTGGCTGCTTAGAGTTAGTACACGGCCTTTGTCGTTTGAGAGCAACCCACCTCTGAAGCATTTGAGAGAGAATCCTTGCAAGGACAAAGCCCAAACCACCCAGAGCCCAAAGAGTGTTTGGCATCACTGAAGTCTTTCTATCCGCGTGATCTGAAGACTTGTTACACTTGAGGACTGTGAATCTCTAGCTGGTTAGGCGTCGTGTTCTGAGCATCCAAGAGTCATTGTGGATTGTCGGTGGACGAAGTATGTGAAGGTTTGGAAGTCTACCTTGAAGACTTACCAGAGTAATTGGGCGGGGACTAGGTGTCCTTAGCTCAAGGGGAATACAGTGAAGATGCGGTCTTCTGAGTTGAATCTCAGCCTCCCCAACCAGACGTACAGTTGTCACAGCAACTGGAACTGGTCTAACAGATCTCTGTCCTCCCGAAGCCACTGGTTCTATCTCTCACTTCTCTTTACTTATAGTTTGTCTTCGTGAAGTCATTGCCTGCTTGCATCATCTGTTTGATTTCACTATGTGACTACTTGTCCTGATTGGCTTCATACTATCTTCCATCTTGATCCTTACTACCTAGCTGCTGATAGTCTTTGTGCTTTCACTTCATTGAATACTTGACTATGGCTTGTCTAGTGTAGTCTACCTTCCGCTACATACAAATAGTGTCATTTCTATTGCTTGTCTTTGAAACTCCCATGTTTTGAAGACTTTCATAAAAATCGCCTATTCACCCCCTCTAGTCGATAACTAGCTCTTTCAATTGGTATCAGAGCAAGGCACTCTCTTGTTCTGTGTGATTCGGTTTAACCACCTGGAGTTCTAGCTATGTCGACTGCAGGGATAATCAAAGTCTCCTCTGCGTGCCCCATCTCCGATGGCACTGAGTATCCCTACTGGAAGAATAAGATGCGCATGCATCCTACAGCCATTGATGTCGATCTGTGGTATGTCGTCAAGAACGGCGTTCCCAAGACTGGTGAAGGTGTCACCCCTACTAATGTCAAGAAGTTCGTTCAACTGGACTCTACTGCCAAGAACATCATCTGTGGTCATCTGACCAAAGGACAGTATGGCCGTGTGAGTGCTCTGGAAACATCGAAGCTAGTCTGGGACTGGCTCTCCAAGGTCAATGAGGGCGTCTCAACTTAGCAAGATCAAAGGATCAGTGTTCTCTGCAACCTCTTCAACCGCTTCAAGAGACATGACAATGAGAACATCCAGCTCACATTTGATCGGCTCACTGATATCACAAATGAGCTCCAAGCACTCGGTGTCACTGAGATCATGAAGCATGAAATAGTCAAGACACTACTGAGATCACTTGACAGCTCATTTGACACCTTAGCCCTGATGATACAAGAACACCCCGACTTCAAGACTCTCGATCTGTCTGACATACTTGAGAGGCTCAACACACATGAGTTACAACTATCTAAGAAATGAGATATCTATGGCCCAAACTATGGCCGAACTCGGCTTTGAAGGCAAAGGCTGCTGCTTCTTCATCTGAAGAAGAATCTGACTGCAGTTCTAGTGATCCTGAAGACATTGGAAAGGAGCTTGCTATGCTTGTGAAGAAGTTCCAAAAATTCACCAAGAAGAAAGGCTTCAGAAAGTCTTCACGATCCATCTCAAGGAATGATGAAGCTACCACCCGTGACCACAAGAAGAGAACCTGCCACAAGTGCAAGAAACCTGGTCACTACATCTCTTAGTGTCCACAGTGGGACAATGAGAAGAAGAAGAAGAAGAAGAAGAGCAAAGAATTTGATTCCGATGACAAGAAGAAGAAGAAATCCTCAAAATCTTCTTCCAAGTCTTCTTCCAAGTCTTCATCACACAAGAAGAGCTCATCTGGCAAGGCTCGTGCTTTTGTTGGCAAGGAGATGGATTCAGAGGAGGAGTCTACTTCTGAGGAGGCGGAGGTGGAGTCTGAGGAGGAGTCCGACTCTGGTGTTGCGAGTCTGGCTCTAGCTATAGCCTACGTCGCCAAGTCCATCTTCAACACTGAAGAAAATGGATCCATCACCAACGCTGATGATAATGACAAGGACGACTCGGCTCCCACCTACTGCTTCATGGCACGTGGTGCCAAGGTAAAATCACGCGATGCTTACTTTCAAACATCAAGTGAAGATGACTCTGATGGTGAATCCAAACCTAGTTATGAAACACTTGCTAAAATTGCAACTGAATAACAGAAAGCTATGGAACATATTCAAAAATTGTTAGATAAAAGCGATGACCTGTTGGACGGAGATGATCCGATCTCAGTCCTTAATTGAATACATCAAAAATCTTCATGTTAAGTACAAAGAACTTGAAAGTCGTCATGAAACACTCACAACAACTCATGAAAAGCTTTCCTACGATTATCTTCAAAGGAAGCAAGATCTTGAGAATTTGAGAGCGATTCATGAAGATCTTCAAAAAGAGAACGAGTCACTTCACGCTCAACAGATCAGTCCCGCTCAGGAAGGATTTGAACCACCATGTCTAAAATGCATTGAGCATGATAACGCTGCCTCTGTTGCTGAATGCTCTACTGCTACTACTGTTGCAATATCTTCAACTGCTGATGTGGTAACTAACCCCTCTGTTGAGGATACCACTACTATTGCTGATGAGAATGATAGGTTGAAGACACTGCTTGAGACAGGGATGTACAAAAGTCTCAAAGGGCATCAAACATTATGTGATGTCCTCAAAAAGAAAATTCTGAACCGAAACCCTAGGAAAGAGCGTGTTGGGTTCGAGAGGAAAATGAATGTTGATGGGTCGTACTAGAAGCCTGAGCAGTACCCCAAAATCACATGGGTTGCTGCAAAGGAACCTTCAGTAGATCCATCCACCTTATCTGGTTTCACTTGTGCTAACCCCATCATCATTGATGAATCCTTTGATGCAAACTATAAACTGTTTAAGAATCAGAATGGCGAACTGTTTGCCAGGTATATTGGTACTAACTGCTGGAATGGGCCACCTATGAAGAAGATATGGGTACCCAAAAGTTGTCTTGAGAATCTTCCAATGAATGTCATCATGACACCACCTATGAAGAAGACAAACCCCATACCAAAGGCTTCATATGGTCCAAAAGCTTCATACAGAGCGAGGACTCATCCGAGTCACCCTAACGTCAATGTTTTACAGGGAAATCATACTCAGACGCATGAATATGAGCGTGTTTCCTCAAACCGCTATGTTCACAGAACTAAGAACTTTTCTGCTTATTCCTATGAGTTTTATTTACCTCCTGCAAGGCTATTTACTAGGGCTCCAAAGCCGAAGTTCTTAGATGTTGCACTTAGACTCATTGCTTCTAAGCCACCCCTGAAAATGTGGGTGGTTAAGAAAACTTAACTCTCTTTTGCAGGGAAAGGTCTCCAGCCGGAAATCAAAGGAGTCCAATACTAATGCTGGGGACCTTAAACATCTTGTGGGGCGCAAGATAAAATGCCCAAATGGCCTTACTATGTATTTCGTTCCGGGATTCCTTGACATTCATCCCATCTATCCTAACCAAGATCTGAATTTCCATGTTCCACTTGTTCGTCAAATGTTTATGCTTCACAACTCGCTTGGTGAAGCCTATCCCCCAAATTGCAATGTAGGCTATGACACCTCGTACTTCAGAATGGATTATGGACAATGGATGCACTAACCACATGCCTGGCGATCGAAGTCTTCTGATGGATTCAACGCTACGTCCATCAGACAAGAGTCACATCACATTTGCTGACACTGGTAAAAGCAAGGTATTGGGTCTAGGTCGAGTTGCAATATCAAGGGATCAACACATGGATAAAGTGATGCTTGTTGAATCCCTTGGTTTCAACTTAATGTTTGTCTCAATGCTTTGTGACTTAAACATGATTGTGCTATTTGAAAAATATCGATGCCTTGTGCTAATGGAATTTGACAAGTCTCTAGTCTTTGAAGGGTATCGGAAAGATGATCTGTATATGGTAGATTTCTCAGCAGGACCACAGATTGCCGTATGTCTTCTAGCAAAAGCTTCAGAGTGCTGGCTTTGGCATCGAAGGCTAGGGCATGCTGGCATGAGGAACTTGCACACTCTCGCGAAGAAGAAGCATGTCTTGGGCATTGAAGGCATCAAGTTCAAGAAGGATCATCTGTGTGGTGCCTCCGAAGCTGGAAAGATGACTAGGGCCAAGCATCCCTCGAAGACAATCATGACTACATCTCAACCCTTCGAGCTGCTGCACATGGACTTATTTGGCCCTACCCACTACTCTACCCTTACTACCACTACCCGCCTCTATGGTTTCATCATTGTTGATAATTATTCAAGATATACTTGGGTTGCATATAATCCTCTACAAGAATGAAGTGCAGGATGTCTTCAGACGCTTTTCCAATCGTGCCATGACGAACTATGGTGTCAAGATCAAGCATATCAAAAGTGATAATGGCACTAAGTTCAAGAACACCGGCCTCGACCTTTATCTCGATACTATGGGCATCACTCATGAGTTCTCAGCTCCATACACACCTCAGCAGAATGGCATCGTGGAGCGCAAGAACAGAACCCTTATTGAGATGGCCCGAACAATGCTCGATGAGTACAAGAATCCACGGAAGTTCTGGCCATTGATACTGCATGCCACATCATCAACCGTGTTTATCTTCACAAGCTTCTGAAGAAAACGTCCTATGAACTCCTGACTGGTAAGAAGCCAAATGTAAGCTACTTCAGAGTATTTGGTGCTAGGTGCTGGATCAAGGATCCACATCACACTTCAAAATTTGCACCAAAAGCACATGAAGGCTTTATGCTTGGTTACGGAAAGGATTCACACTCCTACAGAGTCTTCAACCTCTTTCACTATAAAGTGGTTGAAACTGTGGACGTGCGGTTCGATGAGATTAACGGCTCGCAAAGAGAGCACCTGCCAAATGTGCTAGATGAAGTACCTCCAAGTGAATCAATCAAGCAGATGTGAATTGGAGAGATCATACCGTCTGAAGCTCAGACTAAAGAAGAACTTATCATTTCTGCACCTAATCAACCTGAAGACAATGCTCAGCCTGAAGACAATCCCCCAAATGATGACATTGATCAGCAAGAGCAAAATCTTCGTCCTGTTCATCCTCGTTTTGCAAATGAAGTACAGATTGAGAAGATAATTGACAGCATCAATGCACCTGGTCCACTCACTTGTTCAAGAGCTACTCAAAGAGCAACACATCTAACCAATTTCTGTGGGCATTTTGCTTTCGTCTCAATCTCTGAACCCAAGAAAGTTGCTGAAGCCTTCATGAAACCTGAATGGATTCAAGCCATGCAAGAAGAGCTTCAACGGTTCGAGCTAAACAATGTGTTGGAATTGGTCAAGCGTCCTGATCCTCGAAAGCACAATATCATTGGCACCAAATGGATATATCGCAACAAGCAAGATGAGCATGGTCAAGTTGTCAGAAACAAGGCTCGTCTAGTTGCACAAGGTTACACTCAAGTGGAAGGGATTGACTTCGATGAAACATTTGCTCAGGTGGCTAGGCTTGAAGCCATTCGCATACTACTAGCCTATGCAAATCATCACAACATCCTTCTGTACCAAATGGATGTAAAGAGTGCCTTTCTCAATGGAAAGATTGAATAAGAAGTATATGTTGCACAATATCCTGGCTTTGAAGATCCAAAACATCCTGATATGGTATACAAGCTCAACAAGGCACTGTATAGCCTCAAACAAGCCCCTCGTGCTTGGTATGACACGCTCAAAGACTTCCTGAAGAGCAAAGGCTTCAAACCTGGTTCACTAGATCCTACACTCTTCACGAAGACATACGATGGTGAACTATTTTTGTGCCAAATCTATGTGGATGACATTATCTTTGGCTGCACCAACAAGAAATACAATGATGAGTTTGGTCACATGATGCAAGAGCAATATCAAATGTCCATGATGGGCGAGCTGAAGTTCTTCCTGGGTCTCCAAATCCGTCAGCAACACAACGACATCTTCATATCTCAAGAAAAATACCTCAAAGATTGCCTGAAGAAGTTTGGAATGCAAGACTGCAAAGGATACATGACGCCAATGCCAACTAAAAGTCATCTGGGTCCCGATGCCAATGGTAAAGAGTTTGATCAAAAGGTATACCGCTCCATGATTGGTTCTTTGCTTTATTTATGTGCATCTAGGCCAGATATAATGCTTAGTGTTTGCATGTGTGCCCGAGTCCAAGCGACACCAAAGGAATTGCATCACTTAGCTGTGAAGTGAATTCTTTGGTATTTGGCTTACACCCCAACACTAGGATTATGGTATCCAAAGGGCTCAGAGTTTGATCTAGTTGGATTCTCAGATGCTGATTATGCTGGTGAAAAGGTTGATCGCAAGTCCACATCAGGCACATGTCACTTTCTGGGACGATCTCTTGTCTGTTGGTCTTCAAAGAAGCAGAACTGTGTATCTCTCTCCACTGCTGAATCCGAATACATTGCCGCTGGATCTTGCTGTGCTTAGCTTCTCTGGATGAAGCAAACTCTCAAGGACTATGGTATCCACCTAAAGAATGTGCCACTCTACTGCGACAACGAGAGCGCCATCAAGATTGCCAACAACTTGACCCAGTTCAGCGCTCGAAGACAAAGCACATTGAAATTCGTCATCACTTTCTCAGAGATCATGTCATGAAGGAAGATATTGGTATCATTCATGTCAACATTGAAGAGCAATTGGACGATATCTTCACCAAGCCCATGGATGAGAAAAGTTTTGCAGGTTGCGGTGTGAGCTAAATGTCTTGGAATCCTCAAATGTCCTGTGATTGGACACACATCCTAACACTTATGCATTTTGATGACTTAGATGTGCAACACACGAAGTAATGTATATCTTCAATCAATGAAGACATACACTCTAAGTGTGAATACATTAATGCGGAATTTGACTTCGGAGCGCCACGATAATTGTGCGCCGTGTCTGGGTCTAATACTTCCTATCGGTGGGTAACGCCACCACCAAACTTTTGTTCGAAGTGTTTCCCTTGACGTTATGATTGCAAAGTCTTCGTATTTGATTTGTCTTCATCCCTGACTTATATTCAAGTTTATCTTCATCTTGTTGATTTGGTCTTATACATATTTGTGTTCTGTCCTCTACAACATTCACTTATAGCTATGACTTCGTGTTGAATCTTTTGATCTAAGTGAATGTGATCGGACCCAAACCTATCTATGCTTCTACCTCAACTCTATCTGTCCAAATCATATGCATTCTATTGAAAACTGTCGATTGTCTTCACTGAGACCTTGTCAGCTGAAGTCAATCTGACAAACATTTATATCTATTTTTAATGCTATATCCTTATTGCCTGAAAGCCGGAGAATTAGGAACGACCACCCCGACAATTCAGGCGTGCGTGGGAACATGGAACAACTTCCATGGTGTTGCATGCTTGCCACATGCCCTTCAGATGTGAACCGCCAGGGGCACCTGCGTAATTGCGTTGTGCCGTCCTTTCCTTATAAATACCCATCACATCACGGTCAAAATCCTTATTCCACCTCGCCACCTCTCACAAACCCTAGCGCCATCGCTAGCTCTCGACAACTCCGGCGACGAAGCGCTTAGCTGCCGCGACTTCACCGACGCCGTCCTCAAGACGGCCGCGAACCTCGTCCTCTCCATCGCTGCCGTAGGTGTCTTCCGTCACCAAGTTAGGGCACGGAAGATCGAACTGCTCGGCCTCCAACTTCGCTCCGTCTAGCAGTTCTTCGTGTGGTAATTAAAACTCACTTTTTTACCATCTTTTTGATCTGATAGATTCATCCTTTGTCACCAAAAGCGGTTTCTAGACCTCCAAAGTTGAATCTATCCCTTTCTGCATCTCATACCTATGCCTATCTGTTCACTTATGCCTCACTACAAGTTAGATTCCTCACTTGTACTTATTTTTGGATTCGTACAAATCTGTAACCAACTCTCAATGAATAAGTGAATGTCTTCGCGTTATGAGGTCAATGTGTTCAAACTGATTTATCTTCAAAATCTTCTGAGAATGCATATGACCTCTTCCCCTTCCCTCGCACCTCTAATGCTGTCACATGTACATGTCTGTGGGAGAATCCCTTGGTTCTCATAGTCTGCATTCATTTGCAGAATTCTTACAGAGTCACATAAATTCTCCTGAAGCCAGTTCTTATCTGACAAGCCGCTGGAAGCCCTTGCTAGTTCTGAAGCCTTTCAGGTTAAGCTTCATGGCTACAGAGAAGTCAGCTAGAAAGGGAGGCAGACAGCACTGTGGGAATACTTCCAAAGATTTGCCACCAGATCTGCACTAACTATACAAGACAGACCCAGAGGAGACCTATGGAGAACGCAAGAATCAAATCCAATGGATTCGAAGATATTGGGCAGAGGAATGGTTCAAGTACAGATTTGTCACTGAAGAGTATGCCGAGAAGAATGCCATCAAGCGACCCTGGGAAGATATACTATACAAAAATCTTCCTCCCAGGTCCAAGACTGAAGCTATTGGGAAAGGTTTCTATCCGTGCACGGTTCACGGACCACAACCAGAGAATGCTGACCCTTCATCTCTGCTGTGGTGTCGCGAAGACAATCTGTTCAAGCGCAACTTCAAATTCGCCAAAGACTTTGCTGTGAAGAACAAGAAGGCATTTGGACTTGACTTCAACCCAGGTCCGTCTTCTCCTCGAGAAGATGGCACCTGTGAAGCCAATGAAAACAGAATCGGCCCCTTCTACAACCTCGAAGGCCTCATCAATCACATTGCTGTCCAAGGAGCAAATGTGGATCACTCTGGTGATGATGCTGACTCTGATGTGCACCAGCTCCTCCTCCTAAGCCACAGAAGCAAAAGAAATCTAAGGCTTCAAAACCTACTGCTACACCAAAAGCTTCTCGAGTGAAGCCATTGGCAACTGCCCCTCCTGCTCCAAGTAACAATTCTGAAGATCTCTCTCGCATCTCCAAGAAGAAAGAGAAGACACAGGAGAAAAATGTTCAAAGTTCTGGTCAAGCCCTGACGCCTGTTGCCGTTCTGAGGAACGAAGCCGAAGCCATTGATCTGTCATCAGATGATGCTCTTGAGTAGCTGATAAAGAGCAAGCAAGAGGCAGAGATCTTCAATGATCTGCCCCTCTTCGACGTGAACATTCTGGATAACTTCATTGATGAGTGGTTTGACAACCCCAATCTCAGCTTTGATGATCTCCAGCTCCCAATTGGCATCAGCGTCTCCTTTTAAGGCGCCATTGCTCCTGAGTTGGCACTGGCTCAACGGATAGTTGAACTGAAGAACAAAATTGATTTTGAAAAAGATCAGTTCAAGAAGCATGTGTCCAAGCTCAGTGTGGCTGATGTTGAAAACTTCAAGCTGATCCTGCATGACCTCAAGGAGGCATTTCGCAAGAAGCGCGAAGAAGCCAAAGGTTCACGTGAGTGAATGAAGAATCTAGCTGCCAAGTGTGTTCAAGCTTACAATGAAGCTGAGAAGCGCAAGGCACTTGGGCGTCCTGGCATAGATGCCAAGCTGGCTGCCAAGAAGAAGAAGCCTGCTGTGGCCCAAACTGAAGCACCAAGGCGGGAAGAACCTCACATTGTCTTCCCTGCCAGTATGACAGGCTCGAAGCCTAAGGTCCCCACTGTGGCTTCAGAACAGAAGAAAACCAGGGAAACTGAAGCCGAAGCCAGAAAGCGCAAACTCAAGAACACCACTGACGATGCACCACCTACCAAGAAAAGAAAGACCAAGAAGAAAGATCGGGCTGCTCCCATAGAGCCCCTCATTGTTGAGCCCATTGCTTTCGCTCGTCCCGCATCTGAACACCAAGAGCGTCAGTTGATAGTTCATGAGCCTGCTTCCATAGAGGCTCCTGAAGCTGAAGAAGTTCCAGCTGTTGACCCCATCACGGCTGAAGACATTGGTCCCCAAGACAATGTAGTTGATGATGAAGTCCTTCCTCAGATCAAGCGCCCAATGGTATCATCACCTATTCTCACGACCAGCGAACTCATCAGTATTGGTCGTCCTTTGATGCCAATCTCTCAGGATGCCTCATGGGCTGATCGCCCCCAAACAGCTACACCAAGTCAAGACTCACCTCGAACCCCCCCACCTAAAGTCACCAATCGGGTGATTGATGATGACGACGACTATGTGGTCCATCCCACTCCAACTCCAAAGGCGTCGCCCGCATTTCGCAGGCTTCGCAAAGGACCAAGGCCATAAGTCGCTCCGTCGAGTGTTCCAGAAGGAGAAGTGGAACCCAATGTGGCAGCATAGCTAGAATTTCCTGAAGCCACTCCATCTACGAATGTCTCTGCGTCTAAAGCAAATGTTGCTGAAGACTTACCGGCTGCATCAGCCGAGGAAAATCGAGAACCCCGTCAAGATGAAGAATGTGTTGCCACACCCCCTACCAACCAAGAAGATGTTCTCGAGGAGAACGTGTCTGTGCCCGACCCTCCAGCTACTCAAGTGGAGGTTGAAAATCCTGAGGCGGCCACCAACAACACTACTGAAGCCAATGACGTTGTCATGGCTGAAGATAATGTGGCGCCTGCAATGAATACTGTGCATGAAGCCAATGATGCACCTGCACCAAATGTGCGGCCTGACGCCCTTGCTAATGCCACTGCTCATGTTCCGCCACCAAGGCCACACACTATTGTGCAAGATTTTTATCAAGGCGAGCTTGTCACTGTCAGATGGCAATTCTGGTTCCTCCGCCTACTCCCGGACCACAGTTTGATTATCATATGGAGCACATGCCACAGGTTCAGAAGCCAAAGCCGAGGCTGCCAAGGTTTCCAGGTACTACATCTGCGCCAGGATCATTCAAGGTCAATGGCTTCATTGCACAAAACACCTTCTTCGATAGAGCCAAGAACCCATATTCCAAGCCAAGAATATCATATGATCGGTTCTGGAGTTATCAGCAGCGCAACTACTACTCTTGTGTTATATACAATCAAGGGCACATATTTCCTCATATGCATCTGGATTCCGAAGCCATTGCTGGCCTGCCCTGCTTAGAAGAAGCCCTCGACTATTTCAGAGATGCAGGCCTTCTCCAGTTTATGACAGATAAGGAGAATTGGAATGAAGAGCTTTTGTTGCAATTCTATGCAACTCTCCACATTCGCGGCTACAACAGGGATCCGAAGACATGGGTCCTTGAGTGGATGACAGGCAATGTCCATCATGAAGCCAAAGCTCTTGATCTCATTGAGCTTACTGGTCTGTCCACTCCAGGTGAACATTATGAACCTGGTTGTCAGCATCACCGCAATGCGTTGGAAAGCATCTTTCAGAAGCCTGAGCCCAATATGAGCCAAATGTTGAGTATGATGAAGCCACTGCCGCAGGATGCTGAGTATCCCAAGGAATCCTTTGTTGAAGACCTAGAGTATCTGCCCCACACCATCTATCACATTATCAGGAAAACTCTATGGCCCATCAAAGGACATTCTTCCTCAGCAAAGCTAGAAGGCTCAATGAAGACATTAATCTTTTATATTCTCAATGGCATCAGCTTCAATGCTCAGGATTTCTTCATTCGCCAATTTGCTGCATCTGGCTCAGACATATTCGGTCTGAAATTCTATGCTCCATGGGTTATGCGACTGATCAAGCTTCACTCTCCTATTGACTATCAGCCCTCTGCATGCAACCATCTCATATTTCTGCCAGAGGTTGATATGTCCGTCGAAGCCATTTACCTAGAGCCTGCCAAGGAGGCAATTTATCTTCACAATGTTGATCGTCAAAGTTTCTCTCAGCATGTTGAAGGTGTTCAGGCTAAAGCGTCATTACTGGCTAAAGCGTCAGATTCAAAGCCTCTTGGTGGATATCAATCGCATTCGCAACCTTGCCACCAAGAATGCCTTTGTCACTCATGAAACCTGTCGGCGGTCCTGGAAGAGTTTGACATTGGTCAGTGCTGAAGTTGACCTTCAATACGATGGCTTCACAGAAAGATTCAAGTTCGACACCACTCCTCCGAGGAATGCTGTCTTGCATCGAACCCCATCCCTTGAAGATTCAGAGTACTCCTCCTTCGCGACAACTGTTAATGCTAGAGTCCTTGATAACGTCGGTGATGCTACTTCACCACCTCCAACTTCGGCGCGTATCAACACCGCACCAAGTTCGTCTGCACCACCAAACCTCAACGACGACCCTGCTGCCTCACCTCCTCCTCATGGGAACAAGTAGAGACTATGTCTTCAAACCTTTTTGGTCCTTACTGACAAAAGGGGGAGAAGCATATGTTGATAGTCTTCAAGCAGGTCCATATGGGTGGTTGCTATACTTTTGCCTAGTGTTTACAACTCTCTCTTTTGATACATTTGGTTCTTTGAGTTGTAACACTTAAACTTGATAGTCGTCTTCTACTTTTTCTGATATTCTATAATGCGACGATAAATTCCGCATGTGCGATGATAAATCCCGCATGAAGTCATTCCGCAGATGTCTATTTTTTATTATGCATGTCATTATTCCTGTATATCTGTTCATGCATGATGTATTGTCTTCATATGGTGAAGAGGATCTCCACAAGTACAACCTGCCATGTGCATTTGCATTCCAACGCAAAACATTTATATGCACATCTTCAGGGGGAGCCTTTTTGCCACCTATGAAGACAATATCTTAATCCTTTACAATTTCACATACTTTTATCCCCGTTGAAAACTTCAACCAGTTTGTCATCAATCACCAAAAAGGGGGAGATTTTAAGTGCATCTAGTGCCACCTCTAGTTGGTTTTGGAGTATTGACGACAAACCTGGTTGATGGACTAATGTGTTTGTGAGAATTGCAGGATAACACAAGTAGTAGTCCCTCATTGATTCGGTTTACCTTCCGGAGATGACCCCTAAAAATGTGTGAAGACATTGAAGACAATGGTGGTCTGTGAAGCTATTCACGTTGAAGACTATGACATGAGAAGGCATCGAGTGAAGACTATGGAGCGCGAAGACTTAGTTGTTTTGTTGTTTCCTTTTCTTCTTTGTTGAGTCATAGGAACCACCGTACTGTTAAGTGGGGTCCAAGTGAACAAAGTCAGAGTGACCGAAGTGATGCTCAACCAAATCATATGTCTTCAAGTGAAGACAATGAGAGCAAATCTTATCTAGAGTCGGATGAGTCAGCTTTACTTGTAGCCCAAGTCAAGCTGCCGTGTTTGTTTGAAATCTGGCCGATGGGACACGTGTCAGTTCCTTAGTGACCCAGGGTCATTTCGGACAAATCAGGTCCGGTTGCCCAGTGGCTATAAATAGCCCACCCCCTACACCATAAATTGGTGGCTGCTCAGAGTTAGTACACGACCTTTGTCGTTTGAGAGCAACCCACCTCCGAAGCATTTGAGAGAGAATCCTTTTGAGGACAAAGCCCAAACCACCCAGAGCCCAAAGAGTGTTTGGCACCACTGAAGTCTTTCTGTCCGCGTGATCTGAAGACTTGTTACACTTGAGGACTGTGAATCCTCCAGCCGGTTAGGCGTCGCGTTCTGAGCATCCAAGAGTCATTGTGGATTGCCGGTGAACGAAGTATGTGAAGGTTTGGAAGTCTACCTTGAAGACTTACCAGAGTGATTGGGCGGGGACTAGGTGTCCTTAGCTCAAGGGGAATAAGGTGAAGACGTGGTCTTCTGAGTTGAATCTCAGCTTCCCCAACCAAACGTACAGTTGTCACAGCAACTGGAACTGGTCTAACAAATCTCTGTCCTCCCGAAGCCACTGGTTCTATCTCTCACTTCTCATTACTTATAGTTTGTCTTCGTGAAGTCAATGCCTGCTTGCATTATCTGTTTGACTTCACTGTGTGACTACTTGTCCTGATTGGCTTCATACTATCTTCCATCTTGATCCTTACTACCTAGCTGCTGATAGTCTTTGTGCTTCTACTTCATTGAATACTTGACTATGGCTTGTCTAGTGTAGTCTACCTTCCGCTGCATACAAATAGTGTCATTTCTATTGTTTGTCTTCAAAACTCCCATGTTTTGAAGACTTCCATAAAAATCACCTATTCACCCCCCTCTAGTCGATAACTAGCTCTTTCATGTATTAATTGATTTATATATATATATATATATAAATATATTAATGAATCTTTCTTCTTTTAGCCCCTCAGATTGAGCAAATCTTCTAAAAGGGTACGAGCCAGGCCAAAAAGTTAGGCGATGGCATAAAGTTCAACATCGATGAAGTCACAGAAGATGCTGAATCGATTTTTCCTGTAAAGAATTCCTGTAAATTTATAAATCAATGCAGAGTTATTGTTAGGGACAACATCCCGATCACCGTTCAAGAATGGAATAAGCCAAAGGAAGATCGAGGAGTTAGTTATGTTGATGAAATATCGAAAATTTTGCTTTGGGATATGCTCATGTCACATTTCAACCTACTAGAGGGTCTCACAGATGGCCAATGGTTGAAAGTCAAGTAGTATGCTCTTAAGAAGTTGGCCACACAATTCCAGAGCTGGAATAAAAGATTATACGGTGACTACATCAAGGCGGAAAGGAAGATGCTAGAATTCAGTGGAGCACTAGAGAAGGTAAAATATCACCGGGACGTATTTGTGAAGTACAAGGAATCAGATGAAGCTAAGGAAAGGTCAAGAAAAAATAAGATAAATGCTGTAAAAAAAGAGTATCACCATGTTCTGTGGACAGGTGGCTACAAGAGAGCCGTGCGTAAGTGGTAAGCACCTGAGGCCAAGATGCTTGTTGAAGGGGTCATTCCAAAAATAGCGGATTGGCCCGAGAGGTCCAAGAATTGGTTTTATGCGCATGGGGGAAAGTTGGACCCAACAACAGGGGAGATTATTAAAAAGGAAGATCTCAAAATAGCCTCGGAAGCTTTACTTGAAGCAATAGAAGATGCTCGAAAGGGGATGTTCCAGCTCGAGAGGGAGAGACCGACGAGCGTACACGAGCCCTCAAGAATCCTGAACATGGATAACGAACACGAGGCAAAGGCATTGTTCCGTGGGTTCAAGGGTTTTCGGAGTGGAACGACACTTATAGAAGCCGTCAGAAAAAGAAGAAGTAGGATGCAGACCGGCTTCAGAAGGTAGAGACAAAGAACACGGAGTTGGAATGCATGTTACAGCAACCGCAGGAGCAGATCGACACAATTAGCCATCAAAGGGGGTCTCCGCGGCAGGAGCAAGCAAATCTAGCATTGGATAGTACTGTCCCATCTATGCGAAAAAGCAGCGTGGGTTCCAGGGGTTCTGGGCCGATGATGTATCGCTGGTGAGGGAGTCCTGGATTAAAGGGTCCTCGGACGGCCGGACTATGTACATGGGCCAGACCGTTGGGGTATGAAGATACAAGACAGAAGACTTATTCCCATGTCCGGATGGGACTCTCCTTTGCGTGGAAGGCAAGCTTGGCGATTCAGATATGTAGATTCCTTTCTCTGTAACCGACTTTGTGTAACCCTAGCCCCCTCCGGTGTCTATATAAACCAGAGGGTTTAGTCCGTAGAGACGAGGACAATCATAATCATAGGCTAGACTTCTAGGGTTTAGCCATTACGATCTCGTGGTAGATCAACTCTTGTAATACTCATATTCATCAAGATCAATCAAGCAGGAAGTAGGCTATTACCTCCATAGAGAGGGCCCGAACCTAGGTAAACATCGTGTCCCCCGCCTCCTGTTACCATCAGCCTTAGATGCACAGTTCGGGACCCCTACCCGAGATCAGCCGGTTTTGACACTGACAGCTGGCTCGCTACCCCGTGGATGATATCAAAGAGAGGACACGTTGTGAGCTATACCAGAAAATTAAGAACATGTCCATGAAGGTGGTGGTCGGCTTTGCTTTACCGAATGTGTCGTGGATTTGTCACGGCAGATGCCCTAGTATGAGGACTTAGATGTGGAGCCATCGCAATGTAGTTAGCTTGAAGGGGTTAAACGGGACAAAGGACATAGAGAGTTTATACTGGTTCGGCCCCTCGCGGTGGAGGTAAAGGCCTACTCCAGTTTAGGGTTGTATTGCTTGCGCTACGGTTACCAGGGAGCGAATACGCTTGACCTAGTTCTCGATCTCTTCTTTCTTTCCCTCAACCGCCACCGGGTCACCCCTTTATATACACAGGCTTATGCCCGGCGGCTTACAGAGTCCCGGCCGGCTCATACACAACGTGTCCGGCTCGGTGACAGAAGTACACTTTCCTTAACATACAAGTTAACATATGGCGGTTTATGCCCGTGGGCCTCAAGTCGCCTTTGGGTCTTGTGCCTTTAGTAAGCTTGCTTCATGAACCGCCGTCTTCAACATCTTCATGGGCCTTCTTATTATGAACCGCTAGTGGTACGACCCAGCCCCTCCTGGGCGGGTCATACCCAATAGTTATATCCCCAACATTAGGCCCCAGGTTGATGTGAAATTGTTCATATCAATCTTCAACACTTAGAAAAATCCCTTGCCTCATCTGTCCTTTCGGGATCTTATAACCCGCCGTGACATCAGCTCACAGAATCGCGGTAAGCCGCCATGACGTCATCTCACATTAATATCACACGATGCCCAAATATTAATATGCCTTCACTTTTAATGAATCTCCGAAAATCAAGGCGTCTGTGCTGTCACTTATCCATTTTTAGCCTCCTCGATTTCCGCGCATGCCACTTATCCTTCTGCCTTATAAATAGGGCCAGGGGTCCCTTTCACTATCCCCCCTTTCCTCCTCGTTTTCATCTTCTTCCTCACGACGCCTCAGCACCCGAGCTCCACCGCCACCGTCGACCTTCGCCACTGCCTCAACTGCGGCCGCTGCATCAACCTGAATCGACCAGAGGTCGTCCGATGCCTCCGCTGTTCAACAACTCCAATAAGTTTTTCCCTTTTTCTCACCGTAGATCTCATTAGGGTTTCTACGAGTTCGTCGGAGTTCATCTCCGCCATTCTTTGTTCTTCACTATTTCCTGTAAGTTTTGATGCTCATCGTGCACCGCGTTAGCCTTAGAACTCATTTTTGATATTTGAATGCTTCCTCTCTGTAGATATCTCATCTGGGCACATGAACTGCTTTGTCGCTGCAATTAGGTTTAGAAATTTTCTTCATTATTCAAACTGCCATAGATCCAAAATCATAGCATCAATCTGTGAAAGCTGTTTGTCCAACACTTAGCAATTTTTGCACTTCACAGATCTAAAAATTGATAATTGTGCAGGTGGCTTAACTCATAAACCGTAACCCGCCAGGCACCATTAATTCCCTCTTAAGCCGCCAATATTTTAGCTTTATAACTTCAATGCTATCCTCCGTCTTAACACATTTGCATGCATGTTTCATCATTTTTACCCTTGAACCAATAGCCGGCTTTACCACATAATCTTAAACCCGCATAATCTTCTTTTCATATCATCAAAAATGACTAAGACATTCACTGCTTGTAACCGGGTCCCATCCTGGGTCACCGAGGAAGACCTGAACAACTTTGTTGCAACTGGAACCTTAGCCAAGAAAGAGTCCATCCACTGGAGGGTCCCAGGCCATGAAAATCCTCCTGAGCCCAAGGATGGAGAAGTGATTGTTTTCATTGACCACATGATCTGGGGGTTTAGCCCGCCCGGCTCAAAGTTCTTCCGAGACGTACTTCACTTTTTCCAACTTCATCCTCAAGACATTGGGCCCAATTCCGTGTCCAATATTTGCATATTCCAAGTATTTTGTGAAGCTTATCTTTAAGAGGATCCCACGGTTGAACTGTTTAGAGAGTTTTATTATTTAAACCGTCAGGCAGAGTTTACTGATGGACCCAGCTTGGAACTCAGCGGGGTTTCAATTCAGAAGAGGAAAGAAGCCAGTTTTCCTTATGCCAAGTCGCAAAGCCATCCCAATGATTGGAACCAAACTTGGTTCTATTGCCAAAGCACATCTCCAGAAGACAAGAATCCTCTGCCGGGTTATCGTGACCACCGGCTTAGCAACACACATCCACTTCCACCACAGATCAGCACCAAGGAGCAGGCCAAGTATGCGCCCATGTTTTCTAAGCTCAGAGCCTTCATGGCTAATGGCTTAACCGACATCGACCTTGTTCGGTGCTGGGTCTCCTGGAGAAACTTTCCTGTTGGCACGCCAAAAACTCACTTGGCCGGGTTAAGGATCATTTTATAGGCCCTGAAGTTGTCAAATGTCTCTTTCAAATCATCTATCAAGGTTTCTTTCTTCCTGGATTTCACAACAATATCATCTACATAAGCGTGAACATTGCGCCCAATCTGGCCATGGAGGAAATTCTGAACACATCGTTGGTAAGTTGCCTGGGCACTCTTGAGCCCAAAAGGCATAGACACATAACAGAAGGCTCCAAAGGGAGTGATGAAAGCTATCTTCTCATGGTCCTTAACTACCATCTTGATCTGATGATAACCAGAGTAAGCATCCAAAAAACTCAAATGCTCACAACCCGCCGTATCATCAATAATCTGGTCAATACGAGGGAGAGCAAAAGGATCAGCCGGACATGCCTTGTTAAGGTCTATATAATCCACACACATACGCCAAGTGCCATTTTTCTTAAGCACCAGCACCGGGTTAGCCAACCACTCAGGATGAAAAATTTCAATGATGAACCCTGCCACCAAGAGACGGGCCACCTCTTCACCAATTGCCTTGCGCCTTTCCTCATTAAAATGATGCAGAAATTGCTTGACCGGTTTAAACTTGGGATCCACATTAAGAGTGTGCTCAGCGAGTTCCCTCGGTACACCTGGCATGTCAGAAGGCTACCATGCAAAGATGTCCCGGTTCTCACGGATGAACTCGATGAGCGCGCTTTCCTATTTTGGATCCATATTAGCACTGATGCTGAACTCCTTGGACGAGTCACTAGGCACAAAGTCAACCAGCTTAGTGTCATCTGCCGACTTAAACTTCAATAGGGGGTCATTCTGTGTAGTTGTCTTCTTCAAAGGGGTCATATCCATCGGGTCAACATTGTCCTTATAAAACTTCAAATCCTCAGTGGCCCAGGCCGACTCAGCATAAGCAGCATCACCCTCTTCACAATCGAGAGCAATTCTTCTATTACCATGCACCATGATGGTGCCCTTATGACCCGACATCTTAAGCTTCAAATAGACATAACACAGTTGTGCCATAAACTTGGCGTAAGCTGGCCGGCCGAACAAAGCATGGTATGGGCTTTTGATCTTCACCACCTCAATGGTGAACTTCTCATCCCTGGAGTCGTGATTATCTCCAAAGGCTACCTCCAGTGTTATCTTCCCTACTGGATATGCCGACTTACCAAGCACCACCCCATGGAAAACAGTAGAAGGCGCCTTAAGATCTTTATCAGTCAAATTCATGCGACAAATGGTCTCATAGTAGAGGATATTGATACTGCTGCCCCCATCCATGAGCACCTTCGTAAGCTTATACCCTCCTGCCTGTGGAGCAACCACCAATGCCAACTGACCTAGATTGTCAACCCGGGGTGGGTAATCCTCATGGCTCCATACAATAGGCTGCTCAGACCACCTTAAATAATGAGGGACCGTTGGCTCAACAGAGTTCACCGCCCGCTTATGGATTTTCTGATCTCGCTTGCACAGGCTTGTGGTGAAGACATGATACTGACCACCATTCAGCTGTTTAGAATACTCTGATAGCCAGACTGCTGCTGCTGATTCCCTTGGCCTGATTTCTGATTAAAACCACCATGATTTCCTTGGTCTTGAAAGCCAGAGCTTGAGTCGCCACCTCCAAAGCCAGGTCCATGAGAACCAGAACTTGAACCGTCGTGCAGGCCATGATTGTTCTGAAAAAGTTAGATTTTTTGTACTCCCTCATGATGAAGCAATCCTTCCACAGATGACTGGCCGACTTATCCTGGGTCCTGTGTTTCAGACAAGGCTGATTCATCATGGCTTCAAGGTTGAACTTTGGCCCTCCAAACCGGGGCACTTGTGCTTTCCCCTTACGATGTTGGTTATTATTCTGCGTGCTGGTGTTAGCCACAAAGTCTAAACAGTTGTCCACCTTACGCTTAACATTACCACCTTGACCCGCCGTGTTATGTTGTCCCTTTGTATTGCCACCCTTCTTACCTTTCCTAGCCTTCTCCTCATCAGACTCAAGATCTTTAGTGCTATCAGAGTCGGCATACTTGACGAGAGCTGCCATGAGCTCCCCCATATCATCACAATTACGCTTAAGCCGCCCCAATTTCTGCTTAAGAGGAAGGAAGTGACAATTCTTCTCTAAAACTAGGACTACTGAACCGGCGTTGATACTGTCCGATGAATGTATAACAACTGAAATCCAGCGCACCCAATTGGTTGTTGACTCGCCTTCACCTTGAAAGCAGGAATCCAGATCCAGAATTGACATAGGCTGCTTGCACGTGTCTTTAAATTTTTGAATGAATTGCCTTTTCAACTCCGCCCATGACCCAATGGAGTTAGCGGGCATGCTTTTCAACCAAGTACGAGCTGGCCCATCCAACATCATGGTGAAATACTTAGCACATGCAGCATCACTGACATGCAACATCTCCATGGCCATCTCATAACTCTCAATCCAAGCCTCTGGGGCTGATCCGCCATGTAGTTAGGCACCCACTACTAGGGAAAAGCCTAGCAGCAGCGTGGGTTTTAGGCCTATCAGTAGCATAGACAGGAGCGCTACTGATAAGGTGCTACAACTAATGCTTAGCATTAGCGCGCCTAGATCCACGCTACTGCTAAATTGACTTAGTAGTAGCGCTTCGTCAAAACAGCGCTACTGGTAATTAGTAGTAGCGCTTCTCCTTTCCCGCGCTATTACTATTATTTAGTATTTTATTTCTTTTTTATTTCATGTTGTATTCATACACCTTTACACAAGTTTTCATACAACAGGAATTTAGAGATTGTTTTTACATCATAATGAGTTATTACATCACGGGGTGAAAGAACCGTGGACTAGTTTCAAGTGGATGTCCATCCACTTGAAACTAATCCGCGGTTCTTTCACCCAATGATATAATAATATCATCATCATCATCATCATATCATTAACAACTTATCATCATAATACATCATTGTCATATAACACCTCCTCAAGATCATCGTTTTCATCAATGACATCACATAGCAAATTGGTCACTAGTCGTAATGACAAGTACTCCTCATTATCAACTCTAACACATTACCACATAATAAACATATTGTACCTCATAGGACCTATTACATTCGATTAAGACCTACTACATTTTCTAAGGTAAAATACCAAAAAACAAGATAGCCCCTGACTCTCCATTATGGAGAATGGAGATTAGCCTGTCTCCAATTCTTGCCTTTCGCTGAATGTTACTTCCAAGAACCTCCTTGCGAATGTCCATACATTTCTTCCATTCTTTGATGAACATGTGTTCACGGGTTTTAGAAATCCGATATGCACAGGTAAGCTCCGTAGATTTACCTGGCAGTATGTTCAGAACTGAGAGGCGACCATTCAGAGACATCAGATGAGGCACACAATCCATTGGGAGTTTCTGTTGAAAAACATAATAATAACTTCGTAGTTAGCAATGATGTACTAGTTTTAGAAGTATGCAAAAGATGCACGGATGTCGTAATAGTAAAAAATCTTACCAGGGTATCTCCAGAGAAGTTACCGTGGTTCAACACTTGCACTAGTGGCACGTATTCACCATAATTTGGAGGAGTTCGATAATAGTTATTGTAATTCTCAAGAAGAGTACAAAATGCGATTAGATGATTTTTCTCCTTATAGGTTAATTCGGTGCCATCGGTGTAGTGGGTTTTATCTACCATCTTCCGCACAGTCTTTGAAGAATCAAAATAAGTTGTCAATGGAAATAAGCTATCAACTATTTTGAAATAAACAATATAAATTAGTTAATAACTATGTTTGAGAAACTCACATAGCGATACAATCGGAAGCGTATCAACAAGGACCCAAATGTCCATATTGTCTTGCTCGATGTCAGGATCACCAAGATCCATGGTGACAATCATACCCTCATAAAAACCATACATTTTGCAAAGTGCTTCCCAATTTTGGCAACTAAAATGGGTTACGCTCTGAGCATTGCACAAATTTACTTCAAAATCCATATCATGATGGGTCCTTAGGTGTATTTTCTTTGTTTCAAAATTTTCATGGTCTTCAAAACCCATCCTCTCCAAGACATAGCGTCTTGCATGGCATGGGATAAGCTAGTCGAATTGTAAAATATGAAAATTAGACGTTGAAATAGTTGAAGTCATGCTTAATTACGAAAAAAACACTTGTCGTTGTTGCGTACCGTTTCACAATTGAAGGTCTCCTCGAGCTTAATGCTGAAGCGCCAATCTTCGTCGAGCTGAACGAACCTGTCGCACATACCTCGATCATCGTGGCACCAGCTACACTCCCTCGGGAGACTGTCGTTGTCCGAGTACGACATTTCCTACGTTCATAATTCAAAGATTAAACTTGTACATATTCTAGCACAAGTCATGCCAGAATTCACGAAAAAATCTGGCATGACCTTTGCTAAAAAAGGACATATCGAGCGCCTGAAATTTGCTGGAACGGAAATTAATCAACACTCCGGCAAAACATAGGCCACTCGGAGATGTAAACTGAACATGAACGGCCACTTGGGCAACCAGATATCCTATTTGAGCAACAACACAAGATATACAAGGATATTTGGCTGGTCTCACCTCGATGTCGGAGGAGGTCGGTGACTGGGACGACGGCGGGGATGTCGGAGGGGGTCGGTGACGGGGACGACGGTGGTCACCTGAAACCATATAAGTTATCACTAATACATCCCGAATAATTGCTTAAACTAAAAAATAACATGTTCAACTAGTTTTATTAATTCAACTAGTTCTTACTAAATATAAACTTACTATAAATAGAAAAAAACTAGTTCTTTCTAAAAATAAAGTAGTTCAACTAGTTATATTAATTATCTTACTAAAAATACATTAGTTCTATTAATTCAACTAGTTTATTAATTTACTTACTAAACTAGTTCAACTACAACTAAAGTAGTTCAACTACAACTACTATTAATCATACTGCCCTAGTTAACTAGTACCATCACTACTAGTAATTAACATCTACTACTACTAAAAATCTAGTACTAACTAAGCAACATCTAGTACTAGCTATGAACCCTAAATTAACATCTACAACTACTAAATCTAGTACTAACTAGTGGCAGGGGGTGGGGGCGACGGAGAGGTAGCTAGGGGCGGCGAGGTCGAGGGCGGTGGGAGGAGGGCTGCCGGCGGAGGAGGGAGGAGGGGCGGCCGCAGGCGGAGGGAGGATGTGCGAGGAGGAGGGAGGAGGGACGGAAGGAGGGGAGTACCTCGGCGGTGGACGGACGAAGGCGGCGGCGGCGACGACGCACGACGACGGTTATCGGCACGGGGGCGAGAGTGAGAGTGTGAGTGAGGGCCGGTCGTGCGCGTGGGGATAAGGTAGGGATAGTTGTAGCACGTTTTCCAAAACGCGCTACAGCCAATCTGAATAGCAGTAGCGCTTTGCATATAAACCGCTACTTCTAAGTGTAACTATACAAAAAATACGTCAATGCAAAAATACATTGGCCATCAATGATCTTTTTGTGTACGATCTGAATTGTCAATATGAGTCCTCTCCGGTAGGAACCAGAGAGGACTCATATTGCGGCCACAAATTTTACACGTAGAGTTCAGTGAAGACCAACTGGTTGTGGTAGTTTCAGAAATAACATATTTAAGGTGGTAAACACCCTGTTCATGGAGCGAGGTGGGACTAAACTTGTGGGCTGATCTTAGCAGTAGCGGTTTTCCTAGAAGCGTGCTTCTGCTAACTTCTATAGCACTAGTGCTGTTCGGTATAGTGCGGTACTGCTATAACTAGCG
>NC_041387.1:572619227-572649226 GCF_002162155.2 Triticum dicoccoides | reverse complement strand
GAGGTCATGGCAATTATAGCAGTAGCGCGGTTTGTGGTGGACGCGCTACTGCTATTTTCCTGTCAGCAGCGCGTTTCGGTATCATGCGCTGCTGCTAAATAGCAGTAGCGTGGTATTTTGGGGAGCGCTGCTGGTAAGATTCTATGTATAGGCTTTTCCCTAGTAGTGACCATACGGGGGCCCTTGAAATCCTTAGGCAAGCGCTCATTGCATAAAGCCGACACTAAACATGGCACACCCAAGGTTCTAGAGGTCACTCCTGCCTCCATAGACGCTGACGGATAAACCAGAGATTGTTGTTGAGCCACCAATTGAGCCGCCAGCTCCGCCTCACGTCGTGCCCTGCCCTGGTCCACCAAAGCCTTAGCATCATTACCAGCACGGTCAGGCCTACGGGGCTGATTGCGGTGCCGTTCACTGCTTTACATGGCCAGTTCATCGATATGCCTGCTATAACTCCAGCTTGGACGTGGTGTTGAATGGATACGATCACAACTATATGAATAAGTCACCTGTTGGGCCACAGCCGTTTGAAGAAGCTCTCCGGCTCTCCATATTTCCATTACCGCTGGCGACTCATCCTGAGCTGGTAAAGCCGCCAGTCGAGTAGCCGCAGCTATCATGTTATCCAAGGGGTTAGAAAAATACCCCGGGAGCGTCGGAACATGCCGAGGAGGGGTTAAAGTCAAACGTGGGGGTGTGTAGCACGTGGCTGAACTGGTGCTCGAGCCACCAGTGCCTCAACGGCCTGATCCACACCAGGTGGGTTACTGGTTCCTGCCCCAGGCGTGTTAAAAAGATTCCTCGCATTGTAAGCCGGGGGTAATCGACTTACATGAATTTTGTTAAAGACAATGTTTGATGCGTCCCGGTCCAGGCTTAAGCGGAAGCTCTCTGCCTAAAGCTGTTCTACTTCCCTCTGCAAGGCCGCTCGCTCCATTGCCATCCGGGTGTTCTCCACGTTTAGCTCCTCCTTGGCTTGGGTTATCTCATCTCGTAATTTTGCAACATCCGCGTTATGATGAGTTTTATTCGCCGGGTTAAACTCCACCGTCAACAACGTTGCCAGGGCATCCAACAGATCAGACAAAACTTGAGCCGGCGGGCGCACAGGGCCTCCTGCCCCGGCGACCGTCATCGTTGCTGACCCGGAGATCATTGCTGCTAGAGTGGAAGAATCCTGCCCGGGATGTGTACCGGCCATGAAGATCGCGACCCAGTGTGGCGGCTCGTAGGGGTCCGAAATACTGTCACCATCGGAATGACCCCCAAGCCCACCATCCTGAACCTGATAGATGGAGTTGGTCTCACCAGTTGAGCACTCGTCGCCTGAGTAGACAACCTTCTCACCACCAGATTCAGATCCTCCTTCCAGCTCCGCTCTGTGAACGAAGCCAACAAAGACATGCTTCGGGGCGACTTGAACCTTGGCAGGTCGCGTGCGCCGAACCGTTTTGACGATGTCGGTGCAGATGTCCGGCTTAGTTTCCGACTCACCAATCTTGCCAATGAAGACATGGATTCCGCCAAAGGGGACCCGGTACCCGTACTCTATTGAGCCGGCCTCGGTTTCCCAGCCCTCGTCATCGATGTAGAGCTTGCCATGATGACTCTTAGCCATCTGGCCCACAGCATATCCCTTGAGCCCTGCGAAGCTGCCCTTCAAGAACTCAAAACCACCATGCGCTGGCCCCACGGTGGGTGCCAACTGTCGTGGATTTGTCACGGCAGATGCCCTAGCTTGAAGGGGTTAAACGGGACAAAGGACACAAAGAGTTTATACTGGTTCGGCCCCTCGCGGTGGAGGTAAAGGCCTACTCCAGTTTAGGGTTATATTGCTTGGGCTTCGATTACCAGGGAGCGAATACGCTTGACCTAGTTCTCGATCTCTTCTTTCTTGACCTAAACCACCGCCGGGTCACCCCTTTATATACACAAGCTGATGCCCGGCGGCTTACAGAGTCCCGGCCGACTCATACACAATGTGTCCGGCTTGGTGACAGAACTACACTTTCCTTAACATACAAGTTAACATATGGCGGTTTACGCCCGTGGGCCTTAAGTCGCCTTTGGGTCTTGGGCCTTTAGTAAGCTTGCTTCATGAACCGCCGTCTTCAACATCTTCATGGGCCTTCTTATTATGAACCGCCAGTGGTACGACCCGGCCCCTCCTGGACGGGTCATACCCAATAGTTATATCCCCAACAGAATGCACCTGAAGCAACCATCCATGGCAATTCGATTCCAGTTGGCTATGCTCATGTTGGGGTGGATGAAGTTCTGTCAGGATCTGACTCACAAGAGCTTGACATTCCTGAAGGTGAATGGGAGCAGACACCAGGAGAAGTCATACGTGGTGTCATTCTGTGGAGGAAGGAATGCATCGTGTTTCCAAACTTGGCGCCAAGGCCACTGACTCCTCCGAGTAGCAATACACCTCTAAGTCCGCCGCGTCAGCTGACTCCACCCTACCTCAAGAGGGAGCCCATCGCGAGTCTGCCATATCAATCTCCGCTGCGTCAGCCGACTCCACCCCCTATGTCCTAGCAGCAGGGCCAAAAGCGAAAGAGATCACCAAAGAAGAAAGCCAACGACAAGCCTCCTACCAAAAAGAAGTTAGCTTATGAGATGATTGATGAGGAAACCAAAGCGGTCGTGGCTTTCAAAGTGAAGTCCCATTTTGCACCAAAACCGCCCACGCCGCTAAAGGAGATAATACCTGCGAAAACCATAGAGCACTTTGTGGGACTTCTAGAGCGAGCCCCGGCACATGTGGAGAATAGGGCATCAGACTATGAACGCTCTATTAGGAAGTCATATGAGGAACAAACGGAGCAGTCAAAATGTATAAGTAGTAATAAAAGCGGGAAAACAGTTGCCCATCTCGGAGAAGAGGCAATGCAATTGATCCCCCGCTCAAGGTGATTACCGATAAGGTAACCGACAGAGCTAAAGACTCTGTATCAGTGTTGATCAACCTGTTAAGGATTAATTTAATCCTAATAATCAATGCTTAGGTCGGTTGTAGTTACCGACATTGTAATCATAACTGCCTTGTAAAGTGGGTATAAATACCCTGTCTTCAATCAATGAGAAACAACTGTTCCATCATTCGCTCTCCGTCTCTCGTTTTTACTTTTTACTTTCACACGTTATCAGCACTTCGCTCTCCGCTCGAGCGATTTCGTCACGGAGAAAGGGGGATCAGCCTAAAATACGAGGCCAACGAAGAACATGGGAACCAAACGATGAACGACATCGTCCTCGACAAGAACAGATGCAACTCGGGAAGAGCATAGTAGAAGGAGAAAAGAACAGCGAGACCGGTGCATGCCCATGAGGCGACGCCCTCCGGCGTTGATGAAACGGTGGCCCTCGGCCCCTCGGACCAAGCGGACGACGCGGCGAGGCGGATCCATGTTCGGCCCCTGCGCCTCTGCACGCATCCGTGGCTCCGGGCGGCTACCGGCCACGGCCCCGCATCACGGCGGCGCCCGGCACGTCTCCACGCTCCACAGCCGCTCACGACGCGGTGGTCGGCGAAGACGGCGGCGGCCAGCACCCATCCTGGCCCGGCTCCTTGCGGGACGGCGCGCGGCGCGAAGCCTACGACTTGGCCGCCCTTTCCACGCTGCCGTTCCTCCCGGCGAGAAACCGGAAGGCGGCGGCCAACTGCAGGCGCACAGCGTGAAGTCACCCCACGATGCAGCACGAGGACCTTCAATCGGCAACGCGACCGCCCTTCCTGATTCTTCAAGATGGAGAAGCAGTCTGTGCAACGCCGAACCAAGCGAATCAATCGTTCGTGACTGCACAGAGAAAGACAAGAGCATCTTATCTCTTTGGTCCTTTGGCGTTTAGCACTTCTAGTTACCCTTATTAGCATATTGGTTCTATAATAACTAGCATCGAGTAATAAGAGATCCAGTGCTTCCCGGGCTCTCTCAGCGATCAGTTGATTCTGGCCGTTGGATGCGTTTTCCTGATGCGATTCTGGGCGTTGGATCAATGCGGTGAATAATTCTGTCCGTCGGATCAAGCCGCGCGCCTGTAGCAATGAATAGTTACTGTTTTTTCCCGGCCTCGCCCACTCTGTGGCTTCGATCGGAACTCACTGACCTGTGGGGTCGCTAGCTGGTGGGCCCCGTTTGTCAGCGACTGTGTCTGGAGTCAGGTTCTGTGCGCCCGTCGCCTCGGTCCCAGCGGTGAAATATCTCTGCCACCGCGTGTTATTCCTACGCCCCGCCGAGGGCATTATTGGGATTTCGCATACCCGGCGCCAGGTGGCTTACCCCGATTCGTGGGCTCATCCCCAATCGGCTAGGGTTCAGTCTTCTCCTCTCGCGTCTCTCGCTCGCGGAGCCGTCGCTCTCGCTCCTCTCCTTCTCTCCGGTCCGAGCCGCCGCCGCTCATCGTCAGCGGAGGGCAGACGGGGATGCGCCGCCACAGGAGGTGGTGCATGGCCGGGGCGGCCTCATCCTTGGCTCCCTCACCCCCTGCGCGTCACTTCTACTTCCTCCAGCTCTACATCAAGCACAACCGCCCGGCCCCAGGGTCCCCCTTGGCCGCCGCCGCTTCCTCCGCGGCGCCCTCTCTCGCCGATCCACCGCTCCCTCTCGCGGGGCCTCCTCTCCCCGCGCGCGCTCCCGGCCCTCTCCGCCCGCGACGCCGTCGTCCGCGACGGCGACGAGGACTCCCTCTACTACGCCAGCCTCCGCCACTGCGCCGACGACCCCTACCACCCTGCCTCCAACCCCGCCGGCGTCATCCAGCTAGGCCTCGTCGAGAACACGCAAGTGCTTTCCCCCTTCATTCTTCCGCGAACTCCTAGATGCGGTCACGGATCCGCGGTCGCCTTCTTCCGCGAACAGTTGCAGTGCTCGCTCTCGGCGTCAGACTCCCAAGGTTCGATCCGCCGCTCATCCTTCCATTCTCCCTGTCAGTCTATGTGTGATCGATGTTCTGTTTGTTTGATTCCAAACAACAAGCGAGGATGACCACGACGCGGAGGAGGACGAGGACCCGAGCTCGATTCCGACCACGACGCACCGCACAAGGTCCCTGCTTCCTTCCTGACGGCAATGGATCCCTTCCTTGCAGGTAGCACTTCCCCTCTCCCTCCCACTGACTTGCTAATCTAATTTAGCCACAGGCTGCTACAAATCACATTGCTTGCTGCATCTTACTTTGTTGCCTTTGGATTTAGTTGCCTTGGTTGCTGACGAGATCCATCTGCCCGGCTGGAGCCTGTTATTCTCTTGATGGAAGTCAGCCCAATTGTAGGTACCGACTACAAAATACACAGCCCCATTGGCTATGTATATGTACACATCCCATTACTGCCAGTGTTGTTCAAATTTAAACTGTTGTCATAAACTGTTGTCGACGGCTTTCAAGTATTTGGATTGAGGATTATGGAGATAATTTTGGTTGAGAACTATAACTGAATTAAACTAGAAATACGCTACAACACTTGGGGTAGGATTCAACGTATCATATGGAATGGTAGATGTTAATTATTCAAGGTGGATGGTCCACTAAAACTATTTCTTAAATGATTCATTATTGGTCAGTTGCATGCTTTGTTAGTCGATTGGGTATATTTAAGTCACTGGATTTGTTCTATATTTTCTAGCAGTTTTTTTACTTGCAAAAAATAAATGGCAAATAAAATTTCAATTAGATATCTATGAAGTGTTCTAAAAAAGGCTATGTACTGATTGTGTGGACTTGGTATGGGAGAAGGCCTGTTGATGGTTGTCTACATTTATATATCAGTATCTTATCTATTATATTTTAATTTGTATCCATGGGTTTCTCCAAATATTCGTATGTACTGGGAGTGGAGGTTTCCATGACTATTGAGCATTGATCGGTTAGAACGGCTGATGAAGAATGGAGCCCTTTGGTTGGAATTTCTTATATAACTTGCGGAGTCATAGGTTCCATAGAATTTGTTAAGGAAAGTGCATCGAATAGAAATGGCTTTTGCTAAGAGAACAGGGTATACTTTTTGTGATGCATGGCGGGTTGTCCTTTTAGCTTCTTTGTCATTGTGTATGGATGGTTTGGTTAATGCCGGTTTTAATCGCTGACATGATCTTGGAGGTTTGGTTCAATTAAAAATATCATGTCATGTTACCAGCATAGATGCTATTTTCTTATAACTACCCCTTCCTTCCTACAGTAGCACCATTCCAGATTGTGCATTAATAATGAAAACCTATCTATGATCTGTTGGTCTGATCCATTTATTCTTTTTTTATTTATGTGATGACTTTTCTGATTACAGGAAGCTGAAGGTGTTACCATTCATGGACATGGAACAGAAGCTGCCCAGATATTGTGACAACAAATGGAGGTTAAATCGGGAAGCGAAAGCCAGGTGATACCTTGATCACTATCTTTACTACTCTCATGCATATTCTACTGTTGAAATCTAGATGCAGTATTTCCACATTGGAAAACTTTCTATGGTCCATGTACTAAAAGTTTATTTGTTTTGGGGAATTCTCATTGGTAGGATTTTGCACTAGGACGCTTTTTATGGGCATATACAACATTATTTTTTACTGATGTATGATTATTGTAGCTTCAAACTATTCCCTGTGATGTTTTTCTTGAACTATATTCACTGTGGTGTTTGTACTACTGCATTTATTCCTCAGAACATTTGACGGCCCAGTAATAATAGTGCTAATACAAACTGTTTTGCATAAGGTCTCATACATGGCAGAACCTGTTGTTGGGACTGGTTTGTTTCGTGTAGTATGTCAACTGTAGTATATGAAGTTTGTTTGTTCTGAGGAATTCTATATGCCGATGAACTTTTCTTCTGTTCCCATGCCAGGGATAGTCAAACGGTCTTGGCTATATGGTTCGCTTGAATTCTTGCATGATGTGATTAAGGTTCTTTACTGACAATATATGAAGGTTCTTGAGACTCATATATATATGAGTCTCAAGAACATATATATATATATATCAGGATTCTTGGCTGTCCAATTACCCAGAAACTTTGAGGCGGGTATTTGGTTGAATATGCTTAGTGCATTCTTTCCTAAATTTTGCTACTAAACTGTATTTAGAAATAACTCATACATTACTAATTCCGTACTTGAATGGTTAATGGGCTACTATACGTTAATTCTTATCTTCACGCACTACCAATATACTGCACTATTACTACAACTATCTGGCAAACTTCACGAGTGATTACAGATTGAAGGTTATTACCCGGCAAGCAAATCCACCTTTGCAGGTATGCTTGTAGCTCATTCTGAAGTGACTTGCAATCTCTGCTTGCTGAATTCTTGGTGTTAATTCTACTTCTGTTTGAGCATTCTGTGTTTTATTTGAAGCTTTGAATTAATCCAGCATTAGCTTTACTAATAATGAATTTGTTTGCCAGGTGCAGTTTGAATAAGCTTGCGACTGGAGTGTAAACTAAATTACCTACACAAAAGAAGGGTTAAATAAGGATGAAGGTTCGGGTATTTGGGTTGCTGATACGCTGAAACTTCTGATTTATTACTTTATGAAGGTTCAAGTATGTGGTTTCTAGCTCCAGATTGGATATGGTAGCTGCTTATTGATTTTCCTATTCATCTGGCAGGATTAAGGCATTGTTGTTACTTGCCTACCAATTTTAAGCTGGCAGTTTCTTATTTTACTTTCGTCTGAATATTGGGATGCCTAGCAAATCAACTCTTTGGTACTCGACAATTCTGAGTTTGACCGTTAAATCTGAATATAGTTTAGAAATAGTTTTTATGACTTGGACTATTGGTTTCGTTTCCTTCGGCCTTTGTTTGTGCTCCAACAGCAAATAGGCACATGGGGCATGCCACCGCGCCGTAAATTTGGGTGGCCGCTGAGGGCACTTTTGACATTTCGCTTACCCCTGCACAATGTGCCTTCCTTCAATTCATTGCTCTTTCCCCAATCGACGAGACGCTTAGGGCTGCGGCCGCCAGCCCTATGCCCCCCCTCTCTAATCTCTCGAGCGCCGCCTCCAGCCACCCCAGCCCCTCCCCTCCCGTCGGCCACCATCCCCGCCCCTCTTCTTCTCCTACACGTCGGCTTCCTCTCGCCCCTCCTGCCAGTCTTCCTTCTCTTGCATCTTTCAAAGGGGCGCGAGAGGAGTGGCGGGCCTCTTCTTGCCTCGCCGTAGTTTATCAGGTGTTGTCCCTTTCGTTTTCGTCTGCCTTTCCTGATTAAGATGTGCGCTGTCTCCTGATTCCATCGGTGCAGCAGGCAGCTAGAAAGTGGGGCACGGCAACATCCGGCGGTGACTCCCAACCCTCGCGAGCTTGGACGCTTGCCACCTTCTTTGATTCTCGGCCCCTCTCGTGTTCCTCATTGGTGTGCGCAGCCACACCAGTGCTGCCCCAACTCCCATGCCGCCATGCCCATTTCCCTCGCCCCTAACCTAGGGCTGGGAGAGCTCGCTATCATCCGCCTCATTGGCCCACCAAATGCGCAACGGGGAGGATCTCTTCCCTAGGAAGATGCATATGTCATTGTCGTTCCATCAGGAGGAGAGCACCATCACCCCCGCCCAGGTTGCTCTCTCTCTCTCTCTGATGTCAAGTTGATTTCCTTACTTTTTAGTATTGTAGGCTTTGCTTATCAAATTGCAATTGTTTATGGTGCTTTTTTTATAATATATGTTTTGAAAATCTAACATCTTTGTGCTGAATTAGTTGTTGTGGTCAGAAGTTAATCTTTTTGCATGTCTTCACTGAAGGAGGCTTGCAGGTTTATCTTAAGCATCTTATCTTAAAGAATGGTCAATATTAACTATTCAGTTAGGCACCCAGTAGAGGTTTACCTATCATTGTATCAAAGAGCTTACTATTTCCATTTGCTCAGCAAAGTTTTGAGATATTCCATCCTAACTATCTAATTGTAATGCTTTTATGATGCAGGACTATTATCTTGTGATGTGGCTTTCTTGTATCACATTTGCCTTGCTGCTCCTGAAAGAGATACCATTTTGTTGGTGTTTACTGGTTAATCCTTTTGCATATGTTTACGGATGGATACTCGATGTTCTCGGTTCATATCGTTGCTGATACTTGCCTTCTCTTGCTGATTTCCCAAATCATGCACATAGCTATTTTAGTATGGGTTACAATATCCCTTTGTAAAAAAGCATATATGTATGTCACCTTTTGTGTGAGTGAAATATTCATCAGCATTGTAGTGGACATATGCTCTTTGTACTAAATTTGATGTTTTCTACTGAATCATTCGATTCTTGGTACCGGACTAATGCTTCCCTAAGAAATAGCAGACGCTGGATCATTGCCTTAGATAGTCTTCCTCATGTGTCTTTGAGAAATCCTAATGCTAGATCAGTGGCTCAAATTTTGCTTTTGTATCTATTTGGCACCACTCTATCTATATCTTTTTTGTACCACCTTCATTGCAATTACGAATACAATGTTTGGTCAGACATAAGGTTCGACTGCTTTGTGTTGTTTACATGGCACACTTTGAGTTGTTTTAATTCTGATGAAGATGCCGTTGGATCGATGTTGTTCTTACACCTTTGATTTGATACATTTATTAACAGGTTGGATACGACCGCACTCGGCAGGGGTGCGAGTTGCGCAAGCCGCAGTTTCCATCTAGTATAGAGTTATAGAAAAACATGTTCTCTATTTTTATGCAATTAAACTCTCAACCCTATGCTATTTTGTATTGCAGTGTATGAGGCTCAATACTACCAAAACAGAAGCCATCAGGCTTACTGTTATTTTAGATTTTGGTTAATACCTTATATCATATCGGTTGAGTTCAAGGCATTGAGCCTATGTTTTTGGATGGGTCGACCATTACATCTGCAATGGACCCCAAGATACTAGTGCTATTCTTGATAATAAGTGCAACAACTATGTTTCTGCAGTTGATTTTCTTTTCTTGCAAATCATGATGTAAATTCAAAACAAGGATTGTGAAGTGTCATACTTGTTGGAAATATGCCCTAGAGGCAATAATAAAAGGATTATTATTATATTTCCTTGTTCATGATAATTGTCTTTTATTCATGCTATAATTGTATTGTCCGGAAATCATAATACACGTGTGAATACATAGACCACAATATGTCCCTAGTGAGCCTCTAGTTGACTAGCTCGTTGATCAACAGATAGTCATGGTTTCCTGACTATGGACATTAGATGTCATTGATAACGGGATCACATCATTAGGAGAATGATGTGATGGACAAGACCCAATCCTAAGTATAGCACAAGATCGTGTAGTTCGTTTTGCTAGAGCTTTTCCAATGTCAAGTATCTTTTCCTTAGACCATGAGATCGTGTAACTCCCGGATACCGTAGGAGTGCTTTGGGTGTACCAAACGTCACAACGTAACTGGGTGACTATAAAGGTGCACTACAGGTATCTCCGAAAGTGTTTGTTGGGTTAACACGGATCGAGACTGGGATTTGTCACTCCGTATGACGGAGAGGTATCTCTGGGCCCACTGGGTAATGCATCATCATAATGAGCTCAAAGTGACTAAGTGTCTGGTCACGGGATCATGCATTACGGTACGAGTAAAGTGACTTGACAGTAACGAGATTGAACAAGGTATTGGGATACCAACGATCGAATCTCGGGCAAGTAACGTACCGATTGACAAAGGGAATTGTATACGGGGTTGCTTGAATCCTCGACATCGTGGTTCATCCGATGAGATCATCGAGGAGCATGTGGGACCCAACATGTGTATCCAGATCCCGTTGTTGGTTATTGACCGGAGAGCCGTCTCGGTCATGTCTACGTGTCTACCGAACCCGTAGGGTCTACACAGTTAAGGTTCGGTGATGCTAGGGTTGTATGAATATGAGTATGCAGCAAACCGAAAGTTGTTCGGAGTCCCTGATGAGATCCCGGATGTCACGAGGAGTTCCGGAATAGTCCGGAGGTAAAGAATTATATATAGGAAGTGCAGTTTCGGCAAACGGGAGAGTTTCGGGGGTGACCGGTATTGTACTGGGACCACCGGAAGGGTCCCGAGGGTCCACCGGGTGGGGCCACCTATCCCGGAGGGCCCCGTGGGCTGAAGTGGGGAGGGGACCAGCCCCTGGTGGGCTGGTGCCCCCCCTTGGCCTCCCCCTGCGCCTAGGATTGGAAACCCTAGGGTGGGGGGGGGGCGCCTCCACTTGCCTTGGGGGGCACTCCACCCCCTTGGCCGTCGCCCCCCAGGGGGCCTATATAAAGGGGGGGAGGGAGGGCAGCCGCACCCTGAAGTCTTGGCGCCTCCCTCTCCCCTGCTACACCTCTCCCTCTCGCAGAAGCTCGGCGAAGCTCTGCCGGAACCCAGCTGCATCCACCACCACGCCGTCGTGCTGCTGGATCTTCATCAACCTCTCCTTCCCCCTTGCTGGATCAAGAAGGAGGAGACGTCATCCGCTCCGTACGTGTGTTGAACGCGGAGGTGCTGTCCATTCGGCACTTGGCCATCGGTGATTTGGATCACGACGAGTATGACTCCCTCAACCCCGTTCTCTTGAATGCTTCCGCTCGCGATCTACAAAGGTATGTGGATTCACTACTATCACTCGTTGCTAGATGAACTCATAGATGGACCTTGGTGAAACCGTAGGAATTTTTTTATTTTCTGCAACGTTCCCCAACAGTGGCATCATGAGCTAGGTCTATGCGTAGTTCTCTATTGCACGAGTAGAACACAATTTGTTGTGGGCGTAGATGTTATCAACTTTCTTGCCGCTACTAGTCTTATTTTGCTTCAGCGGTATTGTGGGATGAAGCGGCCCAGACCGACCTTACACGTACGCTTACGTGAGACAGGTTCCACCGACTGACATGCACCAGTTGCATAAGGATGCTAGCGGGTGTCTGTCTCTCCCACTTTAGTTGGAGCGGATTCGATGAAACGGGTCCTTATGAAGGGTAAATAGAAGTTAACAAATCACGTTTTTGTTATTCGTAGGTAAGAAAACGTTCTTGCTAGAACCCTATTGCAGCCACGTAAAAGATGCAAACAACAATTAGAGGACGTCTAACTTGTTTTTGCAGCAATTGCTTTGTGATGTGATATGGCCAAAAGTTGTGATGAATGATGAATGATATATTGTGATGTATGAGATCATGTTCTTGTAATAGGAATCACGAATTGCATGTTGATGAGTATGACAACCGGCAGGAGCCATAGGAGTTGTCTTAATTATTGTATGACCTGCGTGTCAATGATTTAACGCCATGTAATTACTTTACTTTATTGCTAAACCTTTATCCATAGTAGTAGAAGTAATAGTTGGCGAGCAACTTCATGGAGACACGATGATGGAGATCATGATGATGGAGATCATGGTGTCATGCCGGTGACAAAGATGATCATGGAGCCCCGAAGATGGAGATCAAAGGAGCTATATGATATTGGCCATATCATGTCACTACTATATAACTGCATGTGATGTTTATTATGTTTATGCATATTGTTTACTTAGAACGACGGTAGTAAATAAGATGATCCCTTATAATAATTTCAAGAAAGTGTTCTCCCCTAACTGTGCGCTGTTGCTAAAGTTCGTCGTTTTGAAGCACCACGTGATGATCGGGTGTAATAGATTCTTACGTTCACATACAACGGGTGTAAGACAGTTTTACACATGCAAAAACACTTAGGGTTAACTTGACGAGCCTAGCATGTACAGACATGGCCTCGGAACACAGAGACCGAAAGGTCGAACATGAGTCGTATGGAAGATACGATCAACATGGAGATGTTCACCGATGATGACTAGTCCGTCTTACGTGATGATCGGACATGGCCTAGTCGACTTGGATCATGTAACACTTAGATGACTAGAGGGATGTCTAATCTAAGTGGGAGTTCATTAAATAATTTGATTAGATGAACTTAATTATCATGAACTTAGTCTAAAATCTTTGCAAAATATGTCTTGTAGATCAAATGGACAATGCTCATGTCAACATGAACTTCAACACGTTCCTAGAGAAAACCAAGCTGAAAGATGATGGCAGCAACTATACGGACTGGGTCCGGAACCTGAGGATCATCCTCATAGCTGCCAAGAAAGCATATGTCCTAGAAGGACCGCTAGGTGATGCACCCATCCCAGAGAACCAAGACGTTATGAATGCTTGGCAGTCACGTGCTGATGATTACTCCCTCGTTCAGTGCGGCATGCTTTACAGCTTAGAACCAGGGCTCCAAAAGTGTTTTGAGCGACACGGAGCATATGAGATGTTTGAGGAGCTGAAAATGGTTTTCCAAGCTCATGCCCGGGTCGAGAGATATGAAGTCTCCGACAAGTTCTATAGTTGTAAGATGGGGGAAAATAGTTCCATCAGTGAGCACATACTCAAAATGTCTGGGTTGCACAACCGCCTGTCCCAGCTGGACATTAACCTCCCGGACGAGGCGGTCATTGATAGAATCCTTCAGTCGCTCCCACCGAGCTACAAGAGCTTTGTGATGAACTACAATATGCAGGGGATGGTGAAAACTATTGCTGAAGTATTTTCAATGCTGAAGTCAGCAGAGGTAGAAATCAAGAAAGAACATCATGTGTTGATGGTCAATAAAACCACCAAGTTCAAGAAGGGCAAGGGGAAGAAGAACTTCAAGAAGGACGACAAAGATGTTACCGCGCCTGGTAAGCCAGTTGCCGGGAAGAAGTCAAGGAATGGACCCAAGCCTGAGACTGAGTGCTTTTATTGCAAAGGGAAGGGTCACTGGAAGCGGAACTGCCCCAAATACTTAGAGGACAAGAAGGCCGGCAACACTAAAGGTATATGTGATATACATGTATTTGATGTGTACCTTACCAGTACTCGTAGTAACTCCTGGGTATTTGATACCGGTGCCGTTGCTCATATTTGTAGCTCACAGCAGGAGCTGCGGAATAAGCGGAGACTGGCGAAGGACGAGGTGACGATGCGCGTCGGGAATGGTTCCAAGGTCGATGTGATCACCGTCGGCACGCTACCTCTACATTTACCTACGGGATTAGTTTTAAACCTCAATAATTGTTATTTAGTGCCAAGTTTGAGCATGAACATTGTATCTGGATCTCGTTTAATGCAAGATGGCTACTCATTTAAATCCGAGAATAATGGTTGTTCTATTTATATGAGAGATATGTTTTATGGTCATGCCCCGATGGTCAATGGTTTATCCTTAATGAATCTCGAACGTAATGTTACACATATTCATAGTGTGAATACCAAAAGATGTAAAGTTGATAACGATAGTCCCACATACTTGTGGCACTGCCGCCTTGGTCACATTGGTGTCAAGCGCATGAAGAAGCTCCATGCTGATGGACTTTTAGAGTCTCTCGATTATGAATCATTTGACACATGCGAACCATGCCTCATGGGCAAAATGACCAAGACTCCGTTCTCCGGAACAATGGAGCGAGCAACCAACTTATTGGAAATCATACATACCGATGTGTGCGGTCCAATGAGCCTTGAGGCTCGCGGAGGATATCGTTATGTTCTCACTCTCACTGATGACTTGAGTAGATATGGGTATGTCTACTTGATGAAACACAAGTCTGAGACCTTTGAAAAGTTCAAGGAATTTCAGAATGAGGTAGAGAACCAATGTGACCAAAAGATAAAATTCTTACGATCAGATCGTGGAGGAGAATATTTAAGTCACAAATTTGGTACGCACTTAAGAAAATGTGGAATCGTTTCACAACTCACACCGCCTGGAACACCTCAGCGTAATGGTGTGTCCGAACGTCGTAATCGCACTCTATTGGATATGGTGCGGTCTATGATGTCTCTTACCGATTTACCGCTATCATTTTGGGGATACGCTCTAGAGACAGCTACATTCACTTTAAATAGGGCTCCGTCTAAATCCGTTGAGACGACACCGTATGAACTATGGTTTGGGAAGAAACCTAAGCTGTCGTTTCTAAAAGTTTGGGGATGCGATGCTTATGTCAAGAAACTTCAACCTGAAAAGCTTGAACCCAAGTCGGAAACATAGGATACCCTAAGGAAACCATTGGGTATACCTTCTACTTAAGATCCGAGGGCAAGGTCTTTGTTTCCAAGAACAGATCCTTTCTGGAAAAAGAGTTTCTCTCGAAAGAAGTAAGTGGGAGGAAAGTAGAACTCGATGAAGTACTACCTCTTGAACCGGAAAGTAGTGCAGCTCAGGAAATTGTTCCTATGGTGCCTACACCGACTGGAGAGGAAATTAATGATGATGATCAAGGTACTTCGGATCAAGTTGCTACTGAACTTCGTAGGTCCACAAGGACACGTTCCAGACCAGAGTGGTATGGCAACCCTGTCCTGGAAATCATGTTGTTAGACAACAATGAACCTTCAAACTATGAAGAAGCGATGGCGGGCCCAGACTCCAACAAATGGCTTGAAGCCATGCAATCCGAGATAGAATCCATGTATGAAAACAAAGTATGGACTTTGACAGACTTTCCCAATGATCGGCGAGCGATAGAAAACAAATGGATCTTTAAGAAGAAGACGGACGCGGATGGTAATGTTACCATCTATAAAGCTCGACTTGTCGCTAAGGGTTATCAGCAAGTTCAAGGGGTTGACTACAATGAGACTTTCTCTGCCGTAGCGAAGCTGAAGTACGTCCGAATCATGTTAGCAATTGCCGCATACTGTGATTATGAGATATGGCAGATGGACGTCAAAACGGCATTCCTTAACGACTATCTTAAGGAAGAACTGTATATGATGCAGCCGGAGGGTTTTGTCAATCCTAAGAATGCTAACAAGGTATGCAAGCTCCAGCGATCCATTTATGGGCTGGTGCAAGCATCTCGGAGTTGGAATATTCGCTTTGATGAGATGATCAAAGCGTTTGGGTTTATGCAGACTTATGGAGAAGCCTACGTTTACAAGAAAGTGAGTGGGAGCTCTGTAGCATTTCTCATATTATATGTAGATGACATACTTTTGATGGGAAATGATATAGAACTTTTGGACAGCATTAAAGCCTACTTGAATAAGTGTTTTTCAATGAAGGACCTTGGAGAAGCTGCTTACATATTAGGCATCAAGATCTATAGGGATAGATCGAGACGCCTCACAGGTCTTTCACAAAGCACATACCTTGATAAGATATTGAAGAAGTTCAAAATGGATCAGTCCAAGAAAGGGTTCTTGCCTGTATTGCAAGGTGTGAGATTGAGCTTGGCTCAATGCTCGACCATGGCAAAAGATAAAGAAGAGATGAGTGTCATCCCCTATGCCTCAGCCATAGGATCTATTATGTATGCCATGCTGTGTACCAAACCTGATGTAAACCTTGTCGTAAATTTGGTAGGAAGGTACCAAAGTAATCCCGGCAAGGAACACTGGACAGCGGTCAAGAATATCCTGAAGTACCTGAAAAGGACAAAGGACATGTTTCTCGTCTATGGAGGTGACGAAGAGCTCGTCGTAAAGGGTTACGTCGATGCTAGCTTCGACACAGATCTGGATGACTCTAAGTCACAAACCGGATACGTGTATATGTTGAATCGTGGAGCAGTAAGCTAGTGCAGTTGCAAGCAGAGCGTCGTGGCGGGATCTACATGTGAAGCGGAGTACATGGCAGCCTCGGAGGCAGCACATGAAGCAATATGGATGAAGGAGTTCATCACCGACCTCGGAGTCATACCCAATGCGTCGGGGCCAATCACTCTCTTCTGTGACAACACTGGAGCTATTGCCCTTGCCAAGGAGCCCAGGTTTCACAAGAAGACCAGGCACATCAAGCGTCCTTTCAACTCCATCCGTGAAAATGTTCAAGATGGAGACATAGATATTTGCAAAGTACATACGGATCTGAATGTCGCAGATCCGTTGACTAAACCTCTTCCGCGAGCAAAACATGATCAACACCAGAACTCTATGGGTGTTCGATTCATCACAATGTAACTAGATTATTGACTCTAGTGCAAGTGGGAGACTGTTGGAAATATGCCCTAGAGGCAATAATAAAAGGATTATTATTATATTTCCTTGTTCATGATAATTGTCTTTTATTCATGCTATAATTGTATTGTCCGGAAATCATAATACACATGTGAATACATAGACCACAATATGTCCCTAGTGAGCCTCTAGTTGACTAGCTCGTTGATCAACAGATAGTCATGGTTTCCTGACTATGGACATTAGATGTCATTGATAACGGGATCACATCATTAGGAGAATGATGTGATGGACAGGACCCAATCCTAAGCATAGCACAAGATCGTGTAGTTCGTTTTGCTAGAGCTTTTCCAATGTGAAGTATCTTTTCCTTAGACCATGAGATCGTGTAACTCCCGGATACCATAGGAGTGCTTTGGGTGTACCAAACGTCACAACGTAACTGGGTGACTATAAAGGTGCACTACAGGTATCTCCGAAAGTGTCTGTTGGGTTGACACGGATCGAGAATGGGATTTCTCACTCCGTATGACGGAGAGGTATCTCTGGGCCCACTCAGTAATGCATCATCATAATGAGCTCAAAGTGACCAAGTGTTTGGTCACGGGATCATGCATTACGGTACGAGTAAAGTGACTTGCCGGTAACGAGATTGAATGAGGTATTGGGATACCGACGATCGAATCTCGGGCAAGTAATGTACCGATTGACAAAGGGAATTGTATACGGGGTTGCTTGAATCCTCGACATCGTGGTTCATCCGATGAGATCATCGAGGAGCATGTGGGAGCCAACATGGGTATCCAGATCCCACTATTGGTTATTGACCGGCGAGCCGTCTCGGTCATGTCTACGTGTCTCCTGAACCCGTAGGGTCTACACACTTAAGGTTCGGTGACGCTAGGGTTGTATGAATCTAAGTATGCAGCAAACCAAAAGTTTTTCGAAGTCCCGGATGAGATCCCGGACGTCACGAGGAGTTTCGGAATCGTCCGGAGGTAAAGAATTATATATAGGAAGTGCAGTTTCTGCCATCAGGAGAGTTTCGGGGGTCACCGGTATTGTACCGGGACCACCGGAAGGGTCCCGGGGGTCCACCGGGTGGGGCCACCTATCACGGAGGGCCCCGTGGGCTGAAGTGGGAAGGGGACCAGCCCCTGGTGGGCTGGTGCCCCCCCTTGGGCCCCCCTTGCGCCTAGGGTTGGAAACCCTAGGGTGGGGGGCGCCTCCACTTGCCTTGGGAGGCACTCCACCCCCCGTGGCCGCCGCCCCCCTTGGAGATGCCATCTCCTAGGGCCGGCGCCCCCAGGGGGCCTATATAAAGGGGGGGAGCGAGGGCAGCCGCACCCTAAAGTCTTGGCGCCTCCCTCTCCCCTGCTACACCTCTCCCTCTCGCAGAAGCTCGGCGAAGCTCTGCCGGAACCCTGCTGCATCTACCACCACGCCGTCGTGCTGCTGGATCTTCATCAACCTCTCCTTCCCCCTTGCTGGATCAAGAAGGAGGAGACGTCATCCGCTCCATACGTATGTTGAACGCGGAGGTGCTGTCCGTTCGGCACTTGGTCATCGGTGATTTGGATCACGACGAGTACGACTCCCTCAACCCCGTTCTCTTGAACGCTTCCGCTCGCGATCTACAAAGGTATGTAGATGCACTACTATCACTCGTTGCTAGACGAACTCATAGACGGATCTTGGTGAAACCGTAGGAAATTTTTTATTTTCTGCAACGTTCCCCAACAATACTTAATATGACTACATCATATTTTATTTGTGAATCACAAGGTATTGATGGCATCTACTGCATAACTTGCAGATTATCCATCACTACTGTGAGTCCACATCTTATCATTTTGATAAGATGACTACCTTCAAGTGCTCTTCCTAATATTAATGTGACTATTCCAAATTTTATTTATGAATCACAAGGTATTGGTGGTATCTACTGCAACATTTGCAGATTACCCATCACCATTGTGAGGTCTACATCTTGTCATTTTAACAAGATGACTAACATCAACGTGATTTTCCAAATATTAATATTGGATGTGACTACTGTCGGTGTCAAAACCGGCGGATCTCGGGTAGGGGGTCCCGATCTGTGCGTCTAAGGCTGATGGTAACAGGAGGCAAGGGACACAATGTTTACCCAGGTTCGGGCCCTCTTGATGGAGGTAAAACCCTACTTCCTTCTTGATTGATATTGATGATATGAGTAGTACAAGAGTTGATCTACCACGAGATTGTAGAGGCTAAACCCTAGAAGCTAGCCTATGATGATTATGATTATGTCTCTAAGGACTAAACTCTCCGGTTTATATAGACACCGGAGAGGGCTAGGGTTTACATGGAGTCAGTTACAAAGAAGGAAATATAATATCCGGATCACCAAGCTTGTCTTCCACGCAAAGGAGAGTCCCATCCGGACACGGGACGGAGTCTTGAGTCTTGTATCTTCATGCTCCAATAGTCCGAACAAAGTATATAGTCCGGCTGTCCGGATACCCCCTAATCCAGGATTCCCTCAATAGCCCCTGAACCAGGCTTCAATGACGATGAGTCCAGCGCGCAGTTTTGTCTTCGGCATTGCAAGGCGGGTTCTATCCCCGAATACTCCATAGTAATTATCGAACACTTAGATCGTGTCCAGATCTGCAAGATGATCTTCACATACCACCATAGAGAGAATGATATTTCACAAATGTGATCTGCTGACAACTTTAGACAACGTGACATGACACTATGGTCGGGTCATTATTCGGACCGTTTTCCCATAACCAGCCTCAGCAGATATTGCGAGGTGGTTTCCTCTGCACGTCTTGCCGAAGCAGAGATCGTGTCCCCTTATTACGGGATCCTCATCAATACAGGTGAGGGTAGCCCAACCACACCGCTAATCGCGGCAAGTGGGGAATGAGCGGGTTCCACCAGGCAAGTGGGGAGGTGCAAAAGCTTTTACCACCTCTATAAAGAGAGAAGGTCTCTTCCTTTTAACCCACACCTTTTCTCTCTGCTAGTCCATTCCCCTCTGTTCAAGCCCTAGCGCCCAAGCGCTCTTCTTCTCCACCGAAGAGAGGTTCTCCGAAGATGTTCGGATCCGGAGCAGGAGGCAAATGTATGGCCTCTATCGTCTAGGAGAAGGATATCAAAAGGCTCCGAGAGGCCGGGTACCTGGCCAAGAAGATCGGCCACCGTCTTCCGCCAGCGGGACTGATCGTCCCTACTCCGAAGCCCCACGAGAGGGTCGTGTTTCTTCCTCATTTGTCCACGGGCTCGGGTTTCCCCTTCACCCATTTGTTTGAGGTGTCATGTATTATTACGGGATTGATTTTCATGATCTTTACCCCAATTCTTTCCTTAATATCTCGACGTTCATCGTCGTGTGTGAGGCTTTTCTCCGAATTTCGCCTCACTTCGGCCTGTGGCTGAAGATTTTCAATGTGAAGCCCAAGGTGGTGAGTGGGGAGCACACTAAGTGCGGCGGCGCCATGGTGAGCAAGATGCCCAAGGTTGTATGGCCGACGGGTGCCTTCAATGACTTTGTCAAGGAGTGGCAACAGCAGCGGTTCTATATCACTGAACCGCATGGCAAAAAGTGGGCTGCTACTCCTGAGTTCAGATCCGGAGCCCCACTGCGGCTCACGTCCTGGCCCAAGAAGGGCCTAAGCTGGTCCTCGTCCGATGAGCTGTCACTGTTTCAAACGCGCATCCAGAGTGTGGTCGACAAGGATGTCAAACTCGTCAACGTAGTCCAGGTGATGTTAGTTCGCCTGGTTCTCCCTTGCCAGCGTCGAGCCTGCAATTTGTGGGAATATGACCCAACCGAGCACCAGACCCTTCGGGAGCTCTATGGCTCCTCCCACAAGGATATCTGGAAGGTGCTCTTCAAGTACGGCAAACCATGGCCGGGCTTAGCCAAGGACCGTGGGTATCAACTATCCCACTTTGCAAGTCCGGTTAGTCATTGCTATGCTTTGTCCATCCATGTTTTAGCTGGCACGTCCTGAGAGAAGCGCCTTTATCATGCCTTGCAATAATCCCAGGGATGGACGAAAAAGGTGGAGCGGATACACTGTCCTGCACCGCTGCCAGAGGAACCGGCCGGACCTCTTCTGACGAGGATGCTGGTCCCGACGCCTTACGAGGCACCAAAGAAAGAGGCCCCTAAGAAGGTCAAGAAGACCTGGAGCGGCCTCCGTCGTCGCGATGCTTCGGACGCAAAGTCCGAAGACTCCAGCGACCATCCCTCCTCTGAAGACGAAGAGGGGGAGGAAAAAGATGAGTCCCTCGCAGGGGGGGGGGAAGAAAAGGACGACCTCCTCATCCCTGGAGGCCGAATCACCAAAGAGGGGGAAAGGCTCCCTTCCAGAGGCGTCCACCACGGCTGCCGATAGCAGCTCGGAGTGGGATCCCACCGTCCAGCCCCTGGTAAAATCGTAAGCATACGAAACCTGCACACACCTACGTGCTCGAGGTTATTAGATCGTAGTGGTTTTAACCGTCGCCATATTTTGTGCAGCCCGGCAAGGTCCCACGCCGGACAGTCCTCATCGGAGGATTCACTGAGCTCGGATGCCCTGGCGAGCGAGACGCCTCCAGAGGCCCCTTCCCCGAAGCCTAGGCGCGACACCGAGGTGTCGTATCAGCGGGATCCAGACCAAGGGGGCATATCTCTGGGGCCGGACACACGGGAGCAGCGGCTCCCAGGCGTGTCGACGACGGGGGCGATCTCAGGTTCGAACCACAGCCGGACACGGTCTTGGAGACCTTTAAGGCTCCAGGATCGCGCGAGCATCCACCTTTGACGGGGGGAGGCTTGCCTACTCTGCCAGCAATCTCTGTCCAAGCAGAGCTGCCGGGCGGCCTGTCGACGACGCTAAGGAGCGCGTCTATCATCGATGAACATCGGACCCTCATGGGTGCGGTGATTGAAAAGATTCAGTCCACCGAGAGCGGACTGAATGAGTCCTGCCTTAGCCTTATAAAGGGCTTTGAGGTATGTTTTTAGAAACCTTTTTGGAGATTGTCACAGTATGAGTAGTAGCCCCTGATGCATTGTCCGGCGAAAGAGAGAGAAAGCCGGACAGGGGATCAAGTCATCCGCTTTGCAGGAGACTCGGTTAATGATGTGTATCCCTTTGTTTGAGAACAGGCGTCTGCAGGGACGACCGCCGCTCATAATGCGGAGGTGTCCGGACTAAAGTAGAGTTTGGAACGTACCGAAGAGGAACTTGGCCGTGTGAGGAAGCAATTGGAGGACAAGCAAGGTATGTCAAAACCATGTCCTAAATTCGGCACAAATGAGTAGTGGTGCCTGATGGAAAATATTTGTATTGTATGCTCTAGGAGCGGGTGCCGAATTTGAGGCAGTGAAGAAGGTTGTGGCCGAAGCCAACAAGAAGGGCGCCGCCGAGCAGGCTCTTCGTGAAAAACACGAGGCCATGGTCATTGAAGCTAAGCGAGAGCTCCAGGAGGCTGTGAAGAAAAGTGAGGCCTTGGAGCAGGGTTTAGCAGGGAAAGATTCCGAACTTGCCCAAGCTCTCCAAGCCGCGGAGGATGCTCGGAAAGAAGCCCGAGGTGCTCTGAAGGACATTCAGGAGGCACAGAGGGTTACGGCTGGTAAGGCTTTTTGTACTCAAGGCCATTTTTTCATAGTAATGGGGGCTCTAAGTGACAAGCTGAAGTTTTGTTTCTCCAGGTGTGTTAGCGGACCTGCCACGTAGCATATCAGATGCTGCCCAATTCTATCGTACTGAGGAGAAGAAGTCCGCGGAGAAGGATTTCTGGTCGCAGTATTTGGCGCCGAATTATCCGTTGCCCTTTATCGATCAGCTGAAGCAGCTGGTCGAACTGCACTAGGCGGGCAAACTAGCCATGAAGGACTTGATTGTCCGGTTGTGGCCCGCGGAGCTAGTTCCAAGTAGTTACTTTGGACTTGTGAAGCGGGTTGTTGGTGCTTGCCCTCGGCTCAATGTCATTAAGCGATCGGTTTGCATAGAGGGTGCGCGCATGGCGTTCGCGCGTGCGAAGGTGCACTGGGGGAAGCTTGATGCTGAGAAGCTGATGACTGAGGGACCACCGGAGGGTAAGGAGCATAACAAGCCCGAGTTATACTATGAAGGTGTCCTGAAAGGAGCCTGCCTTGTGGCGGATCAGTGTACCAAAGACACTATATTTCCCTGAAGGTAGTCGTGACATTTTTTGTAATGCAGGATAATGGCACTTTTATTATTTATTGCCTATTTATGTGAACGCTTGTTCTTCCTGTGCGGCTTTTTAGTGTACATAAATTCTGAGAGTTGGTCAGTCGTCGGCTTCTGCCCCCATGTAGAAAGTACGGGGGTGTTCGGGCCATACCTAAACACTCTTTATCCCATTGTTGGGTCCTTTTAAGGAGGTGTTCCTCACCACAAACCAGGCAATCAGACTATAGGGCTTTATCACTCTCACTTAGCCATAGGAATTCGAGTAATGGTGGGCGCAGCCCCTGGTATTCGGAAGACCGTACTAGGAGCTCTATTGGCGCCTGATCGGGAGACCGATCCGTCACACTTTTCATTTATAGTGGCATTATGCAGAATAAATCTTTAAGGATTTTACAACCTCTCAAACAGCTGACCAGCTCTCGCCGTATCATGACAGTCAGTTTTTGGCTTTCTCTACTGAGGTGCTCGTCCGGCAGAACCGGGACACAATCGCAGTAGTTCTCCCAGCGCTACCTTAGCCGATAGAACGGAACGTAAGGTACCAAAACATGGGAGCCGGGCAAACCCAACTAATGACCCAAGACATGATTCAGAGCTGATGCATATAATGCTATAAGTTCGGGGTGCCAAGCGACCGGAAAGGTGGCTAGACTTTATTGCCGTATTATGAGTATTATGAAGCCCCTGCATAGTGGGGCATAATATGATTTACGAGTGCCGTTTATGGCAAAAAATGGCTTTAATGAAGAATGAAAGCCGCTAAGTGTTATTTAAATCTACGTACTGTAGTAGGATGACATGTCTATGCATATGAGTACGGTTTATGATTATGAAAAGAGGTGTTTTTGGCGGAACCTGTCGTGGCCGGACTGGAGGAGGCCGTGTGTGTGGATCTGAAGTGGATCCAGACTGCCTCCTTTGGGGGGGGGATTTACTTGTGTGTTCACGCTCTTGTGTGTCCGAGCTGATTCCACGCCGCCAGTCCTGTTCTGCGCCAAAGTTAATCTGTAAAGACAAATGCTTGAAGACCGCTGCACGTCCTCTTGTGGTTGAATCGCGGGTGCCTGATTGGAGCCTGGCTGAACCAGGTTGTCATTCCGTAAAATAGCGCGGACTCCTCAGTTGGTGTCCAGGTAGTTGGCTGCCGAATCAAAATTTGATAAACAAGCACGACTCACTATTCCGGCAGCGGTATGATTTCCACTCTAAGGGTGGGGTTCGACCTTGTCCATAATTGTGACCATGTCACACGTGACTGGCCTAATGTTGTACCGTGTTGGATCTAGACAACGTGTTTCGTCCCGGTAGCATATGGTAATTACTGTATAAGGGGACAGTGCCGAAGACTTATTCTTCGGTGTGGTATTTGTTTGGTGATCCGAAGATAACCGTTAGAGTGGTGGGCCAATAAAACTTGGCCTTTGCACTTGGCATCTTTTAGAAGATGTTATTAACAGTTTTATGCCCGCGGGGGCTTGTTTGAGATGGAGCCCCCGGACTATTGGGTCGATAGTGAGTGCAATTAAATTGCTATGGTTGATGTTGTCCGGACGGTTGATGTGATCGGGGAAGATCGGTCATACTTTTGTACTGTGGAGGATCTTCTTTTGACTTCGCCATGTTTGATTGGTCTTTCGTTGTTGGAAACCTCCCTTCATTGTTTCTGGCGCACGACCGACCGCTTTGTTTTGAGGATCTGACATTCTCTATTGGTATGCTTGGCCGTCCTTCTAGGGGTACCATGAATTTCACATGGTTGATTGAGTATGCTGCTTGGGCCAGACGGGCTTGAGCCATTATTTTTCCGGTGATCGGACTGGGGGCCGCTGAATTCGGCACCAACTTCCTTGACTTGACGCTTATGATGATTGCATCGAGATTTGTGGATGCTGCCTCACGTTCCTTGTGTATTGTCCCGGACCGTGGTATATCGGCGCCGGGGTGTGGGCTTTAGGTTCTCCTTCTTAGGTTGAGGTAATGAATTGTGCCTTGGGTTACTTTTGGTGGGACGATCGAGTCCGTATTCCTCGGTGGCCAGGACCCTGGTCCATCTGTCTGTGAGCAATTCTTGGTCGGCTTTGAGCTGTCGTTGTTTCTTTTGTAGGCTTTTCTCCGTGGCCATGAGCCATCGCTTAAAGCGGACTTGCTCCACGGGATCTTAAGGCCCGCCGAATTCATCATTGCTGAGTCTCACCTCGTCTTCGGAGGGGGGCATGTAGTTGTCCCTTTCCAAGTACCCGTCCGCCGCCTGTCCGGCCTGCTCGAAGGCAGGCTGGTCGGGATTGTATTCATCTTTGGCACCGTATGGATTGTTTTTGACTGCTGTGCCGGTATTGTTGTGGCGGGGCTTGGAGCGGCGCCGACGACGCCCATGCTTTGTTTTCTTCCTTGAGGGGTTATCCTCCATTGCCTCGTCGCCATTGGTTTCTTTTGGGAGTGTGCGGACTGGAACCTACAGCCGGATACGAGTCCGGGGGTCCGGTGTCACATGCGTCCTTGGGGGTGAGGCCTGTGTTCGGCTCTACCGCCGATGAGTGTGCGCCCTCCGGGGCGGGGTCCATACACCCGTCCTTGGGCAACGCAATCTGCTCCGGATTTAGGTCCGGGGCTCCTGCCGGGGCGATATCCCGAGTATTGTCCGACAACAGGTCTAAGCCGTGCTCATCGTGATTGTCCGGCGCTCCCGGTGCATGCCCGAACCCGTTGAAGATCAAGTCTCCGCGGATATTGGCCGTGTAGTTCAGCTTTTCGAACCTGACCTGGTGGCCAGGGGCGTAGGTGTCGATTTGCTCCAGATGGCCAAGCGAATTGGTCCACGGTGCGAAGCCGTCGAACATGAAGATTTGTCCGGGGAGAAAAGTCTCACCCTGGACCATGTTGTTGTTGACGATTGAAGGAGCCATCAAGCCTTGCAGCGATGACACAGAGGAACTCTCAATGAAAGCACCAATGTCGGTGTCAAAACCGGTGGATCTTGGGTAGGGGGTCCCGATCTGTGCGTCTAAGGCTGATGGTAACAGGAGGCAAGGGACACAATGTTTACCCAGGTTCGGGCCCTCTCGATGGAGGTAAAACCCTACTTCATGCTTGATTGATATTGATGATATGAGTAGTACAAGAGTTGAGCTACCACAAGATCGTAGAGGCTAAACCCTAGAAGCTAGCCTATGATGATTATGATTCTGTCTCTAAGGACTAAACTCTCCGGTTTATATAGACACCGGAGAGGGTTAGGGTTCACATGGAGTCGGTTACAAAGAAGGAAATATAATATCCGGATCGCCAAGCTTGTCTTCCACGCAAAGGAGAGTCCCATCCGGACACGGGATGGAGTCTTGAGTCTTGTATCTTCACGCTCCAATAGTCCGGACAAAGTATATAGTCCGGCTGTCCGGATACCCCCTAATCCAGGATTCCCTCAACTAGCTCAAGATTTCATAAGGTAATACTGGCATCTACTGCAAAATTTTGCAGACTATCTACTATTACTACAAGGTCTACATCATGTCACTTTGACAGATGATTACCTTCAAAGTGATTTTCTTAAATATAGCATAACATAAGGTAATAGAGATATGAACATCTACTGACAAAAGTCAGGCTATGTTTTCTATTACTGCGAGATCTACACCATATTGGTGATTATCTTCAAAATGTTATCCTATATAAACTGAGGTCTACACATATGGCTATAAGGCATCAACCAAATTAAAACTTGCTCCTTTGTAGAATTTATTGTTGTTCACTAAAATATTTTACTCTCATAGTAGATATTGTTCTTGCACACTTGTTATATGCCGAAATGGTATTTTTGTGCTAACATAAACTATTCAAGCCTCACTTTGCTTGAATATGTGATGGAAAACTATGCAAATATTTGCATATACTAGTGATTACCTTCTATTACATTCGTAAAATACATAGCAGAAGAGCCTATGTCACTATTTCTAATTATAGTGTCGTCCATCCATCAAGATGGATACCATAATTTATAGCAAGTGTCTCAAACACTGTTGCAATGTCCACACCACATTGTGGTTATACTTTTACAGTGACTAACCAATGATAAACATGAATAGTCTATGTGTTTTGGTAGTGACTCTGAAGTCACATATTTTCTTAAGAATGAAGTCCAAAACATTAGCAATGATTTCATCACATGTGTTGTTTTCAAGGATACACCCAGGTTCACCAAGGATCATCTTGGCCATGATTGTTCTCAAAACAAATCATCTTACACACACACACACACACACACACACACACACACACACACACACACACACACAGACAGTCTATTCTGCTAATATTAGCAGAATAACTATTCTGCACACCACTTCGGCACTGCACGCTCAACAGAAGCGCACTACATCATTTTGACGACGAGCACTGCAATAGAGACTAGTGAACTTCGTGTCGAAAAAAATTGCACGCGGTGTTTTTTCCTTACTGTTTTCGCTCTATTTTTTTAACCGTTTATCGGAATGAGGCGTGTAATATACCATTGAAAAGCTATGGATTAGGCGCAACTTCGACATGTTGAACACTTTTCGAGATTCCACACGGTTTAAGAGCAGTTTTGAAAATAGTGCGGCGGATGACGAGTGGCAGCGAGCGTTTTTTCGCGTTTTTTTCTAAACCGCTTGTCAGAATGAAGCAAATGATACGCTGTTGAATAGATATCGTCGAGGCGCATCTTTTTCATATATAAATCTTTCTCTAATTCGTTACGGTTTAAGAGCAGTTTCAAATTTACTAAATCGCGAAATTCTGTTTTTCAAGTTTTTTAAAATTTTTGGTACTGTTTTCGCTCCAGTTTTTGAACCGTTTGTCGGAACGAGGCGTGTGATACGTGGTTGGAAAGCTACGAACGAGGCGCAACTTTCATATGTTGAAATATTTTTGAAATTCCTTACGGTTTTAAGTTAATTTTGAAAATCGTGCAGCGGACGACGAGTGGCAGCGGCCGTTTTTGGTGAAATTTTCACAAACTGCTGGTCGAAATGATTCAAATTATACTCCCTTGGAAAGATATCGACGAGGCGCAACTTTTTTATGTAGAACACTTCCGCTAATTCTTTATGGTTTAAGAGCAGTTTCGATTTTACAAAAATGCGGATACTCTGTTTTTTGCGACACCCAAATCGTCGTGTGCACTGCATGAGACAGATAGTGCACTGCTTCAGACTGAAAACCGCACTGCATCTGATAGACTGAAAATTGTCATGCGTACGCGATGAACAAAGTGCACTACTTCAGACAGATGAGTGCACTGCTTTAGACCGAAACCGCACTGCATCAAAACGGAGTGAAAATCATCGTGTGTACGCGACAAACGAAGTGCGCTGCATCAGATAGACCAGTGCACTGCTTCAGACCGAAACCGCACTGCATCAAATAGTCTGAAAATCATCGTGTGTACGCAACAACTAAGTGCACTGCAACTCCCAATGCAATTTTACTTTCGTGTGCACTGCAGTAAGGGAACCACAAAGTTTTTTAAATGCATTTTTGTTTGAAATGAACTGTACCGAAGAGTCCTTCGTAGTGGACTTCTTTTTTATCCAAGTGCCATTTCCTTCATGTTTTTTACAGCAGTACAACAACAGAGTGAATTGTATGAAAAAAATTCAACGTTTTTGCTGTTTTTTTGGCAACAAGGGGACTACATTTTTCTCATGTTCCAAATCTGCACACAACTCGAATCTAGGTTCCGTTGTCGAGAGTAAGGAACTACCTGGTTTCTCTTTCCCCATTTTTACATACTGAATCAAAGTGATAGACTGCACGACCACGATTACAAAACTTCAAAAGTATCTTTAGTGGTCGGACAGGAGCCCCGTCGACTGGTCGGGACGAGCAAAAGTGGGCTGCAAAATAGACTAGCAAAAGTGGGCTGCAAAAAATAGAGCCAAACTACATGAAGAGGTGCATTGCACTACATCAACAACAACCAAAATTCTGGAATGGTTGCTACGCCTATCGTTGATGCGTACTGCATGACATCCGCCGCTGATTCATGGGCGCCCAACAGCAGTGCACTCGCGGGCATGTGGGAGGAGGCCGGCGGACTGCACCGCCTATCTTTTTCTGCAAAAAGAGAGTAAAATGAACCTCAAGCGCAAAAGAATAGTGGACTGCATTTGCACATTTATTTATCTTCAGAAGAACAGAGAAAACGCACGGATGAGGGGCAACTGCTTTGCAATGCGTGAAACAACATTGCACGCGCCGGTGCACTGCAAGGCCGGGGCGGTTGGGCTGCAAATGGAGGAGGGGCAGCTCGTCGGGGGCTAAAAAATGAGAGTCATCGCCGCCTCCCCACCTCGGAGGAGCTGCAGTGCACTTGTATCCATCGAATAACACACGCACGAGCAAGGAACTTCATTGCGTTTGCTCACTTGTCCGAGCTGCACGGCGGTGGTCGTCGGACTTCATGGTTGTAGGAGATGAGGGGGCCGGCGAGCTCGAAGGGAGAGGAGGTCGCATGCTGCGACGGTTGGCAGGGGGGTCAGGGGATCCTCTCCTTCGCGTCTCTGGCATGTTGGAGGAGCAAGGCGTGGCGGTTTCCAGCACGCCCCAACATCGGAGATGCTCGCGTGTAGATGGCCAGTGTGGCTTCGGTGGCGGCGCCGGATCCGGTGCTATTGGCCGTGCCCAGGCCGGTGGCCGCCAGATCCGATGCTATTGGCCGTGCCCAGGCCGGTGGCCGCCGGATCTGGTGGGGATGGCCGTGTTCGGGGCTTGTGGCGGCCGGATCGCTGTGGGATCCGAGCGGGAGGAGGAGGAGGAGGCGGGGCCGTGACGGGCTGGAGGAGGAGGCGGGGCGGCGCCGGCCTGGAGGAGGAGGAGGCGGGGTGGTGCCGTCCTGGA
>NC_041387.1:572506646-572618505 GCF_002162155.2 Triticum dicoccoides | reverse complement strand
GAATGGTTGTACTGATTCTGTCATTTCGTTGAACTGATTGTTTTTTATTAAAAGAGCAAATAAGAGCCCCTCCCGCTCTCTCCCCGTTCAGCCGGCCACTCCAGCCGTCGGCCGAGATGCTTGTGACTGATCCCTCCACCCGCCAGCTTCCCTCCTATCAACCCAGGCCCTACCCGAGCCACGGCGATGGGCGCCGGGGCGCGGGCGGCGCGGTGAGGGGGAGGAGGGGGGATGCGGTGCGACCCGGTGAGGCAGAGGGGGGCGGTGGCGCGGTGGGGAAGAGGGGGCCAGCGCATGGTGGAGATAGGTCGCCGATGTACCGGGGATGGAGGTCCATGGCGGCATGTAGAGGTGAAGGCGTGCCGACAGTCGGGGATGGACGCGCGCGGTGGTCGCGAGGTCGAGTTGCGGCGGCGGACGGGAGGTGAGGCACGCGTCGGCCGGGGCTGGGAGGCGCGCGGCCGCCGGGATTTAGGACGCGCGCGGTGGCTGGGAGGGAGAAGGTGCGAAGCCGGGGCTGGGAGGCGCGCGGCTGCCGGGAGGTAGGACGCGCGCGGCGGCTGGGAGGAGAAGGTGCAAGGCGGGTCGTGGGGTGGGGCGTGGAGTCGCCGTGTTCCGCTCCCCTCCTCCTTCCCCTTTGTACTAGTGGCAAGGCCCCAAGCTGTGATGTGGTCGAAAGGATTTTTAGTGGAGGGCAGAGGGCGTTGGCGGATCCCGCCGGAGTGGGAGGGGGCGGTCAGTAGTGGGGCAGCGGTGTCTATGGTGGTGAACTGCAGCAGCGACCAACACCAGGCTTTGACCTCCTCTCACCATGCCTCGTAGTTCTATACCTCTGCAGTTTTTTGACGCCTAGATGATTTTGTAACTTTGCTAGGCTGCAGCTGGATTCATCATTCTCTACTTCCTTACTGTAATTGCACTGCATTTTTTCTCTCTGACATTACTACAGCCCGAATAGACATGCAATCTGTTGAATTCATGGATGATTGGGTAGATGTCACTAAAAACATCCAGTAGCCATATTCTTATGGCGGGCGGCCGACGACAGGGGACATCGACAACGACCGGCCACCACCACCACCGTCCGTCCAGGTTCACCTCAGTCGCCGGCAACTGTAGCCATGTTGCCCATGTGCCCATCCTCGCCGTCTCTCGAAGATCAATCTATATGCTCTGTCTTTTCTGCACAATATGGGAAAGGTCATCCAGTTCTGCATGCACTAGAGTCTCCACCAGAATCTTGGCCATCTCACAGCATGCCTGAATTTGTTCATTTATCTCATGTAAGATGCCAAGACGAGGTTCCAGGCTAGTGTTGCTAGCAGGAACTATAGAGTTGGCAAGATAAGGCAGAATCTGAAGAGCAGCTGAAGCTGAATCTTCTGTGCTTAAAGTGCAATTTACAGGAAGGACTATTCCAAAATTCATGAACATAAAATGGAACATCAAATAGGAGCTGGGGAGATTCCGTTGCTAATTAATTATCCTGCAGTATGTTGTTGCTGGTGGAGCGACTATAGTAGTATTTGATCAGGGGCTAATGGTAGTTACTTACTACTGTATTTGACATGAGACTGAGCACCATACGAGCTATAAAATGGCAACTCATATTTTGGGAAACTTTCGTGGTAGGTGTGCAACAAAATTTCACAAAGAATTGTCAAATGCAAAACTTCCAAAGAGGCAAAAGATTTTAGTTCAACGTCTACGCAAAGCTATCCAAAACGTGAAACTTAGCCGTGTTGAAGGTTTTCTCAAAATCGCAACTGGTGAAGACTAATTTGAAATATGGACCCTTCGTGTTGTTTTCCCGTCAGGAAAAACAAAGTACTCGTACTGATCTCTGTGTGTGTTTGTACTGAGGAGATATTTTTTGTGAAGTAATTTTGAATGGTTCCGAAAAAAAATACTTGAACTGATGTCCGTATGTGTTTGTGCTGAGCGTGTTTTCACAGACTAAACTTTACTCTTTTTTTGGTACGCCTTTTCCTCGTAACTTTTCAATGGTTTACGGTATCATAGTCCTCGAACTTGCATGGTTTATATCATTGAGTTGAATGATATTTTTCTTAATAAAATGTTTTATGTTTTTTTTTGAACTCATTTTTTTGCAATTATGTTTTGAATTTCTCGCGTTTTGCAACTTGAACTTTTACCATTTGAATTTTCATGGGTTTTTCTTTTGTTTGAGATTTTTCCCAAACTTATCTGAGACGTCATGTTTGAACATACAACTTTTGTAGTTGTGAACTTGTCGTTTTTTCAATTTATTAACTTGCTTTTTTTCCTCCGAACTTTTACTGGTACAATTTTTTTTTTTGCAAATTTATCATCCCTTAAGTAAGAACTGATGCAATTTTTAATTTTAGTTTTATGGTATTTATGGTACTAAAGAGTTTGTACTTCTCAAAAAATAATCACATGATGTTCTTTGAGTTTTATTCTTTAGTTTTCTTTCTCATCCTTGTCCTTACTGACGGTGTAATCACCATCGTACCTTTATGGTTTATATAGTTGAACGGACTTACGTTATTGCCATTCCCTTCTTTAAAAGCCTTATGTTTTCTTCTCCAAACTTCCTACCTGGCGAGAATCAGAACTTATTTATTTTTTACATTTGTACTTCCAAGTGTCTTTAATGACATTTTCACTATTTTACTTTGTTTTACTTCATCAAACAGGCGCACAACACATTTGAAGAAACAAAATACGAATTTTTGAACCACTAGGGGTATAACCATTGCACATGACTTCATGTGTGCCTTCATCATAGAAAAATAGACTGAATATAGTCAAGTTCTAAGGTTGGACAAATGAATCATACAGAATATTGAAAAAACGCCGCATTTTCTCACTAAGACAAACTTTTTTACTTGCATACAACCCTCTCTGAACTTGGCGACACCTAGTGCTCAACTTTGGACGATGACCAGTGCTCAACTCGAACGGAGGAGGTAGTCGTTGCTTTTTAACCATGAATGCTGCTAAAGATACTGGGAATTGCTTCAAAACTGCTTTATCTGCATGGAACGGAGGAGGTGATATATCTAAAGTTATGGAATAATATCGAACTACAGTGGACAGACCAACAACATAAATCCTCAAGCAGAGCTCACAATCTCCATGGAAGATGCCTATGAATTCACCATGGAAGGGCCTCCCACTCCCCTGCTCTATCTGCTCCCACTCCCTACACACACACACATATGCGCTGTGAGCGACTCAATGAAGACGTGCATCTAAATGGTCACATGGTTGCGCATGGAAGGTGCATCCCACAGTCAACGGTGGTCCACGCAGGGGATTGAGGGAGCAGTTCGCAGGCGGAGAATCAACGAGGTCGCAACAGGAAATCAGCATGGCAGCGGCAACATATTCAGACCTGTCAATTGTTAAGACGAATATGAGAGTTCAGAGCCAACTTCTGGTTTAGTATCAACATATTCAGAGTGAACTTAGCTGCCCATATTATAGCATGAGTTCATGGCAGAAACAGGTGATACTCAAGATATTGAACTAAACTAAAATTATATATTGAACTTAACTAAAATTATATATTGAACTGAACAAAAATAAGAATTAAACATAAAATTATATATTATGGAGTAACACACACAAACCGAACCGTGAGCAAGAGTGTGAGGATCCATGAACCTGTCCCGATGATGTTATGATCAAAATGGGTTTGATCAAAATGGGTTTGATCCATGGCACACACATTTGTAGCAGCACACACACATTTGTAGCAGTACACACACATTTGTAGCAGCAGAAAAACAATCGCGGAGTAGATGAACAAAAAAGCATTTTAGTTTCTTGTGGCATGGTAGACAAACAGCGGCAGCGGCACATCAAGAATCAGAGAGGAAAATGTCCCTGTCCTATTAAGTAAACAAACTGAATCATCCACATCATCAGCTAATAATGGGAGGGGATATCCAATGAGATACCAAGCAATTGCAATTGCTATGCGACAGTCTTTGAACTGATTATCAAATACATACTGGACTATTAGACCTATGGTAATGCCCTGACGCAATTACATAATCATCAAATTAATGTATGAGTTGCAAGCAATTATCAAATGCCAAGCTACTGTGTGTACACTTCTTTTCTAAAATATATTTTAAAAAATCACACAATCTTCTATGGAACATAGGGAAGTTTTTTTTGTAACACGGTATACATGCTTTGCTTAAACATATGTTGCACATCCTTACCTAATTAGAATAGAGATACGTTTTGTCATGGGGGTTTGCATATGGATGAACTGACTGATCTATTTTTCTTGTACTGAAGCTTGCTTCCAGAAATCTAAGACAATGCAAATTTATCTACAATATGGACATTTAGTATAGTTTGAACTGAACTTTTTGGCACTTTTTGTACTGAGGTAATAGCAGTGAACCTATGACGAAGAATAGAACTCAAAAAAAATTTGGAGGTGGAATAAGACGTCGGAGATCGGGTCGACCGGTTACACCTCCTCCTCTGGACTGATTGCTCCGGCGAAGTTGAGCTGATGAAGGCGGAGATCACGAGAAGCGCCGGGATTTGGCAGCTGCAGGGAATCCCAGCGACTTGTTGTGCATCTCTAATAGCTAGAGGTAAAAGCGGCAATGACTTGAAATATAAATCTCCAAACTCATGATAGATATGTTTTAACTGTATAAAGCATCAGGAAATAATGGTACTGGTTATTAGCATTTATTGGATCACTATCATGAATGGATTAATAATTATGCAATAGTCCTTTTTGTTCCGAACAAACTTTTGGGCAAGAACATGTCCTGGCTAATGTATCACAGAAATAATCTATTTTGTCTTGAACAACAAATGTTTTAGTTTAGGGAGAATTGTAATGTCCGACAAACCTCCAGCATATATATTTTGAACTGATTGTTTTCTATCATTGTACTGTTGTCGTGTAGCGGGAATTGAACAGACAATGCACGCTACCAAGTCTCATGAACAGTTCAACAATGCGGGCGAACTACATGGTGTAGCTCCTGCACAAAAGGAGAGTAGCGGAGGTGGAAGATGGAGGCATACCTGACTATCTTGCCGGTGGATGCCTGTTGGAGAACCTCCCGCGAGCAGCCATGGTGGGGCAGGGCGGCATGCTGGGGTAGATGGGGCAATGATCAAATATCTGAAGATTATCCTTCATTTTTCAAAGCAATGGAAGTTTCTGTTTCTCCAAAATAAATGCAATATAAACTAACAGAAAACTGAGCATTGAAGTTCTCCAGAACTTTTGCAAAATACCATATGTAACATCCCTCATGTCAATTTTTATATAGGGCTTACATGGAACATGGAGAGTTCTTAATATAGTTGAGTTACCAGGGGACTACATAAGTTAAATATATAGGGGAGTCAGCAATATAATGATAGGTTAAAGGTTCAAAGGCTGGTGATTTTACAAGGCCTCTCAAGTCTGAACTGATATGAACTCCTTTTTGCCGAGCTACTGATTTTTATATATATAGCCAGCTATTTTTTTGAACACACACATAAAACCAATGAACCAAACTGTTTCAATAACACTCATGAACTTTTGTATGTGCTTATTTATGAATTGGTAGTAACATACATAGTGAAATGGTAGGCCTAGTGTATTTTTCCTTTGTACATAGCGCATTTTTACGAGCTACATAGGCAAGATATACATGATAATCTGTTCAGAAAAGCATTTTTGAAGGCATGTTTTTGAGGCAACCAAACCTGACCAATCATGGAGGCTTCCCAGGAGGTTCTTTGGGATCCAATGGTTCACCCAAATAAATAGCATGCAAAAATCTTAATCATATTCGGATTTCACTGTTAAAATGGGTTTCAAACACCACTTCTAGACAGACAGTGCTTATTTTGCTCTCGTACGTCGACTGAACAGACAAAAACAGAACGCATTACTTGCGCCAACAATCCGGAAATCCCCTGAACACAAAACTAAAACTGAAAATTATTGAGATACCTTTGGGCGAATCGCTCTGCATATGTTGCTTCAGATGTGCTGGTTAGACTGGCTCGCTCGTCGACGTCACAAAACTCTCACTTTGGACGGTTCTCCTCCCATCTGCGCTGACAGGTTGCAAAACATGCATGAGGAAACTCACTAAACAAGCTCACCACCTTGTGGCGTTAGGAAACAAACAGTAGCAGTCTTTGAACTGAAACTAGATTTTGCATTGAATTATACTAAATCAAGAAATTGAACCGAGTGTGTGACGAGTTAGTCAATGTGAAATTGAACTGATTGTTTCACATCATGCTGCAGGAGCGGGGTGGCCGGCAGCCGAGGTTATGGGCTAGAGAGAAGGAAGGGGAAGAGGAACTGATGGGAGGGGCGGGTCTGACCTGATTCCAGGTGCGCTCACATGGGATCCAGGCACAGGAGCAAGAAGTGACAGCTTGCCAAAGTGGCTCGTCCGGTGGCGTATCAAGGAGAGATTGCGGTAGCACAGTGAGACCGTGATGAGGGCGCCCCTAAACTGATGTGAATTTTGTTGCCAAACTGCTGTGCAATCATGCAATGAGTGAGCTACCATATAATATAAAGTCGAGCTCTCTCTAACACACATCAAAATACTTTTTATGGTTGTTCTGTATGAACTAATGACAAAATACACATTGAACTGATAATAATATATTATTTTTTCATATAGGAAACATGTTCTTCTCCACATGAACTGATTCTCTAACACACAGAGAATTGTTTCCATGCTTTTCTAAGAACTGAGGATAAAATAAATAGTGAATTTCCAGGGTCTCATTGCAACCTTGCTTCCTATTCAATTGAGGATTCATGTGACACTTGCTTCCCATTTCATCAGTACTAGTACGACTCAACAATAAGTTCAGAATTGTAGACGGCATCCTTGTCAGTACGACTCATCAGTACTATATGGATGTCACTTGTCGCATTAACAATAGTACTGATCGGTACTAATATTGTGTAACTTGTACTGATCAGTACTGCTGCTTATCGTCGACATGCACTGATCGGTGCTAATATTGTGTAAGTTGTACTGATCAGTACTTTTAACATTAAGAATAGTACTGATTAGTACTCGCAAGGTAAGTAGAGTGGGGTAAAATCTGCAACTTCCATTGCAGCGGATATGACGTCGACATGCACTGGAGCATGGCGTGCTGGAGTGATACACTTCGCGTAGACCGGTACTTGAACTTGCTACACATCCACACTAGCACCAGCAGTACAAGTTGAAAAACATATGTCAGCACATTCAGTTGAAAATAGAAGAAAGCAGAACACAACATTTAGAAGATGCTCCAAACTCCACACACGAGCGAGACCAGGATGCAGATGCAAAGTTGAATGGCTAGAGCAGATCAACTAGTACGGACTCCACAGATGCACAAGGGGGGGAGGAGAGAGGCGCGCGACCGTTGGGAAACATGTGTGACATGACTTTGTGGTGGAATCTCTAATGTCCTGAATGCATTACTTGAAGAGAGAAAGGGAGAGGAGTCACTAAACAAACACATCCAAAGTGCATGTCTCTCGTTTCATGAGCATTTTCAGTGCAGGTTCAAAACCATGCCAATTTGCCTTTTGATGCTTAAATGCACCTTCAGTGCAGGTTCATTACTGAGGTTTTTTTCCCATAAATTCATGACACTTTTTTGGCTTCATAGGTGCATTTTCAATGCTGAATACCCGCTACCAAGTCTGCATGAACAGTTCAAGAACTCGTGATCATAGGTAGCAGTTCATTGGTTCAAATAAAATAGGCGTCACATGTGGATGAACAGTTCAACAATTCAGGTTTCATCAGTGCAAAGCTCACATGAATGCAAGTGGAGATGCTCGATCCGGAGAGGGGAGGGGCCGTATCGGGGGTGGCACTTGTGCTTGCCCATGGCCAGAATAGGCAGTGGTGCACCGTGGTGGAGGAGATGGCTGGGGCGGGGTGGCACGCCAGCAGGTTGGCGTCGGCCGGCTCGATCCGGAGTCCTTGCTCATCGGCGAACTTATCCACGGAGGAGAAGGCGAGGTGTCTCATGGGAAGGAGCAGCAGTATACGGTGGCACGCGGTTGGGGCGTTGACCGGTGTCACCTGGACAATGGAGCAGGCGCTGCCGCGCATGGCAGAGCTCGGGAGGCGGCCTCTTTTGGGAAAGAGTTGGGGGAGGGAGAGGCCGGCGAGCTGGGGGAGAGGGGCGGCGCGTCAGGGGAGAGGGGCGGTGCGGCAGTGCATCTGGGGAGAGGAGCGGCGCGGCGGCGCATCTGGGGAGAGGGGCGACGACGCGTCGGGGTAGAGGGGTGGCGCCGCGGTGGGGGACGAGGACGGCGCCACGGTGGAGGACTGGGGTGGCCGTGGGCGGCGCGAGGCGGCGGGGCATGGGGCGGCGGCGAGGCAGGGGTGGATGGGATCGGGGACTCGGGAGGTTGGTGAGCGAGTTGGTGTGGAATTGCTTCTTTTTTGTTTTCAATCCATCCGGTTCGGACCCGTGGGCTAGATTCAAGAAATTGTGTCGCGCGCGTCCTTATGGAGCCGAGGGGTAACAAAATATTATTCTGTTATATATATATATATATATATATATATATATATATATATATATATATATATATATCTTACTCCTAGAAGTAAATTAAATAAATGCATGAGCATCTTCATGTAACACATGGCTGACATTTCCAAGTACACTAAATTCATTTTAGATGTGAGTGTTTATTTTAATATGATTCATGACATCAGTCATTATATCCATCTATGACACGATGGCCACTATAACTCCACCTTCGAAAAATGTCTCATGGCTATTCTATTAATAGCTAAGTATGTTCATATGCATTTTATATGTCACCAACTTCACTTAGTTCTCAAAATAAGTACATAATGGATGAATATTTATTCACCTTGAATATTTCCCTTAAGAGATACATGTTGCCATGAGCACATCACGAATGATGACCTATTCGTTTTTCAAGACCTCAAGTCTATCACATCTCACAGTTCTGTCACTTGATCAACTTCAAGTTGAGATCTCGTGATCAAATATTTTTATATGCCCTTAATACACTTTACATCCTCTTATGCATGAGGAATTCAAAGTAAAGTGGAGGCTATAAGACAACCAAAAACAGAATTACCTCTTAATAGGGAATAATAGTTTTCAAATGATCAAAAGACAACTCCAAGTTTGTCAAATGTGTGGTTATATAAATATTGGACCTATGATTACCAAACCCTCAAACATATGGTCGAACCACACCACAAATTTATTAAAAAGGACAATAAGTTCAATGGGATAAATTTGAAAATTTGCAAGTAACAACCAGATTCTGGTAAAGAATTGTTCTCAGAAAGTTCATTAGAAGGAGGACCAAAATCTAGTGCAGAAAATGGAGGATGGACTAATTTGCACTCAATATAATCTATGACCTCGGGGAATCTCCTAATTATCCCAACATTTTATTAGCCTATACTTGTACTACTAAATGTAGTAAAATGTCCAATATCATATCCTTTGGATAGAATATTCGATAAATTCGAATGTATGTTTCAATTCATACTCAATATTGTTGCGTACACAATGATTTTCTAAGCATCAATAAATTAAATATTAGGCTTGGTAGCCTTACCATCCTGGTTTGGGGATGATTAGAAAATTATTGACAATTCTGTTGGTCACAACTTAACAAGTTGCAAAATATTCCCCATGTCATCAGATTATATGTGCACCACATGTGCCATAGGGGGAATCTGTTTTAAGGAACTCTCACCTTAAAATTCTTAATGAGCCACTTATTCTTTCTTAAACACGTTCAAAAGATATATGTGGAATGTTGAACCATTATCTGGGGTAATTTAGACACTTCATGTACTCATATATACATTCATAAATGTTATTAAGTGTGTCTCTTATCACACACAACCATGATCTTACCCAATAAATTGCTTAACTTATCAAAGTAGGAGCAAATTCTCCTGAACAAAGGATAAACCCATTCAAATGGACAATGTTGTTGAACTCATTTCACGAGAATTTTATGATTTCATTCAATACCCTATGTACATACCAAAACGATTTAACTAAATTTCTTATCAAAGATAGTCAAATGAATTACATGACCACTTTTAAAGAATTATAAATTTACTAGCCTCTTGCTGGACACACACGGCCTTACACATCGTAAGTGTGATCTAAATCATACCAACTGCATATCATACTAATTTCCCCTTGTAGTTACTACGTGGAAATCAACAAAGTATTTCTCGTCTGCGATAATTCAGTTACATACCAATATCACCACTCCAGTGTACATCAATGGGCACTCACAGAAAATTAGGGATCTATGTGAGGAATAACAGTTTATCCGTCAATCAAAATTATTCATAGCCCGTATGCTGATTGCATCAGCAATAAGGATATTTTCCGGCATTAGGGGGAGATAAGTACCACAAAGACTGCCGAGAAATAAATTACAAATGTTATTGACATTCAATCCTTATATCCACGTACTTAAAGAATTTGAACTAGAAGTTTAGAGAATCATATATTTGCAACACATTGCAAATCTGCCACATACATTTACTGATGACAAGGTGTTACTAAATTATATATTCCTGCAATAAAGTGTCAAAAAGAGTGGAGGTACGGGTACCTGATAAATCACTCTTCTCCCCAAATGAGAGAAAGAGGGGGAGAAAATCTGACAAGACGAGATATAACTTCTCATATGCTTCCGTGGAAACAGAGGAAATCAAATCCTCAACCAGTAAATGTAATCTAACATCAAGTTGAAAGACACCTCAATGGATGCTCATCATCCAAAGCCCGGCATCAATGTGCAAAATTTTTTTGGTGCCGGGACATCGAAACGCCTTGACTCCATTTGTTATGGGAAATCACAAGGAGTTAAAAAAGGAATAAATATATTATCCACAAATTTCAATGAGTCCATCAGAATCATAGAAACTAAAGACTACATTTGTCGACATATATTTCTTCTCAAATTGCTATACCTGTTGGGCCCCGAACCAAAATCCATGGTAGAGTGCCTCTTGCACTCATATTGGTTCACATAAAAGGAAGCAAGTAATGAAGAATAGCACTCGCTTTGCAAACGAATGGTATTTACCGCAGTAATACCTACTCCTCATAAGTATCTTCCACATGAAATACTAAAAACTTCTCATTCGTAGACAAAGTCAATGAGGTGGTGAGAAAGCGAGGCTTGTAGCAAAAGGGTTCCCGTAGAGACCCGACATCGATTACGATGTAACATACCCTCTTTGTATCAGTGGAATTATGTTTCGATACTAAATATCATTGGCAATAAAAATAATAATAGTATCCATGCAGTTGATGGATGAAGTGGCTACATACTTATATGAGTCGCTCATTTTGGATATCTCTATTGAAGTCCCTGAAGGCCTAAAACTTCTAAATCCAAACGCAAACCACAACAAGTTTTGTGTAAAACTTCATAAGTCACTCTATGACTTGAAATAGTCGAAATTCATATGGTACTACCGACTAAATGAGTTCCTTCTTCAAAAGGATTACTCAAAGAATGATGATTGCTTATGTGTTAATAAGGGAATCCCAAATTTGATTTCCTTATATCACTTAGTGTATATCAATGACTTCATCATCAATGTCTATACAAGACCTAAACATACACAAAATCATCTCAAGGTGGAAAATTTGGATTAAACCAAATTTAGCTTAAGTTCACAACTTGAGCATTCTCTCAAGAATACATACCAGTCTACATATATCCAAAACATATATGAGAAGTTCAATGTGGATATATCACACCAAAAAAAACGTATATGGTCGATATGAGGAATATTGAGTTATATCCCAAGGTCACAATAAATATTGGACAATTCCATCAGGAAAATCAAGATTTGACCATGATATGATATATAATATTGGCTCTTTACTTGATCCCAACAAAGCAATATCAATGACTGAATTTGATAGAATAGCCTTCTTATGGAAGTCATCTAAATAGAATTTAACGGCTACTTCCACTTATCATTCTGACATAATTGATTTATATAAAGGCATTGAAAATATGCTTGGCTTAGCATAATGATTAACCACACTGAAAATCATGTGGTTGAAATTCATCAGAATCACATAACTTGATTTATCAAGATACTACCACTTGTGTTATTCAATATACCTACACATTATATAAAGAGCAATATAATAAAGCACATTGCTCGAAAATTACTTATCCTCACGAATTATAGAAGTGAGGAAATGATATGTAAACAAAATACTGTGAAAATCCAACAGAATATTCACAATGTCATGATCATGTCAATGAAATTGGTATGAGACATCCTCTAGATTTGCAAAGTTCAGGGGGAGTAATCTCCCAAACTATAACCTATTAACAATCATCAGATTGCATATACTGTACTCTTTTTCCCTTTATGAATTTTTTCCTAATGGTTTCTCATATAAGGTTTTTAACGAGACAATATAAACACAAGTTCCTATATATGCCATATCATTTTATCCTTATATTTTTCCCACTAGGTTTTAAAGGAGTTTTCAATGGCATGTGAGATTGCACTCTTTTCCCTTATGAGTTTTCTCTCAAAGTTTCTCATAACGGTTTTTAATGATGCAATATCTTCTCAAAGATTATATGTCATACTTTCTATTTTTCCTATCGGGTTTTTCTAAAGGAAGTACTCAAGACATATTTATTGTTCTCTAAACTCACTAATGAGTTTTATCCTTCTTCAAAGGTTTTTTTCATATGGGTTATAAAGAGACAATAATCATTATATATTGCATCATTTTCTCTTTATTTTTCCCACTGTGTTTAAAGGAGTTTTAGCAACATGTCAAATACAATTCTCCTCACATTTTTCCCACAGGGTTTTTGGAGGAGTCTTTCTCAAAATGAAGACGATGAACATTCTCAAGGCAAACACATATTCGGAGGAGTCTTTATCAAGATGATGCGTATTAGACTAGCATAGATTAGGGGGAGTGTTAAGGATTAATTTAATATTAATAATCAATGCTTAAGTCGGTTGTTCGGTCGGTTGTAGTTACCGACATTGTAATCATAATTGCCTTGTAAAGTGGGTATAAATACCCTGTCTTCAATCAATGAGAAACAACTGTTCCATCATTCGCTCTCTGTCTCTCGTTTTTACTTTCACACAACCCCTAGGCACCGAGGAAGTCCCCATGGCTGAATTAGCATGGAAATATGTCCCCCGGAACCCTTTGGTCAGACCTGAGCAGGTCCTGCATCTATCAACACAAATGCGAAGATTGCATGAGTGGTACATGAAACACTACTATGAAAAGGGCTATAGATAATATGAGCACTGATGGCGCACCACACATGTGGTGCGCCACTACTATATAGCAGTGGCGCACCATGTGTTTGTGCGTCATTAAACTCTAAATACTAATGGCGCACCACATCCACGGTGCACCACTACTAACATTTTTTTTCAAAACTAGTAATAGCGCACCAGGGGATAGTGCGCCATTACTAGTTAAACTAGTAATGGCGCACCACACCCTCGGTGCGCCACTACTATTTTTTTCTAATTTTTTTTCAAAACTAGTAATGGCACACCGTGGGTGTGGTGCGCCATTACTAGTTTTAACTAGTAATGGCGCACCACACCCACAGTGCACCATTACTAGGTTTGACCAAACATTCCACCGAATGCACCCCCACCCCTTGTGGACCACCTTTTCATTTTTTTAAAAAATAAAAGAAAATGATGGAAATGTCAAAAAAATAAAAGAAAATAAGTTTCCCATGTGATATGTGGTCTACTTGTTGGGAAAATTTACAAATATGAATTTCGACTTTATTTGCAAAATCACTCTGGAATTTGTAAAATGGGGATAACTTTTGCATACGAACTCGGATTAAAAAGTTTTTTATATGAAAAATCATCTACTCAAAAAGTTACATCCAAATTCAACTGGGGGAACATTATTCAAGATTTTCAGAATCCCCAAAAACCTAACAGAATAAAAGATACGTGGTTTTTAAGATCTAGAGGGGGGAAAATTGAAAAAAAATTCAAACTTACTAGTGGCGCACCATTTGCTAGGTGCGCCACTAGTAACAGAAAAAAATGGTTTCGAATTTTTGTTGGAATTTTTTTCAAAAAATGATACGTAATATGACTGGGAAGTTTGAAATATTTTTCAAAATTTCATCATACTCATGAACATGAACAAAGTCCTAGACATCAACAAGGTTTAATAGGATTGATATGATAGATATATCAACAAGTGCCTGTTAAGTGAGATGGTGCTCGGGTTAGATAGAACTATGAAGTTAAGCCTGCTCGGGCTGGAGTAGTGTGAGGATGGGTGACCTTCCGGGAAGTTTGACCTCTTAGCGCGATTTGACTTGATGTTAAGCATATTGACCTGAGATTAAGAAATAGTGACCAGAGATTAAGAAAAAAACAAAAAAAAATTGGAAAAAAATTTGAATTTTTTTTAAAAAAAATTTGGAAAAGTATTTGAAAAAAATTGTTAGTAATGGCGCACTTCTATGTGGTGCGCCATTACTAAGTCAGATAGTAATGGCGCACCGTGTGATATACTAATGGCGCACTCCCTGGTGCGCCATTAGTATCGGGTATACTAATGGCGCACTAGGGGTGCGCCATTAGTATTAATTACTAATGGTGTGATGCTAGTGGCGCACCTGTAGTGCGCCATTAGTAGCCAAAACAGGTGCGCCACTAGCAGGCCTTTTCCTAGTACTGAAAGAAGTAAAGAACGGGCGAGAGATGCCCATCGTGAAAGTCAAGTAAGAACATTACTTCTATGAAAGCGAGATAATCTAGAATTTTTTTAGTTATCCAATCAAGACGCACTCTACAAATCTATCGTCAGTTGCTATTGTCTGTAAGTGATTTCTTTCTGTAATTTAAGTCTCTAGCTCAGCTCGTTCGTCGCCTGTAATTATCCTCACTATATTCTTTTGTACACTATTATGCAGAATGAAGATTGTCGAACGCAAAAGAGATTGAATCTATGACATTGGGTTTGTTGACCCATATATCATTAATGAAATTATGATACAAAACCACGCCAAAGACTCGGAAGATAACTTGCTAAGGTTTATGAAGGTACTAAATACTAGAACAAAAATACTTTTTCCTTACAACTTGAAGTGAGTGTTACTGTCTTGTACTACAAATTCTTTTTTTGCTTACTCAATCTTAAGTGTAGTTGGTGAGTTATGCATGCCTACTTATGTAAACATGTGCACATGTTCCACTGGATCCTGCTAATCAATAGAGTTGATGATGGAATTGTTGAAACCCTGGACTCACTAGGTAAAGACCCTTGAGAATACATCAGCGTGGTTTTGATGCGCGACAGGTAATTTCAATCATTATCGCACTATATCGGCCTCTTTCATTCATTTCCTGATAACAAGTAATTAATAACTTCTTTATTCATTTTCTTTGCGGGCAGGGTTTGGAAACGGTTCATCAAAGAGGTTGTCGGTGAATGGAAACTGAATCTGAAATGGTGACGGACCAATGTAATTAAGTAGTATTAGCTATGTCCGGGCATCTCTTTAATTCTAGTTTCAATACCATTATCATGCTTGATTATTATCTAATTGAATTCTATTTTCACAAAGTACATGAGGCAACAACAAGGGACTAATTTATGTGCATACTATGTTTGCAAGAACATTCGCATGACGACCGAATGGCGCAGAGAGGTAAGACAACTTCGGGTACGTAGACACTATTCACATTTTTTATGATGATCTAATATATATACACACAACTAATATATTCATATTGATGTTCTTCTTTAAGGATCGAAGAGATGCGGGAGAGGCTCCTACCAGAGAACCGCATACGAGCAGTCCAAGAGGAAATTGCGGGATTTTTTGCTTACGCAGAACAATACCATTGCACCTAATACCTGCATGTAATGATCTGCAAGTGTGTGTGTGTGTGGTCATACGAGAAATTATATGATATATGTATGGTCGTACGGCAAATTAAATTGTATAAACATAACGTGTATAGTATGTAGTAGCATAAAATATTTTTGAAACAAAAAAGAATTTAGTGGAAAACACAAAATGAAAAAAAAAATCATAAACCTAAAACCCTAAACCCCAACACAAAATCATTAGTCCCGGTTGGTGTCACCAACCCGGACTAAAGGTCCTTCAGGCCCCGGCGCTAGCTCGCAGCCAAGTGAAGGGGTCTTAGTCCGACTTGGTGTCGCCAACCGGGACTAAACATCCTCCAGCTTCATTGTCCTGATTGGTGATCCGAGACTAAAGAACGTTTCCAACCAGGACTAAATTTCGTTTTTTCACTAGTGTATCCAGCCAACGGGTGGATGCCCCATTTTCCATCCCACCAGGTATTAAATGAAAGATTTCACGTTTTTGTCTCTTTAACGTGAATTGTTTTTATAGTGGAAGGTCACATTCCGAGATAGGTAGCGCTATGGGGTGACTTAGAGCATCTACAATCAGACTTGGCAAATTCGCTTCCTCAAACGCCCAGTAACCAGGCACGTCTCAAATTTCAGTAATTGCATTCGGACATCTCATACTAAATTCTTAAATTCATACCCGGACATGCAAACAAAATAACCTACGTACTACGTCGATCACCTAGCTACTCATCGTTAGAGATGTCGACGATTTCCGCGCCCGGCTTCGGCAGCATGGGCGGTAGCTGTAGCTCCGGCTACTCTGGCTGCTCCGCTCCGGCCTACTCCGCCTCTATCTCTGTGTCAAGTTCGCGAAAAGCACGTGGACGCCGCCTGCTCCTACCAGAGGAACGCATAGTTGGCCTTCACATATGCCTCATCGTGGATGGACTCTAGGATGGCCTGCTGCTCTCCCATCTCCTCCAATTGGGCGACGGTGAACTCCATATCTGCTTGCTCCATGTTGAAGCCCGACAGCTGTTGCGCCGGCTGCTCCGCCTCCTCCAACTCCATCGGAGCTGGCTCATTTTCCTCCTCTTCCCCGGCTCCTCCTCCTCATCCGGCTCCGGCGAGTCCGGAGGCAGCCCGACAGCGACGCAGGTGGTGCGTGCGACTTGTCTCGCCCGGATCTGCTGCTGGTTCTCGTACCGGCACTCCGGCGTGAGCATTGCATAGTAGCTGATCTTGCTTCAGACCATGGCAGAGCGCCAAAGCATGGACAGAGCACCGGAGCGGGTGAGGGAGGTGGTGGATGGGTTTGGACTAGTGGCGCGAAGAGGGAAAGGTGGATGGGCTAGGGTCGCGGGACGCCAGCCGGGTTAAATAGGCGGATTTGGTCTCGGGCGGCGAGCCGGAGTGGCGCCACGCGGCATTCACACCGCGACGAAGGAGGAGGCGTCCGTCGGACCATCGGGTTTTTGGGCGAGTCTGCGTGGGACCCCTTCGTTAATCCTACGTGATGGGTGCCCCATATTTAAGCTGGATATGAGGGGTGACGGTCAGCCGGGCGTTTGAGGACCGTTTGAGAAGGTCATCTGGATCAAAAAATCATGATCGGCGAGTGACCTGATGGTCCGCCCGAGCGTATGAGGCGGGTTTAAAACACCCGGCTGTAGATGCTCTCAGTTAGAGCATCTCCAGCCGTTGGCCCCCCAGGGGGCGCCTAAAATCGCCTTCTAGGGGTGACCCGGCGCAAAAAATGGGCCTCGGGGCGAGTTGGCCCCCAGCCGCCGCCCCCAAGGCCGGCCCCAGGCGCGGGGAAAAAATTGTGTAGCAAATTTAGGCAAAGTTCGGCTAAAACACGCCAAATTTCGGCAAACTTGGGCTTATATTCGCAGATTTAAGTCGAGTAGTCGCCATTACATATAAAAATTAATCAAAAAAAACTTGCTGAAGGCCGAGAAGTCGCCGTCGTCGCCGCCATCGTCGACCTTCTCCTTTGACTCGGGCGCCCCTGCTGGACCCCTCCCCGGCTGGTGGCGACGGAGGCGCGTCATCGTCGTCGTCGCTGTCGTCAATGATGACGACTCCTCCTTCGTCGCGGCCTCGGCGGCGCTGCGCGAAGCGCCGCAAGGCGGCGCACTGGCACTCCCTCGCCATCTTCAGGGAGTCCTGGCGGCACCCATTCAAGGGCCGTGTCATCGTCGAGTTCAACCTCGCCGTGCTCCGTCTTCACCGGCGCCAGCCCCGGCTCCGTCTTCACCGGCGTGAGACCCGGCTCCGTCTTTGGCTTGACGAAGTGCGGGGGAGGAGCCGACGAGGAGGCGCACCGGCCGCCCTCGCTGATGACGATGCCGGCGCTGCGAGTGCGCCGGCTGAGCGGCATCTCCGCCGTGGGCTCGGCCTTGGCGCCGAGCAGCGTCGGAGTGTTGGAGGACTGGAAGGAAGAGCGCGATGAGGAAGAAGAGGAGGAGGAGCCGAACCTCCTTGGCGCCCATTGCCCGTCGCGTCGGCGGTGCCGGGGCAGCCGCCCTCGCCGGGGGGTACGCCAACGGTGGGTTGTTGCCGCCCTCGAGGTGCGTCAGCACGCCCCACCACAGGTGGCGCCCCTTGCTGTTCTTCAGGCCGTCGACCACCGGCGCCCCGTTGGTGGACGCCAGCCGCTGCTGCTGGCGGCGCTCGAAGTACGCCGCCCAAGCCGCGTGGTTGTCGTTGGCGTACTGGGGGAGGGAGAGCTCGGCGTCGGTGAGGGAGGCGCGCGCGATCTCGACCTCGTCGGTGAAGTAGGATGGCTTGGCGACGGCGTCGGGCAACGGGGGAATGGGCACTCCCCCATTGCTGAGCGTCCAGCCCGTTGGCCCGACGCGCATGTCCGGCGGCGCCGGGATGTTCGCCTGGAGCAGGAGCCAGGACTCCTGTTCGCGGAGCGAACGGCGGACGAAGCCGTTGGCCGCCGCCTCGTCTCCGGGGAAACCCTCGGCCATCGGGGAGATGGAGTGGCTGGGGAGAAGAGATCGACGGGAGAGGGAGGGCTGGGGGAGAAGAGCTCGGCGGCGGCGCTCGGGAGAGGTGGCACTCATCACAGGCGAGCGAGGCCATATATAGCCGCGCCGCATCCTTGTGTACGCGTCCGAGGGAGGGGAGGCGTCGGCGCGCCGACCCGTGGTGCGCCGTCCGTGAGGAATCAATGGCAAAGCTGACCGGCGGCAGCCTTGCCATTGATTCCCCGCGGGAAACCGAGGCGTCGGGAGAAGACGAGGCGGGCGGTGTCGCTGACGCAGCTGGCCCACGGCGCTTTCGCGCCAAAAACGATTTGCCCGGCGCCTCCGAGCGCCCCCTAGCGCGCCGGGTTCAGGTTGGGTCCGCCGGCATCAATTTTGGCCCGAGTCGACGAAAAATGAAACCCTGGGACGCAACTGGCCGATTTTTTGGTGCCGGCGACCGAAAAATCGCCTGGAGGGCCTTGTTGGGGACGCGGCTGAAGACGCTCTTAGTCTTCAAGCACCGCAAATCCAATCCGGTCATCAGGAGACGTCGTGTGAATGCCTGTGGTGGTGTGCGTGTGTGTGCATGTGCGCTTCCTCATTCTATAGTTGGTGATGAAAAAACAAAACTGAGTTTCCCAAAAGAAAAATAATAAATATATAATCTCAATGGGACCTACGGTTGCCAGCTACAGAATGTAGCCTGGAAAAAGCCCAGTAGTAGTCTCAGCTACGAACAGCAGTGAAGAGAGAGAGCTTCGTCACGTAGCGTTCTGTGCTACCTGCCTCGCTGGGCCTGCCTCCCGCAATCGTTAAACCGATCCTTTTTGTCTTTGCTATCCGGCTACTGTACTGATCGATACTGCATTGCACACAGTACAAAATGATTTGTCTACACTCAACAGTGCAACATAAAGATAATTTTCTTTCTCTTCCGGGGAGCTTCTGTTCTGCGTCGCAGCGTCCAGCCACATCCCAAGATAATGGCCACACAACAAGATGTCTCAGATGCAAGTGCATGCAACGAGGGCAAGTGAGGACCAAGAAAGAGTGTACACGTAGTTGTCACTGAAAGTGCCTGCCGCAAATAAAATACCATATCCATGGATGCGTTGCAGATTGATGTAACTGGAGCTTGCACACACATCGTGATGGACTTCTCCTTGGAGAGATGAGATGCTTCATGCTGTAGGTATTGACGTATTGCAGCCTGACATGCAGTGCTATAGCTTAGCTTGGGCTACGTACCGTCTGCGCAGCTCATGGGGAGTGATGCGGTGTGTGCATCTATAGTACGTTGGGCTGCCAGGGCTATCAAACAATGATCATGCATGCATGCACACATTGTGTACGTAGTCATGCGTTGGGAGTGGTGCACCATGTGATCGCTGAGGCTGAGCAGATTATATGGAACGAATAATCTACTTATGTGGTACATAGAGGAAGAAGGCGAAAGGGAAGCAAGAAGAAGGGCTGATGGAAACTAGAAGCCGAGAAAGGAGAATGGACGAAAAAGGCATTTGGAAGACGGTCTCTAGGTGGCCCGTTACTTTTTTTTCTTTGAAAACTTCATTTTCACATTGCAAATAATAATGAAAAAAAGTGTGCCTATTCATATACAACTACACCATATACATATGAAGTCTCATAAAAATACACTTTCCTATCTGGTGTACACAAAAGGACAAATGTGCATATAAAAAAAGTTTATTTATTGTTTTCAGACCACAACTTATCTTCTGTGTAGCCTATAAATCATCGCTTTTTATAATTAAACTTTATAGACATGTCAGAGAACATGTATATGTTTTCATAGAAAGAAGTTTGAATATATGTTTAATGGTAAAACATCATTTTTTTTTGTTATACCGGGCTCCAAGGAGATCAGGTCGTGAAATTTTGCACATGAGGATGGATAAATAACTACCAAGATGGCGAAGAGAACGGATGGTGGGATTGTGGGGATAAAGCCAATGCAGGGAGGGAAAAGGGCAAAAAGGTAAACATTTCAGACGGACCGACCAGGTAGAGGAGTGTGACTAACCAATGAACTGCTGCAAACTCACTGGGTGTTGCCCACATAACCAAGTATCCCCCTGTATTTGTAATCCCATCATTTCTCGAGTTTATGCATTTTTCGATGTTGCACTAACGAATTTGTAAATTAAAAATATTTTTCACTAAATACTGCAAAATTATTGTATTGGCGTCTAATCCAAAATAATTAAAAGACTTCAGATTTTCACAATTAATAAAAGACATAAAATTTATTTAAAAAAGTATTCAAAATACATGTTTCACATTTTTTTGTCCATTTAGGTTATGAATATCATTTCACTAATCTTCCAATGAATTTCCACATTCAAATATTATTCCAGCAATATTTGTTTTTTCTTCTCAACAAAGTTACAACGGTTGTTCACACTAAATTCAAAAATAATCACACATATTTCAACTAATTTGGAACATATTCACCATATATTTTACTTGAATTGCAATTATTTGATTCTTATTTCAAGTTGGTTGAGAAATATTTAGCATATAGTTGAAAAGAAACTAAGTCCATTTAGTGTCACTATTGAGGAAAAGTGTCTCCATTTTAAAATCTCTAGTGATTTTTCAATTTTGGTTCAAATATTTACTAAGCTGACTATAATATGACTGAACTATTTGAACTTTGTGTGAAATCTCACTGATTTTCTAATGTTGATTGAACTATGACTAAAATAGTGAAATTTAGGTGAAACCACTACAATGTTTTTTCTCAAGTTGACTAGAATCAAGAATTTTTGTTTGATTATTTATGAAATATTTGTGTCCATTCCATCTCAACAATCAAATGTCTCTACAATTATACAAAACTAGCATAACAATTTTTATAAGTGCATTGCAATAATTTATTTTAAATATGAATGACATCCATGTGAAATCTCAATCAATGCTTTTGACTATGATCAAATTATTTTAAAAATTCAAATAATAAATTATTTTTATAAATGCACTAGAATCATTCTACTTAGTTGAAATATGACTAAAATTGTTGTGTGTGAAATATGTATAAAATGTTTCTGAAATTGATAGTTTAACTAAAATAATTGGAATTTGTTTGATTATTTATGAAATAAATTTTTATTTTAACATAATAATAATGATGAGATAACACTTGAACTATTCGAAAGACATCAATAAAAATGATTTCTAACTAAATTCAAATCATTGAACAAATTTGAATCACAATATGTCATTGAAATGGAAATATTACATTTTAAACCATGGAACACTATTACATATCCGAATAGCATTGGCCCTTTATCCCTAACCGCCCAAGAGCACGTGTCAGTGATAAGCCTTAGTACCGACCGACCACTTCGGAGGCTACAGTGATAGGGTTATTAAGGCTCGGTTAGAGGTTTATCACTGACCTACCTAAACCAACTAGTCAGTGATAATGTGTTCTGACGATCAAAATGGAAAAATGATCATCACTAACAGGCTACTAAACCCGGTCCGCATATGTTTTCCATTCAAATCTGACAGTTGGTTTTGATAACCCACAAGTATAGGGGATGACAATAGTTTTCGAGGCTAGTATTTCTCCCAAATTTATTGATTTGACACAAGGGGAGGCAAAGAATATTTGCAAGTATTAGCAGTTGAGTTGTCAATTCAACCATACATGAAAAATCAAATATCTGCAGCAAAGTGTTTAGTAGCAAAGTAGTATGAGAGTTTGATAGTAGTAGTAACAGTAGCAATAGTAACAGTAACAATAGTGGTTTAGTAGTGATTGTAACAACAATAACAACAACAATAGTAACTTAGCAAAGATCAATATGCGAAAAGTGTAGGCATTAGATCAGTGATGTATATTTGTGTTGGATGACATGCATCATGTAACACTCACAACCTAGAGCGATACACAATAGTTGCAATTCATCAACGTAATGTGGACATGTATTCCGTATATAGTCATATGTGCTTATAATAAGAACTTGCATGACATCTTTTGTCCTACCCTCCCATGGCAGCAGGGTCCATAAGGAAATCTAAAGGATATCAAGGCCTCCTTTTAATAGGGAGCCGAAACAAAGCATTAACACATGGTTAATACATGAACTCATACTATGTTAATCACCGGAAAGAATGCCAATTATTGTCACCTTGGGGTATACGAATCATAACATGTAATAGGTGATACAACTTGCAACATAGGATCTAAATCTCCAATATATTCATGAAAACATAATAGGTTCAGATCTGGAATCATGGCACTTGGGCCCTAGTGACAAGAATTAAGCATAGCAAAGTCATAGCCACATCAATCTTAGAACATAGTGGATACTAGGGATCAAGCCCTGACAAATTGACTCGATTACATGACAAATCTCATCCAACTCCATCACCGTCCAGCAAGCCTACGAAGGAATTACTCACTCCCGACGGTGAACATCGTGAAATTGGTGATGAAGAAGGGTTGGTGATGATGATGGCGACGAATCCCCTTCTCTGGAGCCCCGGGCTGACTCCAAATCAGCTCTCCCGATGAAGAACCGGAGGTTTTTTTTGACACCTGAAATAGTAGGAGAGGCTCCTACTGTATGTATTAAATTAAAGTATCAAAATTTCTTACAAATTCATAACCTTACATCCATGGCCATGCTAAAATAAAGGGTAAAGTTAGAAGTCCAAACTAAGAACTAGACTATGGGATTACAAAGGATTGAGTAAAAGAGGAAATAAATTGTCTGTGCTTCTCTTTGGCTCTATGTATGAGGAGAGAGAAGTCCCCTTTGAATCTTCTTGCCATTGAGCCAACAGTGGGGTCCACCCTATGGAAGTGCTTGTTATTTCTCTCGTTCCACAAACTCCAGGAGGCATACAAAAAGATCTCCATAAACATGGGGTTGTTCCACACTGATTTGGCTTCCTGGATCCAGTTTAGACGATCTCCATTAGTTGTCCAGCGGATGTTCAAGGTGTCCCAACAAGCCAAGCTGAAATGACAAGTGAAGATCATGTGTTCAATCGTTTCCTCCTCAGTGTCGCCACATAGGATGCAACCATGATTGTCTCCAATGTTATAGTGCCTTCTCTTAAGCATGTTTCTGGTGTTCAGACGATCTGAGGGTAGCAACCAACCAAAAACCTTGATTTTCATTGTGGCCAAAGATTTCTAGAGCCATTTGTAACTATTGTGTGCAGTGACCTCCCGAAAGTAAAATTTGTAGTATCTTTTGGCAGTGTATATCTCAGAGCCCCACTCGTAGACCCAAGAGTCCATGTCATCTCCCGCATCATTGCCAATATGTGCCGTAATTTCCTGGATATTGCGCCACTCATTGTGGGCTTGCATGGAGAGGGGTAGGTGAAAGGTTTCATTGAGGTTGGTGCAACCAAGAAAATCCCCGACCGAAATATCTTCATGTTTAGCATATGAAAACGCACGTGGGTGTGAATCTGCAAGAATATTGTCCAACTAGAGATCTTTCCACATAAGCGCAGTGTTTCCTCTGTGAATGATCACGTGCGAGATGCCTCTATAGATATGAGTAAGTTTGAGCACATATTTCCACCAGAATGAACCGCATGGGTCGGAAGCATGTGGAATTCTTTCGGTGTAATATGTGGACCAAATCAAATCAACCCACGGCAGATCCCAGTGGTTATAGAATTTGTGTAGGTATTTCATGAGCAAAGCATCACTTTGAGTTTGTAAGTCAAGCACCCCGAGTCCTCCACACTCCTTGGGTCTGCAAACCATTTGCCACGAAGCTAAAGAGTTGCACTTGTCCCCATTATCAGTCTTCTTAGTGTATAGGCATTGTCTCCTGATTTTATCCATGATTTCAATAACCTTCAGGGGTAATTTGAGGGTGCAAAGCGCAAAAATTATAAGAGATGTGATTACCGAGTTGAGAAGCGGAAGTTTCCCTCCATAAGAGATCATTGACAACATCGATGGAAGTCTTCGTTTAACTCCACAAACCAAAGAACCGGAGGTGGCATGGCTCTGTATCGTAAAACATGATGAAACTTCTTCTCCTATTTTTTCGAGGGGAAAAGGAATTTATAGGCTTGAGATTAGGGTTAGCGGAGCTACGTGGGCCCCACAAGGTAATAGGGCGCGCCCAGGGGGTGGCTGCACCCTATTGCCTTGTGGGAAACTTGTGCCCCCCTGGTGGTTCTTTGCTCCAGTATTTTTATATATTCTATAAAAAATCTCCAAAAAGTTTCGTCCAATTCCGAGAACTTTCATTTCTGCACAAAAAACAACACCATGGTAGTTCTGCTGAAAAACATCAGTCCGGGTTAGTTTCATTAAAATCTTGCAAATTAGAGTCCAAAACAAGAGCAAAAGTGTTTGGAAAAGTAGATACGACGGAGACGTATCATGTTTTCCTCCTATTAGTGTTGTGTTGTACACAACGTGCTATAATCCTTCTTCTACTCACGTACCCTTTCCAAACACTCACGAACGTCAGTTAGTTTTATCTCTGTCCATGCGATGCCGCTCATCTCCTTCTTCATCAATGGTGCCCTCCCTGATGCCCGCGGCCATCTGACACGGCAGTGCCGCGTCGTCGCTTATGTCCGATCATTTTCGTTGTCGTGTAGTCCGCCCTGAAACCGGATGTCAGGTCTCCCATGCCCTCATCCACTCCCATCCCTTTTCAAACACTCACTTCCATGGCTGACCTTCGATTACCTGGCCACGGAGTGCTGGAATTTCAATCTATTTTGGGCCAGCCCAACAATCGGTTTTAGAATTCCTATTAAATCCTAGAGGCCCACTCAGCCCATTCGTGCAAGGCAAGGGGTGCTACTAAAGTTTAGTCCCACATTGCTAGTTTGGTAGGAGTTGGACCTCCTTATAAGGGAGGTTGTTTCCCCACATGTATGAGCATGAGAACAAGAGAGACATATACGCGCGCACCTCCACCGCCGCCCGCCTCACCACTCCACGCCTCGCCTCGCCTCGCCTTGTCACGACGCGACACGCCGCGGGTTGCGGGAATGAGCTGAGCCGATGTCAAAAGAATTTTTGCTATAGTGGAGATTGAATCCGAACGGTGCATCCCTTTGGTTGCCGGTTGTTTGCTTTGTCTCCCTCTCTTCGTTTCGCCTCCCGTTGCTACCCATTCATCTCCTTCTCTTGTGCCTATATAAGAGAGGTCGCTCATCTTCAGAGAGATACATCAAAACTTGCTACCTCTTGAGCTTGCGTTGGTTTTCCCTTCAAGAGGAAAGGGTGATGCAGCAAAGTAGCGTATGTATTTCCCTCAGTTTTGAGAACCAAGGTATCAATCCAGTAGGTACAACGTACAAGTCACCGAAGACCTGCACAAACAATCAACAACTTGCACCCAACGCGATAAAGGGGTTGTCAATCCCTTCACAGTCACTTGCAAAAGTGAGATCTGATAGAGATATATAAATGATAAAGTAAATATTTTTTGGTATTTTTGGTTTATAGATTGGAAAGTAAAGATTGCAAAATAGTAGATCGGAAACTAGCAATATGTAAACGAGATTTAATGTAATGAAAAAGAGACCTGGGGGCCATAGGTTTCACTAGTGGCTTCTCTCAAGATAGCAAATATTACGATGAGTGAACAAATTACTGCCGAGCAATTGATAGAAAAGTGCATAGTTATGACGACTTCTAAGGCAATGGTCATGAACATAGGCATCACGTCCGTGTCAAGTAGACCGACTCTTGCCTGCATCTACTACTATTACTCAACACATCGACCGCTATCCAGCATGCATCTACAGTATTAAGTTCATAAAGAATGGAGTAACGCTTTAAGCAAGATGACATGATGTAGAGGGATAAACTCAAACAATATGATATAAACCCCATATTTTTATCCTCGATGGCAACAATAAAATACGTGCCTTGCTGCCCCTACTGTCACTAGGAAAGGACAACGCAAGATTGAACCCAAAGCTAAGCACTTCTCCCATTGCAAGAAAGATCAATCTAGTAGGCCAAACTAAAATGATAATTCAAAGAGACTTGCAAGGATATCAAATCATGCATATAAGAATTCAGAGAAGAACCAAATAATATTCATAGATAATCTGATCATAAATCCACAACTCGTCGGATCTCGGCAAACACACCGCAGAAGAATATTACATCGAATAGATCTCCAAGAACATCAAGGAGAACTTGGTATTGAGAATCAAAGAGAGAGAAGAAGCCATCTAGCTAATAACTATGGACCCGAAGGTCTGTGGTAAACTACTCACGCTTCATGGGAGAGGTAATGGTGTTGATGTCGAAGCCCCCCGTGATCGAATCCCCCTCCGACAGGACGCCGGAAAAGATCCCTAGATGGGATCTCACGGGTACAGAAGGGTGCGGCGGTGGAAAAGTGGTTTCGTGGCTCCCCCTGATGTTTTTATGGTATAAGAGTATATATAGGCAAAAGATCTAGGCCAGGGAAGCTACGAGGGGCCCAAGAGGGTGGGGGGCGTGCCCTATGCCCCTGGGTGCGCCCTCCTGCCTTGCGGCTTCCTTGTTGCGTCTCCGACTTCATCTCTAAGTCTTCCGGTTTGCTTTCGGTCCAAGAAAGATCATCGCGAAGGTTTCATTCCGTTTGGACTCTGTTTGGTATTCCTTTTCTATGAAACTCTAAAATAGGCAAAAAAAAGAGAAACTGGCACTGGCCCCTCGGCTAATAGGTTAGTCCCAAAAATAATATAAAATAGCATATAAATGCCTATTAAACATCCAAAACAGATAATATAATAGCATGGAACAATCAAAAATTATAGATACATTGGAGATGTATTAGAACTCCACCGTCCTCTCGCCTCCATGTTCCAGACCACTGAGCTACTGTTACAATCTTCCCCATCCCAACTTGCAGCGTGCGCTGCAGGTTGGGACAGTAGGCCTCCGAAACCCCACCTCTTGTATTCCCGTATGGGAGAAGGGTGATAAGGTTTTTGGGAAGCGCTCTGCATGACTATTGACTTGCTCATCACGGACACCCCGGACGCCGACGATCACATCCCCAACGATGACTTCTTCCCCGACGTCGACCACCTCTTCGATGACATGGCCGCAACCCCATCAACAATGCTTCTGCCTCGGCTCAGTACGTCTTCGTGTTCTTTCTACTTGAGTTCCACCCACAGTTTATTGTTCTAGTGTATGTTCTAGATATGTTCTGTTCTAGTTCATATATGTAGATGCTATTTACCTTCTCTCTGTCAGATTGCATGACTTGCTCTATCCATGTTATAGTAGTCATTGTGGCATCCTGGGAATGGGCATCCCCAGACTTGCCTGCCTGCGGCCTGCGGCGTGGCTCAAGTGGTGGCCCAGTATGGCCCGTCTTCATCAACTCAAACCCAAGACCCTCGCGAGGGGCTAAGCCTCGTGGGGTGGACGACGCAAGGCTTCCTCAGGAGCAACCTCACCAGGCAGGCTCACGAGGACGCAGAGAGATCAAGGCAAGGGTACCTCGTGAGGTGCTCGTGACGCAAGCCGTGATGATCGAGACCAGGCGGGCGCCAGGCGGGCACCGGCCTGCGCAGTGTCCTTGTTTCCTCTTTGGTGCAAAGGGGGCAAGCACAGGCGTGGAGTACCGAGGCATAAAGCAAAGGTTACCATTTCGGTGCAATGAGACCAAGACCAGCAGAGCGGTAGGATGGAGGTCACCGTGAAGCCCAAGACAACGTCATCGCCAGTGCCTTTGGCAGCCGAAGACCAACTTTAGTCAGGATAGCTTGTACTAGATGTTACCCTTCAAAATGGTCGTTGTTGACGCCATTCCCGCTCAATATTTGGGAAGAGGACCAAGGCCTCTATATATAGGGCTAGCCACCACAGTAGAGGGCATCTGATAGAGTCCCCGTCCGATCGAGAGGCGATCGAACTCTCCCAAGCAGTTCATCGCGCCAGCCTAAGAACACCTCTCGCGAGGCTGTTCTTCCCCTTGTACTGTTCATCATCAGCCCCTGAGGCAATCCACCACACCACACACTGGAGTAGGGTATTACACCACAACGGTGGCCCGAACCAGTATAAATCTTGTGTCCCTCATGTTGTTCATTGTTTAGCTTAGATTCCCACGAGGCGTTTGGACGTGGATCGATAGGGGAAAGATCTTCGCGCGCACCCCAGAGTTCGAACCTTAAGGGTCTGCCGGAACCCAACATCCGACATTTGGCGCGCCAGGTAGGGGTGCACCAGAATCTTTCTTCCCCTGTTCTGCGTTTGATCGTCCGTCGTGTCCATGGCTGACGCTCGCCGGGCTTGCGCTGAGCGTCGGGCTGATCTCGCCGCCCTTGTCGCCCAGACGGCTCCCGTCGGCGGGTGTCCTTGTTGTTCCCCGTCGCCTGCCGCCAACGCCGCCACCGGCCCGACGGGGAACGAGCAGCAGGCCTCGTCGCTGCATCCCTCGGTGCGGCGGGAAGGCCACACCGCCACCCTGTCGCTGAATCCAGCTGGTTCGTCGTCGCACGCGCGTCGCGCTCCCACGGACACGAACGCCGTGCTGCTCCTGGCATGTGAGCTCCTGCACTACCGCCCTGTCGACAACCTCTAAGAGGAGTGGCTCGCTCGCATCACCGAGCTCGCCAGCGCCGCAGGGGGCTCCCCTGCGCCGTCCCTCTCGCTGCCTCGCCCTCCGTCCTGCGCGGGTGATGCAGCCCAGGAGGTGACTCCGCCACCTCCTCCCCAAGAAGGCGCCCTGGCTCCAAGGCGTGCGGCCCCTGGATGAGATCCACCGCGTCCAGCACCCGCGCGGCAAGAAAGGAGCTGCCAAGAAATCCCTCGTCCCAAAGAAGGTGCTCGCGTGCTCCCTGCACCGGTACGCCATGACCGCATCCCTGCGCCAGCACGTCAAGACCCCGCGCTGCTCCAGGCAGCAGCGTGCGGGAATCCCCAGGAGCAAGCCCCACGTTAGCAAAGAGCTCCGGTGGCCATCGCAGGCTGCCGCGCCTTCACCACCGAGCTGCGCAGTGTCGCGTGGCCGAGCAAGTTCAAGCCGGACCTGCCCCCTCGCTACGACGGCACTGCCGACGCCGCGGAGTTCTTGCAGCTCTACGAGCCGGGCATCGAAGCGGCCAATGGGGACGAAAAGGTCATGGTGAACTGGTTTCCAATGGCGTTCCATAACGGTGCCCGCACCTGGCTCCTGAACCTGCCTCCCGGCACGATCTCCTCCTGGGACGAGATGCACACCCGCTTCATCGCCAACTTTCAGGGCACTTGCGACCGTCCACCGGGCGTGGGTGACCTGCGCCGCATCAAGCAGCAACCCGGAGATACCTTGCAGAAGTACATCCAGCGCTTCAACAGCGCTCGCCTCAAGATTCCCAAGGTGACAGAGGAGGCATCATCTCGGTGTTCTCCGACGGCGTCCGCGATGTCAAGACGAAGGAGGAACTGGCGATCCACGAAGATCTGTGCACGTCTCTGGAGCTGTTCAACCTGGCGAACAAGTGCGCAAGGGCTGAGGAGGGACGCCTCTCCCTTCTCGAGCTCCCAGCTGCAAACTGAGAAGAGAAGAAAGCCAAGGCCAAAGATGTGAAGCGCAAGGGAGCAGTTGTGCTCGCAGCAGAGTCGGACATGAAGCGCGGCAAGGACCAGCCGGAGTCGTCCAAAGGCAGCCGGTACTGCGTGTACCACGATCTCCACACCAACAACACCAACGAATGCCAAGAACTCAGGGCCGTGTGAGAAGGCCGTGTCGGTCCACGTCCCGAGCGTAATGATCGGGGCTACGACCAAGGCGGAGGAAGAGGTGGAGGATAATGGGACGACCATGGCCCTCGCCAAGGGTGGCGTGACTGACCTCGCGAGGACCGCTGGCAGGACTAGCCTCGCGAGGGGGCTTGGAGGGATCAGCCTCATGAGGATCGCCCACAAGGCAACGCAGGCCTTCCTCCTCTGCCACCACCACCAAGAAGGAATGACGACCATCATCAGGATGAGGGGGCTTGGGGCTTCGAAGAGCCGCATGCTATCGCTTGCATCTTGGGTGGTGCCCAGGCCCCAGCTTCTCAGCGCATCTTCAAGCAGTTTGGTCGCGAGGTGAATGCAGTCCTCCCCAAGCTCGAGGCCACGCGCCCTCTCAGGTGGTCCGCGTGCGCCATCATGTTCAGCTTAGCGGATCGACTCAAGTGCGCGGCAACAGCCTGTGACCTCCCAATGCTCTGTTCCCCAGTCATCAGCAATGTGCAAGTTACCAGGACCCTCATCGACGGCGGAGCAGGGATCAACGTCCTGTCCGTCGAGACGTTCCACAATCTCCAAGTGCCATACGATCAGCTTCAGCCGACCAATCCTTTCTCAGGAGTCACTGATGGTTCCACTATCCCAATAGGGCAGGTCTATCTCCCTGTCACCTTTGGACAGCGCAAGAACTACCGTACCAAGCTCATTGACTTTGACGTTGCCCACATTCGCCTGCCATACAATGCCATCCTCGGATATCCGACCCTAGCCAACTTCATGGCAGTGACTCACCATGGCTACAACGTCCTCAAGATGACAGGAAGTGGCGGAGTCATCACGGTCCCCTGTGAAGAGAAGGATGCGGTGTGCTCTCTTGAGCACGCCTTCCAAGTCGCGTCGATCAAGGACCAAAGCAACAAGAGTGGAAACCTCCCTGAAGCAGCTCCCAAGAAGAAGAAGATATCACCCGGCTCAAGGCCTCAGGAGGCAGGCACCTGCGGTGGCACCGTGCCAGGATCTGCGCCCGTCCAAGGAGCGCCGCCCTCCGTCGCATAGGGAGGTGCGCCCGGCGCCCTCCTCGGGCAAGGCTCGGGGGCTCTCTCCTGGAGGGCTAATGACTTTGCCAAGATCACGAGGGAGGCGCTCGGGCACCACTTGGAGGCGTGCTTCTTGGCACATTTCCCTCAGGAAGGCATAACGCAAGGAGGGCCCAACCCTCAGGAGTTCATCACCAAGGTCGCTCAGGAGCTGCAGGAATTGAGAGTCATGCGCGGCAACCGCCGCCTGCCCGGCATAGCTCCCCATCTAGGCGAGGATGGCGGGCTGCACGTCTACATCGACTACCCAGAGCTCAATCGAGTCGCGTCTCAGGAGCACTTATGGCCTTCACGCGTGGGGCGTTGCGAGGGCCCACCTCACAACTACGTCCGCATGCCTTTTGGCTTGCCGAACGCGGCTGCCGCTCACCAGCATTTGATGAGGAGCATTCTGGAGGCTCAGGTGGCCAGGCATCGCACGTTCCTGGAGGAAATGGAGATGGACCTCGCTGAGCCGCCCAGACCTCCAGAGCCTCCCGAGGCTCGGAGTTCTGAAGGCTTGTGAGGATTTGCTTCTTCACCACGCATAGTCAGCTATTCCAATGATCGCTGTGCAATGATATCAGGTGACATCTTTCGAGTTTCATTTCTGCTGGGAGCACCCTTCGGGCTGCATCATTCCCAGGTCGCGTGGGTCTGCCCCGCGGCATGTATCCATTTTGCTTATGTCTTTAGCTTACCTTGTTGGGAGCGCCCCTCGGGCTGCATCATCCCCAAGCCACTCGGGCTTGACCCAGTGGCATATGCCTTTCCTTGCATTTATCTAAGCTGGATTGCCTTTTCATGCTCAACTTGCCTATGGTTATCGCCTCTCGCCCGTCGCGGCCCATTTTTCTCCCTCATGCAAACCGCTTGCATGTTAAAAGGGGGGCGCCTGAGCATCGTGACTCAGGAGCTCTTACTGGCTCTCCAGCCCTCACCCCCTGGCCTTGACCCACGACATCGTGACCTGTCATACCAGCGGCGACTGAGCTCGCTCGAGGGCCGGGACCTGAGGACGTAGAGCATTTGCATCTAACCCTCATGCAGGAACACTCAGCCACCCAAGGCTCAAGATCAGGCGCAACCCGCCTTGAGGTAGGGCCTCGTGAGTCCCATGCTGGCTCACGAGTGCCCAGATATACCTCGTCTAGCCCTACCGTGCCGACCACGTGTCAGGGCGGGGCTGTACATGCCCTGGGGGCTCCTCCCGGAGGGGGGCCCCCTCCCACGTACCAGTGGAAGCACCATGCTCCATGCTGGCTGACGACACTGCCGAGGAGCGGCTATGCCCGTACACATACGGAAGTGCTACGCTCCGCGCTGGTGATAAACAACTGAGGGCAGCCCACGGTTGTATCAACCTCAGGGAGCCCAGAGCTCAATGTATGGCCTGATCGCAACTCCTCCCCTCGGGAGCGCCACGCGAGCGAGCTGGGCATGGGGGCTGCGCCCGGGCCACGCCCGAGCGCACGCCACCCAGCCAGGTCCCTCGGACCTGGACATCGCGTGCCCCTCCCCGAGTGGAGCCAAGGTATGAAGACCGTTTGACCGTAAAGGGGGACTCCTGAGCATCGCGACTCAGGAGCCTAACTAGTCACGTAGCCCCTCACTCCTTAGTTCCGAAAGGCTAACATCGGTCGAGATATGCACGGGGCCGGGCCGTGCCGACGTAGAACGACAGATCCTCTCCTACACCCCCTCCCTATTTGCTGTTTGCGTGTCAAGGGGACTCCTGAGCATCACGACTCAGGAGCCTAACTTGCCACGTATCCCCTCACTCCTTGGTCCCGTCCTGGTGATCCAGTCAGGGCTAACAGCGGCTGATATGCGTGGGGCCGGGCCCTACCGACGTAGAACACAAGCAAATAGGAAGGAAACCGCAAAATCTAGCAAATTCAGAAGCAAATATTACATGCCATAACTTGTTCTCACAATACCAAACATAAGTTTAAACGCCTCCACGAGGCAGGGTGCATGTTGCAGGAAGCAAAGCAGGAAAGAAGCCGCGAGAAGATCACCCCTGGGCAGCGCCGCCGCTCGTTGTGGAGTCGCGCTTGTCAGCTCCACCACCCAAGGCCGCAGAGCCTGCAGCGCCTTGCTTGGGCGCGGTGTTGAAGGCGCGGAACTTCGCCAACATGGCCTCCGCTTGGCCCTTCACGGCCTCGGCAGCAGCGGCAGAGCGCTTGGCATCCACAGGCTCCAGCAGGTCGTCAAGGTTGGCGTCGGGGTTGTGGAGGTAGATGTGGCTGAGGATCCGCGCCAGCACTGCGGAGGAAAGGACGCGAGCCTCAACTTCGGCCATGGGGACGATGCCGGTCACGACCTCCTCAAGCGCCTCGACCAGTAAGGGAACCGGCTTGGCGGGGCCTTCCGTGGCTCCGACCAGCGGTTTCTCCAGGCCCTCTTCATAAAGCGTCTTCAGCGCCGTGCGAGCCCTCTCCTCATAAAGCGTGAAGGCCACGTGGTCCTCGGCCAAGACCTTCGCCTTGGCTTCCAGCTCAACCCTCTCCACTTTTAGTGTCTGCTCCAGCGTCTTCAGCCGGCCACGGTCAGCTGATAGTTCAGCATCGTGGTCCTTGACGGCAGCTTCCCGAGCCTTCATCTCCCCTCCTTCGCCTGACGGTCGCGAACCTCCTTGGCAAGCTCATCCCGCAGCCCTTGCAGCTCGCCCTCCAGCGTCTTGCAGTGGCCCTTGATAGTTGAAGCATCCTTCAATGCCGCGTCGCGAGTGGCAATGGCCTGGGAGGTGACTTGCTTCTCCTCCTCGGAAGCCATCACAGCCTGGCTCAGCGCCGCTCGGACGGAGGCATCAGAGCAAACCCAGCCGGAGACCAGCTCCAGGCGCCCGGCCACCAAGCGGGGGTCGGCGCCCCGGAGATCCTCTCGCAGCCGACTCAGCTTGTCGGTAGCGCGGTCCAGGGCGACGGAGGAAGCAGAGGAGACGGGAACCGGCGGAGTAGGAGGGGAAGACGACAGCGTGAACACAACTTGTGATGTAGGGACCTCCTGAGCCTTGACAACTTCGGCGACAGCATCAAGCGCAGGCGCCTCTAGAGTCAGCGGGGCCATGGGGGCTGGCTCCCTGCCAGGGTGTCCCTCCTAGCCTCTCAAGGATGATCGGGCAGGGGAAGTGCAAGCCCCGCTGCCTCCCTTTCCCGCGATTGAAGGCGCGGCTACGGCAAGTGAGCTCGCCCCAAGCGGGGTCGCCGCGTCTCCCTTCAGCCTCTTCGCCGTAGGTGTCAGCCTACCCAAATAAGGGATGTTAGGCCTCGAGGAAAAAACAAGGGCAAAGCGGAGTTCGAGCACTTGTCGGCTGCCGCGGGGTCCCACAGACTCCGGCCAAGCTTGAAGCCCAAGAGCCTCTTGCGGGGCTCAGCCTCTGGAGGCCCAGCAGCGGAGGAAGGCGCACCAGAAGGGCTGGAGCTGGCTTTGGGCGGCACCAGGGCTGGAGTAGACCCTCGGGAGATCAGCCCAAACCTGTCCTTCTTCGAAACCAAGGGTGGGTCCTCTACCCCTCTCCTGGCACCGGCCTAATCATCATCCAGCATGGAGCGGAGGGCGCTAGACCTGTGCCAGGGGGAAGTCTCCCCAGTCTCCTTGATGGTCGCCTTCGAGTCACGCTCCTCCTCATCCTCTTCATCTTCCTCCTCTCCCCTGCCGGAATCATCAGAGGACAATTCCACCTTCGTCGCCGCCACCTGACCCTCAGGGGCCTCCGTCGGCGCCAAGCCAACTCCGTCGAAGGTGGGCATGGTGTCCACCACCCACTCCCAGTCATCGCGAAGGAACAAGGGGACTGGAGCGCCCTCCGGGCTTGCCACGTCCTCCCTGACCAGGAAGCGGAGGGCTGCTGTCAGATCGTCGTCGTCCATAGCATCCGAGCTCAGGCGGAGGATGACGTCCGCATCCTCAAGCCTCCACAGCAGGCGCGAGTGCGCCTGAAGAGGGGTCATCCGGTGCGAAAGGACCTCCCTTAGGAGCGTGGCCCCGGTCAGCTTCGCCGCCCTCAAGTTGCCCGGCCTCAAGTCGGCGTTCATCTTCTCCAGCACCAGCTTCGCCCGCCGGTCGTCGAGCTTCACGCGAGATCAAGCCTCGACGGCCTCGGGCTGCTCTATGGGCAGCTCCAGCAGGGGGTTGCTGCATATGGCGTCCACCATGACCCACTTGCTCCGGAAGCCTTCGGCTCTCTTCTCGGCCTTCGAGATCGTGTTGGATTTGCAGTATGCGACAAAGCCCGCACACACCGAGATATTGGCGCCAGTGACCCAGAGGGAGAAAAGTGGTGCAACAAGGCCACAGAGGGCATCACCCCGACGTGTGCCTCGCAGTAGTAGGCAAAGATCGACAGGGGGAGAATGGAGTTGGGGTGGAGATGTAGAGCATGCAGGTGATATTCGCAAAGGACAGAAAGGAAGAACTCAGAAAAAGGAGGCACCAGACCAGCGATGACGGTGCTCATGAAGAGGGTGTAGAAGGTGCTCCCCTTGTCCTCTGGCTGTGCGGAGCCGAGCTGTAGCGCAGTCTCCCCCATCTCGTTGCCCCGCGCCGCCGCCATCTGGCACGTGAGGGCGAGATTCTTCTTCGTCATGTTTGGAGGATCTGGAGCCGGCGGGTACCGGGCCGGTGGAGCCCCGGCCGCGGTCTTGCGGGGCGCCATTGCTCGCCGGAGATGAAAGACTGAGGCATATCTGGAGATTTCGGAAGCAGGAGAGCGAAGAGCAAGAAAGGGGATCTGGAGCAAGGCAAATGAGAGTAATGAAAGTAAGCCTAACCCCAGGCCAGCCTTTTTGTCAGTCGGGCAGTTGCCGAGGCAGCGTGGGGAAGCGAAGATGCCCACGTCCAATCAACCGCCACGCGGCACCCAAGGCTGCAGGCTGTTGGGGCTCGCGGCGCTCCGAACTTGCCGCTTCGCTTCTCTGCTAAGCCAAGTCCGAGTGCGCCTTGGGCCCGGGGGCTACTGTCGGCGTCCTAGGAATGGGGGTTCCCCAGACTTGCCTGCCTGCGGCCTGCGGCGTGGCTCAAGTGGTGGCCCAGTACGACCCATCTTCATCAACTCAAACCCAAGACCCTCGCGAGGGTCCAAGCCTCAGAGGGCGGACAACGCAAGGCTTCCTCAGGAGCGACCTCACTAGGCAGGCTCACGAGGAGGCGGAGAGATCAAGGCAAGGGTACCTCGCGAGGTGCCCGTGATGCAAGCTGTGACGATCGAGACCAGGCGGGCGCTGGCCTATGCAGTGTCCTTGTTTCCTCTTTGGTGCAAAGGGGGCAAGCACAGGCGCGGAGTACCGAGGCATCAAGCAAAGGTTACCATTTTGGTGCAACGATACCAAGACCAGCAGAGCGGCAGGATGGAGGTCACCGTGGAGCCCAAGACGGCGTCATCGCTAGTGCCTTTGGCAGCCGAAGACCAACTTTAGTCAGGATAGCTTGTACTAGATGTTCCCCATCAAAATGGCCGTTGTTGGCGCCCTTCCCGCTCAATATTTGGGAAGAGGACCAGGGCCTCTATATATAGAGTTAGCCACCACAGTAGAGGGCATCTGATAGAGTCCCCGTCCGATCGAGAGGCGATCGAACTCTTCCAAGTAGTTCATCGCACCAGCCTAAGAACACCTCTTGCGAGGCCGTTCTTCCCCTTGTACTGTTCATCATCAGCCCCTGAGGCAATCCACCACACCACACACTAGAGTAGGGTATTACAGCACAACGGTGGCCCAACCAGTATAAATCTTGTGTCCCTCGTGTTGTTCATCATTTAGCTTAGATTCTCATGATGCGTTTGGACGTGGATCAGTAGGGGAAAGATCTTCGCGCGCACCCCAGAGTTCGAACCTTAAGGGTCTGCCGGAACCCAACATCCGACAGTCATATTTTATCAAGTATTCCTGTTAATAAAATCATCTGGTAAATTGCTCATATTTCCAACAATCCAAAAACCTTATTATATGCAATTTACCTCGAGTGGTTTTGCTGTTTGAAAGTATCCACTATAAGAGGTGGCGTGCGAGAGCCATTCTTTGGTTTCAAACCATGAGCTGCTATGTCGCCACTCTTGGCAAACCTGAAGGAGATCTTGATCCTCAACAGGAACAAGATTTTTCAGAAAATGGATACCCTATTTAAGGCTACTCTCTTTAGTGTTCTTGGTGAGAATATAGTTGATGCTTATGTGTGAATTGATAATGGAAAAGATATGCGGGACACAGTCGAGGCCAAGTGTGGGGTCTCGTATGTCCGCACTGAGCTGTACATCATGGAACAATTTTATGGCTACCGGATGACTGATGAGCGCTCCGTGATTGAGCAAGCTCATGACATACAGTCATTTGCTAGAGAACTTGAGCACTTCAATTGTATGTTACCGAACAAGTTTTTTGCCGGAGGCATCATCACTAAGCTTCCTCTCTCGTGGAGGAATGTTGCTACCTCTCTGAAACACAAGAGATAGGAGTTATCCATTCCGGATCTCATTGGTACTTGATGTGGAAGAAAAGGTGAGAGCAAAAGACACACGTGCTCGAGGTATTGAGGGAGGATCTAGGGCCAATCTAGTATAGAAGAAAACCTTCCAGTCCCACAAGTTCAAGAACAATTGGAAAGTTTGATGGGAAGAACAAGGCTGTAGAACACACAAACTTCAATAATAAGAATGACAAGAAGAAAGGTCTTTGTCATGTGCGCGGAGATCCTGATCATTTGGCTCCTAGTTGCCCTAATCGTTATGACAAGCATCATCTTGGGAAAGGTGGCAAGACTGCTAATGTTGTCATTGGTGCCATTGACATGAAGGATAGTGGGTATGGTATATTTCCCACTATTATTTTAGTATGTCATTCCCCTGATTGGTTGATTGACACGGGTGCTAATGTGCATGTATGCGGTGATATTTCCATATTTTTGTCTTATCAGACCGCAGGGACTTCCACCATGCTGATGGGCAATGGTTCAAGTGCTTATGTTCATGGTATTGGCATGGTCGATCAGAAGTTTACTTTGGGGAAGATCATGCGGATGAAGAATGTGCATGATGTCCCCTTCGTCAATAAAAATCTTCTTAGCAGATCTCTTCTCTGTAGAGATGGCTACAAAATTGTCTTTGAGTCGAATAAATTTGTAATATCCAAGTTGTAAGTGCATCTAGTGCCCCTTAGTGATTTTGGTGTATTGAAGACTTATAGGTTAAGGGACTAATGCATTTGTGAGTGTACACAGGTCTATAAGTCTATGAGGAGTTTGATATTTACAGAGAAAGTCGACCCCTAAAAATGAAGTTCTTCAACTAAAGGCTTTGATATTCTGAAGACTTTCTGAAGACTTTGAAAGTGAAGAAATTGGTGTGACCTTGAAGACTTGGTATTCATTTGTGGAACATGAAGCGTGAAGACTTTTGTTTTCGTAGTTTCATTTTCTCTTTCTTGAGTCATAGGAAACACCGTACTGTTAAAGGGGGTCGAGGAAATACTAAGGAAAAATTTCCATGTGATGCTCAACTCAAAATCCTACACCTACCAATCCCTTCGAGTGAAGCCTTTGGAAATCTCATACAGTTCAGTCACTTTCTTCAGTGACAGAGACGAAGTTCTTCTGGTCGCTGATGAATTTGTTCTAACTAAGGAGTTAGGAATTCGTTAGTGCGAATTACCTACACAGTGAGGAACATGATAGCCCTGAGGAATTTGAGAGTCAAATTTCCGACCGTTGCTGTGCTGCGCGCCAGCTGTCCCAAAATATCTTATCCACCTAACGGTCATATCATTGAGGGGCATTTATGTCTTATCATGTCGAGCTGCTCCCTAGGCTATAAATAGCCGCCCCCTACAACCACTAGCTGGTTGGCTGCTCCGAGAGAACTTGACACTTGTCATTTGAGAGCAACCCATCCTCCGAGGGCTTTGAGTGAAAATCATCGAGTGAGGAAAACCCAAAACCAAACCCCTACAAACCCAAGTGATTGAGCATCACTGAAGAAATTGATCCTGCGTGGATCCGACGCTTGTTACCTTTGAAGACTGTGCTTCTTCCAGACGGTTAGGCGTCAAGGTCTAGAGCATCCAAGAGGAATTGTGGATCGCCGAGTGACCAAGTCTGTGAAGGTTTGGAAGTCGCCTGAAGACTTACCACGAGTGATTGGACGAGATATGTGTGATCTTAGTTCAAGGAGAATACGGTGAGGACTGGGTGTCCTGAGCTGCGTGCTCAGCGACTGGGTGTCCGGCACTGTGTGTCCTCGAGTTTAAATACTCAGCCGCTCCAACCAGACATACAACTGAGACAGCAGTTGGAACTGGTCTACCAAATCATTGTCTTCACCAACCTAACTGGTTCTATTTCCTCAACCCTTTCATTTCCCCATTACTGTGTTGAGTGTTTGTTCATATCTGTGTTTGAAGACTTTGACTGAAGACTTCCTCAATTTCCTTAGTTCAATTTCTTCAGTCTGTTTGTCTTCATCTTGTGTTATCCTGTGATTACGCTTTCTGTACTCTGTGCTAGTCTTCATTTCATCATGATGACCATGCTTGTATTCTCTTATGCTTACTTCTGAGTACTTATTCCGCTGCTAATAGTTCTTCGCTAAGGAATTTCCTCACCGGCAAATTCCTCAGTGAAAAATTCATAAAAATTTCCTATTCACCCCCCTCTAGTCGACATAACGCACTTTCAATTGGTATCAGAGCAAGGTACTCCCTTGTTCTGTGTGATTTTGGTTTAACCGCCTGGAGTTTTAGTTATGTCGACCGCAGGTATGATCAAGGTCTCGGCTGGGTGTCCTACCTTTGATGGGACGGACTACCCCTACTGGAAAAGCAAGATGCGAATGCATCTCGAGGCAATTGACAACGATCTCTGGTATGTTGTGGAAAATGGTGTTCCCTCTGTTTCACCCTCACTGAACGCTACCGATGTGAAGAGATTCAAGCAACTCGATTCTCAAGCGAAGAATATCATATGTGGCCATCTGAGTAAAGGACAGTATGGAAGAGTGAGTGCTTTGGAAACTTCTAAGCTTATCTGGGATAGGCTGTCCAAAGTGAATGAAGGAGTCTCAACTCAGCGTGACTCTCGAGTTGATGTTCTTTGAAATCTCTTCAACCGCTTCAAAAGACTCGACAATGAAAATGTCCAACAAACCTTTGATCGCCTCACTGACATCTCAAATGAGCTTCAAGCCCTCGGTGCCACTAACATCACTGACCATGAGGTGGTGAAGAAATTGTTGAGATCGCTTGATTCCTCATTTGATACTCTGGGTCTAATGATACAAGAACGGGCTGACTACAAGTCTCTTGATCCTGCCGATATCCTCGAAAGGCTAAATACTCACGAGTTCTAGCTTGCTGAAAAGAGAGATCTCTATGGCTCGAGCTATGGCAAACCACGTGCCCTGAAGGCCAAGGTTGTGTCTGAGTCTGAATGTGAGGATGCTGGTAGTAGCCTTGGTGATCCTGAAGAATTGAGCCAGGAGCTAGCACTGCTCGTGAAGAAATTCCAGAAGTTCTCAAGACGTGGCTGCTTTGGAAAATCCTCAAGAAGCAGTGATTCCTCATCAAGTGACTATAAGAGAAGGCTGTGCCACAAATGCAAGAAACCTGGTCATTATATTCAAGATTGTCCTCAGTGGGAAAAGGAATTGAAGAAGAAGAAATACAAGGATTATAGTTCTGATGATGCAAAGAAGAAGAAGAAATCGTCAAAATCTTCATCATCAAAATCCTCGAAGTCTTCATCTCACAGGAAGAGCAGCTCCAAGAAGGCTCGGGCATTCATTGGCAAGGAAATGGACTCTGAAGCTGAATCTGAGGAACATGAGGAAGAGGAGGCGTCTGAAGAATCCGAATCTGGTGTGGCGAGTCTGGCCTTCGCTACTGCTTTCGTTAGCAAGTCCATCTTCAACACTGAAGAAACTAACCCCACTGACAAGCCTGATGAAGATAAGGATGACTACGCTCCCACCTATTGCTTCATGGCAAAAGGTGCAAAGGTACTCAAATACACCTCCTCTGAATCTAGTGAAAATGAATCTGATGAGGATCTCAAGCCCAGCTACTCTAAACTTGCTAAGATTGCTGTAAAACAACAAAGGGCTTTTGAAAAGGTTCAAAACATGCTAGACAAAAGTGATGATATGTTGGGTGAAGAAATGGATCGCACTAAAGCCCTGACTGAAAATCTTCAGAGACTTCAGTCTAGGTTTGATAACCTTCAAAGTCATCATAACACTCTCTTATCTGATCATGAGAAACTTTCTTATCAATTTCTTCAAAGAAAGCAAGATCTTGAGAATCTAAGAGTGAGTTATGAAGATCTTTAGAAGGAGCGCGATTCATTACTAGCTCAACCAATAAGCGCTTCTCAAGAAGAATTTGTTCCTCCATGCTTAAAGTGCATTGAACGTGAATCTGCTAATTCTTCACCTGAATGTTCTAATGCTTCAACTGTTACAAATTCTTCACCTGCCTATGTTATCACTAATTCCTCATCTGAGGACATTGCTAGTATCACTGACGATGCAGGGCTGAAGGAATTGTACATGACAGGCATGTACAAAAGCCTCAAAGGGCATCGGATTCTTTGTGATGTGCTTAAAAAGCAGATCCTCAACAGAAACCCTAGGAAAGAGGGTATCGCCTTTGAGAGGAAACTTAATGCTGATGGAACATATTGGAAGCCTGAGCAGTACCCCAAAACCTCATGGGTTGCTGCAAAGGGACCTCCAGTTGATCCATCTAACTTATCTGGCTTTACATGTGAATCTCCTCATCCTTCTGATGAGTCATTTGACTCCAACTATATACTGTTGAAAAATCAGAATGGTGAAGTATTTGCTAGATATGTTGGCACTAACTGCAGGAACGGTTCTCCTATGAAGAAAATCTGGGTTCCCAAGAAGTGCCTTGAAAGTCTTCAGGTGAATGTCCTCATGACACCACCAGTGAAGAACAGGAACCCCAGATCAAATTCTTCATATGGATCAAATTCCTCAAATGGATCAAAGTCCTCATATGATTATCATCATGCTAACAACTCTGTTTTGCAGGGTAGAGCTAAGGGCTATGAATATGTGCATTATTCTTCAAACCATTATGTTCATAAGTCCTCGAAGAATTTCTCTGCTTATTCATATGCTTACCCTAACCCCTCTTATGTGAAACGAAATGGTTCGGCTTCTATGCCACCATTCTCGTATGGTGCTCGCAGAGTGATGAACTCTTTGACACCCTTCAGATGTGGGTGGTGAAGAAAAAGAACTAATCTCTTCTGCAGGGTCAGGTCTCTAGACGTGCCTTAACGTTTGAAGAATTTGCTGGGGACCTGACAAAATTGCCTGAAAGGACGCAGGCGAATCATGATGAAATAAACTTTCATTTCACACGTCCTCCTACTGCTATATCTGTTTACTGCTTGATGAAATTCATCTGATGAACTTGATATCATATTCTTCATTGATGAAGCATATGAGATTGTAAGTTACACTAATTCATCTGCAGGATGATCAACCCAAAACCACTGAATGGGTCCTCGATAGTGGATGTACAAATCACATGACTGGTGACAAGAATCTTTTGATGGATGCTTCCTTATCACCGTCACATCTGAAGCATATCATCTTTGCTGACAAAGGCAAAAGTCAGGTATTGGGTCTTGGTAAGGTTGCGATCTCTAAGGATAAACACATGGACAAAGTCATGCTTGTTGAGTCCTTAGGATACAACCTCATGTCAGTCTCAATGCTTTGTGATCTTGATATGGTTGTTGTCTTTGGTAAGTATCGCTGTGTTGTGATTATGGAAGCTGACAATTCCAAAGTCTTCGAAGGCTTTAGGAGAGGAGATTTGTATATTGTTGATTTCTCTACAGGACCACAACCAACCATGTGTCTACTTGCGAAAGCTTTAGAAGGCTGGCTATGGCATCGACGACTTGGTCACGCAGGCATGAGGAATTTGCACACGCTTGTGAAGAAGAAGCATGTCATTGGCATTGAGAATGTCAAATTCCTCAAGGATCACTTATGCGGAGCCTGTGAAGCTGGAAAAATGACCAAGGCCAAGCATCCAGCAAAGACTATCATGACCACTACTCGTCCATTCGAATTGCTTCACATGGACCTCTTCGGACCTAATCATTACTCAGCAGTCACTAATGATGCATCTCTATATGGTTTTGTCATTGTTGATGATTACTCTCGATATACTTGGGTACACATTGTTACTTACAAACATGAAGTGCAGGAAGTCTTCAAACGTTTCTCCTCAAGGGCTTCAACCAAATTTGGTGTGAAGATCAAGCACATCAGAAGTGACAATGGAACTGAGTTCAAGAATTCCGGTCTTGATGACTATCTTGATGAACTTGGTATTACTCATGAGTTATCTGCTCCCTATACTCCTCAGCAAAATGGTGTCATGGAGCGCAAGAACAGAACTCTTGTTGAGATGGCTCGCACTATGCTTGATGAATACAAAACGCCTCATCATTTTTGGATTGATGCAATTGATACTGCGTGCCACATCATAAACAGAGTATATCTTCACAAATTCTTCAAGAAGACGGCCTATGAACTCCTCACTAACAAGAAACCCAGTGTGAGTTATTTCAAAGTCTTCGGTGCTAAATTTTGGATTAGAGATCCTCACCACAATTCTAAATTTGCGCCGAAAGCACATGAAGGTTTTATGCTTGGTTACGGAAAGGACTCGCACACCTACAGAGTCTTCAACATTGTTCTTCACAAGATTGTTGACACTGTAGATGTGCGGTTCAATGAAACTAATGGCTCGCAAGGAGAGCACCTACCTTCTGTGTTAGATGAACTAGCACCTGAGGATTCTATCAAGTTCAAGGCAACTGAGGATGTCATTCCTACTGAAGAATTTGCTGAAGAATTCATTCCAGTTCATGAAGAACATCGAGCTGATACACCTGAAGAAAATGCTGAGGAAAATGGTGCTAAAGAAAATGCTGATCAAACTCCTCAGCGACAACCAGCTCATCCTCGCGTTGCAAAAGAAGTGCAAGTGGAGAAGATCATCGATGACATTAGAGCACCAGGTCCTCTCACACGCTCAAAAGCTTCACATTTATCTAACTTTTGTGGGCACTATGCTTTTGTCTCTATCACAGAGCCCACTAAGGTAGATGAAGCATTTTTGGAGCCGGAGTGGATTCAGGCTATGCAAGAAGAATTACATCAGTTCGAGCTCAACAATGTCTGGGAACTGGTCAAACGTCCAGATCCTCGCAAGCATAATATCATTGGCACAAAGTGGATCTACCGCAACAAGCAAGATGAAAATGGCCTTGTGGTGAGGAATAAGGCACGACTGGTAGCTCAAGGCTACACACAGGTTGAAGGAATTGATTTCGATGAAACTTTTGCACCTGTTGCTAGAATTGAGGCTATTCGCATATTACTTGCTTATGCTAACCATCATGATATCATCTTATATCAAATGGATGTGAAAAGTGCATTCCTCAATGGTAAGCTTGAGGAAGAAGTATATGTTGCTCAACCCCCAGGTTTTGAAGATCCAAAGAATCCTGACAAAGTCTTCAGACTTAATAAGGCCCTCTATGGCCTCAAGCAAGCCCCTCGGGCGTGGTATGATACATTGAAGGAATTCTTCGTGAAGAATGGCTTCACACCCGGTTCACTCGACCCTACTCTCTTTACTAAATCTTATGATGGTGAACTATTTGTTTGCCAAATATATGTTGATGATATTATCTTTGGCTGTACTGACCAACGTTATAGTGATGAATGTGCCTATATGATGAGTGAAGAATATCAAATGTTGATGATGGGAGAGTTGAAATTCTTCTTAGGTCTTCAAATTCGTCAACAGCGCAATGGCATATTCATATCTCAGGAGAAATACCTCAAAGATGTACTGAGGAAATTCGGCATGCAAGATTGCAAAGGCGTCAAAATTCCTATGCCCACAAATGGCCATCTATGCACTGATGAAAATGGTATTGACTTCGATCACAAGGTATACCGCTCCATGATTGGTTCTTTATTGTACTTATGTGCATCTAGGCCAGACATAATGCTTAGTGTTTGCATGTGTGCCCGATTTCAAGCTGCACCGAAGGAATCACACCATAAGGCTGTGAAGCATATTCTTCGATATCTAGCTCACACACCAACACTAGGATTATGGTACCCCAAGGGCTCTGCTTTTGATCTCATTTGATATTTTGACTCTGACTATGCTGGTGATCATGTGGACCGCAAGTCAACTTCTGGCACTTGTCATTTCCTCGGACGATCTTTGGTCTGTTGGTCCTCGAAGAAACAGAACTGCGTATCACTATCCACTGCGGAAGCTGAATACATTGCTGCTGGCTCTTGCTGTGCTCAACTGCTTTGGATGAAGCAAACACTCAAGGACTATGGCGTCAACGTGAAGAATGTGCCTCTCCTCTACGACAATGAGAGTGCCATCAAGATTGCTCACAACCCAGTTCAGCACTCGAAGACAAAGCACATTCAGATTCGTCATCATTTTCTTCGTGATCATGTGTTGAAGGGGGACATCTCCATCGAGCACGTGAAGACTGAAGAACAGCTAGCTGATATCTTCACTAAGCCCTTGGATGAGAAGAGATTTAGCAAGTTGCGGTGTGAGCTAAATATCTTAGAATCTTTGAATGTTCTTTGAAATGGACACACGTCCTAACACTTATGCAAAATTGATGACTTAGATGTGCAACACATGAAGAAACGTTTTTCTTCAATCAATGAAGAATAACACTCTAAGTGTGAAGAAATTAATGAAGAATTTGATTCTCAGAACCCTACGACAATTGTACGCGGTGCCTGAAATCATCATTCTTATACGGTGGGTCACGCCACCACCAAAGTTGAAAATCTTCAAATTGAGTTTTTCCTCAGTTTTGAAATTCTTCAGTTTTTCAAATTCTTCAACTTTGCAAAATCTTCACTGTCTCCTTCGTTTTTCTTCATTGTCTATATATATATATATGAGTTTATGTCCTCTACAGCATTCACTTATAGCTATTTCTACAAGTTGCTTTTTCTGCTAAGTGAATGTGATCGGACCCTTCCCCCCTCTATGCTATACTCAACCCAATCTATTCACAAATTCTACATATGCGTTCTATTTGAAACTCGTTCAAAATCTTCACTGTGTCCTTGTCAGCTGAAGAAATTGCGAACGAAACTTTAAAACAAATCTTATCCAAATTTTCGGTTTTGCCGCTCAAACCGTTCCGCATCCCATGATGCATTATTTTACTCACCCATGATCGTACACGATCTCCACTACACAGTACGTGGGTGACACATGTCGTAAGAAGGAGAATGGTCAGGGGCACGTTCGTCCTAAATCTTCGGGCGAACCGTTTTTCACTGCCTCTATAAATACCCCTCTCTCCATCCTCACTTCTTTTACTCCGCTCGATCGCTACTCCCTCACTCGAGCTCCTCAAACCCTAGCGCCGCCGCTACTCCATCATCGCCGGTGAGGAAGAGCTTCGCTACCTCGACCTCATCGCCGTCGTACTCACGCCGACCGCGGAAATCTTCACTCCGCCGCGGCCGTAGCTGTCTTCCTCTGCCAAGTTAGGGCGTGGGAGATCTAAACTGACGAGCTTCACATCTGTTCTTCTCAGTTCGTCGTGTTCTTCACTTCGGGTAATTAAAAGTTACTTTTATTACTCACTTTGATTCTCAAACTTTCCTGAAAATCTTCAAAGGTTTTTATTCTTCAAATCTTCACACATAGGAACACCTCACACATCATATGATCTTGAACTGTTTCTCTAAGCAATCATTTTCTTCAAGATTCCCTAATTGTGTGGATCTTCGATCTGTACAACTCTGGAACCTAAGACAAGAACGCTTAGTGAAATTCCTCAAGGTTCATCTGGTCAAATTCCTCAAAACTTGTTCTTTTTGAAAAACCTCCTCAGAACGCATATGACCTCTCCGAATTCCTCGCACCTGTACTCTATTCACAGGTACTCATGTCTGCTGCTGAATCACTAGGTTCTCATCAACTTAACTCATTTGCAGCGTTCCTCGAAGAAAAACTGCATAGTTCTTCAGAGAACTCGATTGTTCAAATTCCTCAACTGAAGAATATGGCAGACGGTAAGAAGCCGCAGAAAGGAGGAAAGAAACCTGAGGTTATGACTGTATTTGAAATCCCTGAGGAAAGTTATGCTGACTATTGCACACCTGATGAAGCAAAATTTGGCAAAGAAAACAAAAATCAGCGTAAGGTACACATTTAGAGGATTGAACGGAGATGGGCAAGGGAATGGAGGGAATAGAGATATGTGACTCCAAAGTACATGAGGAAATTCGCCCTCAATCCTCCATGCCCAAGAGCTCCATTGGCACCTGGCCAAGTAGCTGACCCCACAAGCATCAAACGTGGTGAGGACTTTCCTGAAGAATGGGCTAAGCGCCAAGCTAAATTGGCAAGACAAGCCAAGGAGGCAGTGAAGAAATTCAATGAGGATTCTGCCACTGCTACTACTACTGAGGCCTCGGTCAAACCGAGGAAATCCATGCCAAAGAAGCCTGCTCGTAAGCCAAGTGCTTCACCAACAGTGCCCTCACGGCAAATTCCTCACACTGCTACAGCTCCACCAAAGTCCTCAACAGCTCCTTCAAAGTCCTCAACTCCTGTGCATCTGGCTACATGTCAAAGGACTGCTGGTTTCTCGATTGCCTCTGGTGTTTCAGCAAGTTCCTCAGCTGCACCAATTTCCTCATCAGGCCCCACACTGTTGAAGACCAAAGCAACAGCTGGACGAGGTCCTCGGCCAAGTCTAAAGGAGAAACAGGTCGCATTCCATGTGCCTTCTGATGATGAATTTGCAGAAATCATCAGAGACAGACAGGTGAAGGCCGCTAAAGCCAAAGGCACATCTGTGCCACTGCTGTTGGATCCAAGGAAAATCCTCGATTATATTGATCTCTGGCACAAGGATCCAAACACCCCAATGCCTGATTTTCATCTGACCCCTGGACAAAGTCATATGTTGACCCATTTCATCACTGAAGAGAAATGGAAGTTTGAAAAGACAAGAGAGATCAGGAAAGCTCAATACAGAAAGGAGAAGCTCCTGAAGAAAAACGTTGTCAGAATGACACCTGAGGAACTTCTCCAGGCTCAGTCTGAAATTCAGGCCCTCAGCAAAGACATTGATGCCTACTATGCTGATTGGCAAGGAGCTAAGGTAAGATTCGTCAATCTGACGAAGAAATTCACAAATGTTGCAGCCCCATCGCAACAAGAAAATCTTCAGGCTGCAGACTCTGCTGAAGAACATGCCAGCACCGCTGATGACTTTCAGCCTGCTGAAGAAAATGCTCGTTCCAGGGCTGGTGAAGAAATTCCAGCTGCTGAAGAAATTGCCAGGGCATCCACTAGTGGTGCGCCTGAAGAAACTGAACAAGTCAGGGCAACTGCATCAGTTGCACCTGAGGAAATTCATCCAGATTCCTCAGCTCCTCCTGTGCCCACACCAACTCCAATTCTTCCATCTGCTTCTGATGTGAAGAAGACCAAGGCTGCAGAGTGAGCTGTAGTGAAGAAAAGGAAGGCATCAGCTGCGTTAAACTCTTCGGCTGCGAAGAAAATGAAGCCAATCACCAGCTCACTCGAAAATCCAATTGATGCTGTTCCGATTTCCTCCACGCCATCAAAGGACCTTGTTCCTTTTGGAGAAGACTATGAGATCCCAAGCGGATCTGATGAGGAAAATCATTCTGCTGCTTCGTCAGAGCAGATTGATGAAGAAATTGAAGTGGAAGCAATCCCTTCAACCCCAATCATTTCCTCGCCTATGCCTCAGTTCACAGCTGAAGAGGCCGGTGTTAAGGAACTTGAAGAAGATGTGGATATTGGAAGCACAACGCCAGTTATGAACGATGACTTTTGGGAAAGTCAGCATCCAAATTCTCCACTCTTCACCCAATCCAACAGATACCTCAGTCCCCTGCTCCAACTGTTCAAATGGGCTCTGAAGAAACTCATCCCACTTCATCTTTCCATGAAGAAGTTCCAGCCACTAGTGCTGATGAACCTGCTGCTGCTGATCCTCAGACTGCACCTGTTGAGGAACAAGAAATTCCTCAGCCTGAAGAACCTGAGCTCGCGATTCCTGAGGTGGTGATGCAACTCACTGACACCCCTCTGCCAAAGCCAAAGAATCCGTTCTCAAGCAAACAGAAGTTCAAGGCTGAAGATTTCTTTGCCGAGCACGTATTCTTCACTGATTATAATCCATATGATTCTGCTCGCATAAGGAAGAGGCGTTTCTGGACTGCCAGCCAAGCCAATTTCTATTCCTCAGTGCTCTTCAACAAAGACAAAGTCTTCGATCATGCACATATTCCTTATGTGGACATGGAGTCTCTGCCCGGCTTTGAGCTAGTCCTCAGTGTTCTTCATGACGCAGGACTTTTCTGCATTGATATCTGTGACTGGAATGAAGAACTCATTCTTCAATTCTATGCAACTCTGCACATCATCGGAGACGCTGAAGACGTGAACTCATGGATATTAGACTGGATGTCTGAAAATACTCACTACAAGGCACCAGCAACTGAATTGCTTCGTGCTTTACCACTCAGTCCTCCACTTGATGGTGCTCGTTGTATCTACAACGAACCAGAACTTTCAAATCACTATATGCAAGTGCTGATGAAGCCTTTGAAGCCAAGGCAGGCCCCAAGAACCAAATTCCTCGTCAAGGAATTATTGTATGTGCCTCGGACTATCTATCAAATTCTGACGAAGACAATGAGTCCTATCAAAGGCCATGACTCAAATGATGAAGAAGTCGTTGGCATCATGAAGAATATGCTTTTCAACATCATTCATGGCGTTCCCGTCAACTTCCATGATTTCTTCATGAGTACTCTGGCCAATATTGCTATGTCACTATTCGAGCTGAAGCCCTATGCTCCTTCGATTATGAGATTCATCAGGGCAAGATCTTCAGTGAATTACAAAGCTGACACTCCAAACCACGGTAGCTACTTGCCTCCCATTGAAATCCTCAAACGGACAGTTTCATCAGCTAATGATAAAGGCAAGGCCGCTGCTGTGATCAATGAAGGCATTCGTCCATTGGATGGTCAATTTCACAAGGCTGCATCTTACTCTACCAATGCGATTCTGCCACACATGACTCTGCCGCAAATACCTCAGCCAAGCAAAATCCTCAAGCCACAGCTCCCAGGGTGATGACTGACCGTGAGTTACTCCTCAGTCTTCATCAGAAGGTTGATCGCAATCACAAATGGGTAAAGCGTCAGTTTGGTGCACTTCTTCACAATATGACCTCAACACACAATGCAGTGAAGAAGAACCAATACTACCTTCATGAAACCTTCAACCGCACCTGGGCTGTCCTCACTCATGTCTATAGCGTCGAAGAACTGAAGACTATGGGTCTCAAGGAAGAATTTGACTGGTCTGCACCTCCTCCGAAGAAATTAAAAAGGGTCAAAATTCCTCCACTGGTGGCCAGCTCTTATTCTTCATCGCGTGACACTGATGAGTATGAAGATTTGGACGACACTGCGACAGGCCCTGCTACAACAAACAACCCCGACAATGCTGGCGCTCCTGCATCGACTTGAAATTCTTCAGGGGCGTTAGTCCTCAGTTTCAATCCTTTTGGTCATTTGATGACAAAGGGGGAGAAATCTGAGTTAGTCTTCAAGCGGGTCTATATTAAGGGCATTTTTTTAAGTTACAACTCTCGTTCTTCTAAAACTTTTATTTGATCGAGTTGTAATCTTAAACCCGATGGTGCGCTGATACTTTTGTTGCATTATGCTTTGCATGCTTATTCCTCGTTAATGACACTGCACGCATGCTGAATCTCATCAGGCACCATATTTCATCATGCATTTCAAATTCTTCATATTATATATCAAATGCGTGTATGAATTACAAGATATAGGGGGAGATCTCCATGATTCAACTCTTCAAATGTGCATTGCCTCAAAAGCAAATTCCTCACTATGCACATCTTCAGGGGGAGTTCTTCTATATCTTGAAATCAAATTCCTCAATATCAGTGTATACACTTCATATGTTTATCCCCGTTGAAAACTTAACCTATGTTGTCATCAATCACCAAAAAGGGGGAGATTGTAAGTGCATCTAGTGCCCCTTAGTGATTTTGGTGTATTGAAGACTTATAGGTTAAGGGACTAATGCGTTTGTGAGTGTACACATGTCTATAAGTCTATGAGGAGTTTGATATTTACAGAGAAAGTCGACCCCTAAAAATGAAGTTCTTCAACTGAAGACTTTGATATTCTGAAGACTTTGAAAGTGAAGAAATTGGTGTGACCTTGAAGACTTGGTATTCATTTGTGGAACATGAAGCGTGAAGACTTTTGTTTTCGTAGTTTCATTTTCTCTTTCTTGAGTCATAGGAAACACCGTACTGTTAAAGGGGGTCGAGGAAATACTAAGGAAAAATTTCCATGTGATGCTCAACTCAAAATCCTACACCTACCAATCCCTTCGAGTGAAGCCTTTGGAAATCTCATACAGTTCAGTCACTTTCTTCAGTGACAGAGACGAAGTTCTTCTGGTCGCTGATGAATTTGTTCTGACTGAGGAGTTAGGAATTCGTTAGTGCGAATTACCTACACAGTGAGGAACATGATAGCCCTGAGGAATTTGAGAGTCAAATTTCCGACCATTGCTGTGCTGCGCGCCAGCTGTCCCAAAATATCTTATCCACCTAACGGTCATATCATTGAGGGGCATTTATGTCTTATCATGTCGGGCTGCTCCCTAGGCTATAAATAGCCGCCCCCTACAACCACTAGCTGGTTGGCTGCTCCGAGAGAACTTGACACTTGTCATTTGAGAGCAACCCATCCTCTGAGGACTTTGAGTGAAAATCATCGAGTGAGGAAAACCCAAAACCAAACCCCTACAAACCCAAGTGATTGAGCATCACTGAAGAAATTGATCCCGCGTGGATCCAACGCTTGTTACCTTTGAAGACTGTGCTTCTTCCAGACGGTTAGGCGTCAAGGTCTAGAGCATCCAAAAGGAATTGTGGATCGCCGAGTGACCAAGTTTGTGAAGGTTTGGAAGTCGCCTGAAGACTTACCACGAGTGATTGGACGAGATCTGTGTGATCTTAGTTCAAGGAGAATACGGTGAGGACTGGGTGTCGTGAGCTGCGTGCTCAGCGACTGGGTGTCCGGGACTGTGTGTCCTCGAGTTTAAATACTCAACCACTCCAACCAGACGTACAACTGAGACATCAGTTGGAACTGGTCTACCAAATCATTGTCTTCACCAACCTAACTGGTTCTATTTCCTCAACCCTTTCATTTCCTCATTACTGTGTTGAGTGTTTGTTCATATCTGTGTTTGAAGACTTTGACTGAAGACTTCCTCAATTTCCTCAGTTCAATTTCTTTAGTCTGTTTGTCTTCATCTTGTGTTATCCTGTGATTACGCTTTCTGTACTCTGTGCTAGTCTTCATTTCATCATGATGACCATGCTTGTATTCTGTTATGCTTATTTCTGAGTACTTATTCCGCTGCTAATAGTTCTTCGCTAAGGAATTTCCTCACCGGCAAATTCCTCAGTGAAAAATTCATAAAAATTGCCTATTCACCCCGCCTCTAGTCGACATAACGCACTTTCACAAGTATGGAACTTTTATTGGTAAAGGCTATGAGTCAGGAGGCCTGTCCCATTTATCCTTATTAGATGTTTGTAATAAAGTTGTTAATCATGTTTTCAATAATAGTGAATCAAATGTGTGGCATTCACGTCTCTGTCATGTTAACTTTAGTTTCATGCCGCGACTAGCCAAGTTGAACCTAATCCCTAGTTTCACCACTATCAAGGGATCTAAGTGTCAAGTTTGTGTGCAAGCTAACCAACCTCGTAAGTCTCATACGACTTCAGAAACAAGAAATCTTGCGCCACCTGAACTCATACATTCAGATCTTTGTGAAATGAATGGTTTTTTGACAAAAGGTGGAAAGAAATATTTCATGATGTTAATTTGATGACTCCACTAGATACTGTCAAGTGTATCTTTTGAAGTCAAAAGATGAGGCTTTGAACTTTTTCAAGATCTATAAAGCTGATGTGGAAAACCAACTTGATCGTAAAACGAAGAGGCTTAGGTCTGATCGTGGTGGAGAGTATTTTTCAAATGAATTTGAATCTTTTTGTGTGGAACATGGTATAATCCATGAGAGGAAGCCTCCATATTCACCTCAATCAAATGGGTAGCCGAAAGAAAGAACCATGCTCTAACTGATTTGGTTAACGCCATATTAGACACATCAGGTCTCTCCAAGGCATGGTGGATGGAGGCGATATTGACTGCATGTTATGTCCTAAACCGAGTTCCCACAAAGAACAAAGATATAACTCCACTCGAGGAATGGGAGAAGAAAAGCTTGAAAGTCTTTTACTTATGAACTTGGGGATGCTTGGCGAAAGTCTTTTCCTCGTGTATACTTTTCATAGCATTGGTTAAAGATTCCTGATTGTAAAATCTGAGGTACCAGACATGCATGTTGGTACAATCATGGACTTGAATGATGCGACTTTCTTTGAAGATATCTTTCCCATGAAGGATATGGGTAGCTCATAAAATCAGGAGTTGCCTAGTTTATCGAGTTGGGATGTAGTTACAATTTTTGAACCTACTACTCTGATGCAACACCTTGAAGATCTTGTGGAGGATAATGGTGAGACTCCTAAAAGGAGCAAGAAATAGAGGACTGCATAGTCCTTTTGGTGATGATTTTCTTATGTATATCATAGATGACACTCCCAGTTCCATTTCAGAGTGTTGGAAGGACGCGGTTCATAGTGAGTTGGATTCCATCGTGGCAAATGAAACTTGGGAGATCACTGATTGTCCTTATGGGTGCAAGTGGGTATTCAAGAATAAGCTTAGGCTTGATGGTACTATTGAGAAGTAGAAGGCACGACTCGTGGCCAAGGGTTATATCCAAAAGGAATGTGGAGACTTCTTTGATACTTACTCACCTCTGGCTCGACTGGCCACTATTAGAGTAGGACTTTCACTAGCTGCCTCACATGGTCTTCTCATTCATCAAATGGATGTTAATATATCTTTCCTAAATCGAGAGTTGGACGAGGAAACTTATATGCAACAACCATATGGGTTTGTAGTAGATGGTGAGGAAGGAAAAGTGTGCAAGTTACTGAAGTGTTTGTATGGATGCTACCTCTTGAGCACTGCGTTGATTTTCCCTTGAAGAGGAAAGGGTGATAAAGCAAAGTAGCTTAAGTATTTCCCTCAGTTGTTGAGAACCAAGGTATCAATCCAGTAGGAGGCTCCACAGAAGTCCCTCGTACCTACACAAACAAACAAGAACCTCGCAGCCAACGCGATAAAGGGTTGTCAATCCCTTCACGGTAACTCGCGTAAGTGAGATCTGATAGAGATAATAAGATAAGATAAATAGTTTTGGTATTTTTATGATATAGAATGAAAAGTAAAGATGCAAATAAAAGTAGATTGGAAACTTATATGATAAAAGATAGACCCAGGGGCCATAGGTTTCACTAGCGGCTTCTCTCAAGATAGCATAATTATTACAGCGGGTGAACAAATTACTGTCGAGCAATTGATAGAAAAGTGCATAGTTATGAGAATATCTAGGCATGATCATGTATTTAGGCATCACGTCTGCAACAAGTAGATCGAAACGATTCTACATCTACTACTATTACTCCACACATCGACCGACTCCTGCCTACATCTAGAGTATTAAGTTCATGAGAACAGAGTAACGCATTAAGAAAGATGACATGATGTAGAAGGGTAAACTCAAGCAATACGATATAAACCCCATCTTTTTATCCTCGATGGAAACAATAAAATATGTGCCTTGCTGCCCCTGCTGTCACTGGGAAAGGACACCGCAAGATTGAACCCAAAGCTAAGCACTTCTCCCGTTGTAAGAAAGATCAATCTAGTAGGCCAAACCAAACTGATAATTCGAAGAGACTTACAAAGATAACCAATCACACATAAAAGAATTCAGAGGAGATTCAATTATTTCTCAAAGATAAACTTGATCATAAACCCACAATTCATTGGATCTCGACAAACACACCGCAAAAAGAGTTACATCGAATAGATCTCCAAGAATATCGAGGAGAACTTGGTATTGAGATTCAAAGAGAGAGAAGAAGCCATGTAGCTAATAACTATGGACCCGAAGGTCTGTGCTAAACTACTCACAACTCATCGGGGAGGCCTTGGAGATGATGTAGAGGCCCTCCATGGTCGATTCCCCCTCCCGCGGAGCACCGGCGAAGGCTCCAAGATGGGATCTCGCGGATACAGAAGGTTGCGACTGTGGAAATAGTTTTTCGTGGTGCTCCTGGATGTTTTCAGGGTACGGGAGTATATATAGGAGAAAGAAGTAGGTTGGTTGAGCCACTAGGGGCCCGCGAGAGTGGGGGGCGTGCCTACCCCCCTAGGGCACGCCCTCCTGCCTTGTGGGCACCTCGGCTGCTTCTTGACGCCCACTCGAAGTCTCCTGGATTGTGTTTGTTCCAAAAAGATCGTTCCCGAAGGTTTCATTCCGTTTGGACTCCGTTTGATATTCCTTTTCTTCGAAACACTGAAATAGGCAAAACAATAGCAATTCTGGCTGGGCCTCCGGTTAGTAGGTCAGTCCCAAAAATGATATAAAAGTGTAAAGTAAAGCCCATAAACATCCAAAACGGGTAATATAATAGCATGGAACGATAAAAAATTATAGATATGTTGGAGACGTATCAAGCATCCCTAAGCTTAATTCCTGCTCGTCCTCGAGTAGGTAAATGATAAAAACAACATTTTTGATGTGGAATGCTACCTAGCATATTTCTCAATGTAATTTTCTTTATTGTGGCATGAACGTTCAGATCCAAATGATTCAAAATAAAAGTTCAAATTGACATAAGAGTAATAATACTTCAAGCATACTAACAAAGCAATCATGTCTTCTCAAAATAATGTGGCTAAAGAAAGCTATCCGTACAAAATCATATAGTCTGGCTATGCTCTATCTTCATCACACAAAGTATATAATCATGCACAACCCCGATGACAAGCCAAGAAATTGTTTCATACTTTAGTATTCTCAACCTTTTTCAACTTTCACGCAATACATGAGCGTGAGCCATGTCCATAGCACTATACGTGCAATAGAATGGTGGTTGTGGAGAAGACAAAAAGGGAGAAGATAGTCTCACATCAACTAGGCGTATCAACGGGCTATGGAGATGCCCATTAATAGATATCAATGTGAGTGAGTAGGGATTGCCATGCAACGGATGCACTAGAGCTATAAGTGTATGAAAGCTCAACAAAAGAAACTAAGTGGGTGTGCATACAACTTGCTTGCTCACAAAGACCTAGGGCATTTTGAGGAAGCCCATCATTGGAATATACAAGCCAAGTTCTATAATGAAAAATTCCCACTAGTATATGAAAGTGACAACATAGGAGACTCTCTATCATGAAGATCATGGTGCTACTTTGAAGCACAAGTGTGGAAAAAAGATAGTAACATTGTCCCTTCTCTCTTTTTCTCATTTTTTATTTCTCATTTTTTATTTATTTGGTGGGCTTCTTTGGCCTTTTTTATTATTATTTGGGCTTCTTTGGCCTATTTTTTTTTAAAATTCCGAAGTATCATCCCCTCATAGTCTCCATCATCCTTTCCTCACTTGGGACAATGCTCTAATAATGAAGATCATCACCCTTTTATTTACTTACAACTCAAGAATTACAACTCAATACTTAGAACAAAATATGACTCTACGTGAATGCTTCCGGCGGTGTACCGGGATATGCAATGAATCCAGAGTGACATGTATGAAAGAATTATGAAGGTGGCCTTGCCACAAATACGATGTCAACTACATGATCATGCACAGAGCAATATGACAATGATGGAGCGTGTCATAATAAACGGAACAGTGGAAAGTTGCATGGCCATATATCTCGGAATGGCTATGGAAATGCCATAATAGGGAGGTATGCTTGCTGTTTTGAGGAAGGTATATGGTGGGTGTATGGTATCGGGGAAAGTTGCGGGGCACAAGAGAGGCTAGCAATGGTGGAAGGGTGAGAGTGCGCATAATCCATGGACTCAACATTAGTCATAAAGAACTCATATACTTATTGCAAAAATCTACAAGTCATTGAAAACAAAGTACTACGCGCACGCTCCTAGGGGGATAGATTGGTAGGAAAAGACCATCGCTCGTCCCCGATCGCCGCTCATAAGGAAGACAATCAATAAATAAATCATGCTCCAACTTCATCAGAAAGCGGATCACCATACGTGCATGCTATGGGAATCACAAACTTCAACACAAGTATTCCTCAAATTAATTATTACTCCACTAGCATTACTCTAATATCACCATCCTCATATGTCAAAACAATTATAAAGCATCAAATTGATCATAGCATCCAATTCGCTTTCTATGATAGTTTTTATTATACCCAACTTGGATGCCCATCATTCTAGGACCAAATTTATAACCATAGCAAATACCATGCTGTTCTAAAAGACTCTCAAAATGATATAAGTGAATCATGGGAGATCAGCAATTTCTACAAAATTAAACCACCGCCGTGCTCTAAAAGATATAAGTGAAGCACTAGAGGAAAAATTATCTAGCTCAAAAGATATAAGTGAAGCACATAGAGTATTCTAATAAAGTCCAAATCTAGTGTGTCTCTCCCAAAAGGTGTGTACAACAAGCATAATTTTGGTAAACTAAAAAAGCAAAGACTCATATCATACAAGACGCTCCAAGCAAAACACATATCGTGTGGTGAATAAAAATATAGCTCCAAGTAAAGTTACCGATAGAGGAAGACGAAAGAGGGGATGCTTTCCGGGGCATCCGCAAGATTAGGCTTTTGGTTGTACTTGAATACCTTGGGGTGCCATGGGCATTCACAATCTTAGGCTCTTGCCACTCCTTATTCCATAGTCCATCAAATCTTTACCCAAACTTGAAAACTTCACAACACAAAACTCAACAGGAAATCTCATAAGCTCCGTTAGTGCAAGAAAGAAAAACCACCACATAAAGTACTGTAATGAACTCATTATTTATTTATATTGGTGTTAACCCTACTGTATTCCAACTTCTCCATGGTTCATACCCCCCGATATTAGCGATAGATGCATCAAAATAAGCAAACAACACACGAAAAACAGATTCTGTCAAAAACAGAACAGTCTGTAGCAGTCTGTAACTTTCGGATACTTATGGAACTCTGAAAATACTACCAAAATATGAAGTCCTGGTAAATTTGTCTATTGATATACTGCAAAAAGAATCAACTAAAAATAAGGTTCCTGTGATTTATTAAAATTATTCTCGTGCGCACAAAAGTTTCTGTTTTTCAGCAGAATCGAATTAACTATCACCATAGGTTATCCTATAGGTTCTACTTGGCAGAAACACTAATTAAAACATAAAAACACATATAAAAAGAGGCTAGATGAATTATTTAATAATAAACAGAAGCAAAAATTAAAGAACAAGAATAGAATTGGGTTGCCTCCCAACAAGCGCTATCGTTTAACGCCCCTAGCTAGGCATTGATAATTTTAATGATGCTCACATGAAAGACAAGAATTGAAGTGCAAAGAGAGCATCATGGAACACGTGACAAACACATCTAAGTCTAACATACTTCCTATGCATAGGCATCTTATATGCAAACAAAATATCATAGCAAGCAAAAACTAACATATGCAAGGAAGCGGAAAGAAACAATAGAAATCTCAACATGACGAGAGGTAATTTAGTAAGATAAAAATTTCTACAACCATATTTTCCTCTCATAATAATTACATGTGGGATCATAAGAAAATTCAACAAAATAGCCATCACATAAAATATTTTCAACATGATCCAAATGCATGCAAAATTGACACTCTTCCAAAATAGTGGGATTAACATTAACTAAAGCCATGACCTCTCCAAATCCACTTTTATAAAAAATATCATAAGATTGAACATACTCCAAATATGTGGGATATAAAGTTGACACTCTTCCAAACCCACTTTCAATATTATTTCAAACACTATTATCAATCTCATATTCATCACGGGGCTTAAATAAATTTTCAAGATCATAAGAAGAATCACCCCAATCATGATCGTTGCAACAAGTAGTAGACATAGAAAAACAAGCATCCCCAAGCTTAGGGTTTTGCATATTATTAGCACAATTGACATCAAGAGAATTTATAGTAACATCATTGCAATCATGCTTTTCATTGAAGGAACTACCAAGTATGGGTGCAATAGCAACGATCTCATATTTAACATAAAGAACTATAGCAAATTCATCATCAAAAATATTGGCATCATGGCCACAAGAATAGCAAGCATCATGCTCATCAAGGGACATTTCAATCAAATCATCGGAATCATTATCTATAGATTCATGCATATGATTATTTTCTTCCAAAGAAACAATCATTCTCTCAATAAATTATTTGACATAGACATTATGAGCATAGTTTTCATAGCAGTATTTAAGTATGTCAAAATTTTCAGATTTGTAGAGAGTAATATCATACTTTTCAATCAAAGAAGCAACTTCATAAGCACCCTTAAAAGCAACAAATTCTTCAATTTGTTTGATATCATAGTAACTATAAACACCCTTTGCATAGGAAGATAAGATTTCATTATCATTAAACTCACATAAGTAGGGAAGGTGGTTTTTAGGGTTCTTAGAGCAACAAGTAAAATCATAAATTTCACAAAGATTCCAAGCATAACAGAACAATCTGTTTACTTGATCCCATAAGAGTCTCCCTTTTTCAGAAAAACTGTGAACCACAAAATGAGCATGCTCATCTAAATATTTCCCATCAACTAAGCTAGTTGGGGTTTCAGCACGAGCGCATAAGGATCGAAGATGATCCAAGTAGAACACTTTAAGTGGATCCATATCAATAGATTTTTAGCAAGCAAAGATGCAAGCAAATGGAAGGCACGTGGAAACACAAACAAAAAGACATACGGGAAGAAGGCGAAGAAAATGAAAAGGTGAAGTGGGGGAGAGGAAAACGAGAGGCAAATGGCAAATAATGTAATGTAGGGGAGATGAGTTTGTGATGGGTACTTGGTATGTCTTGACTTGAGCGAAGACCTCCCCGGCAACAGCGCCAGAAATCCTTCTTGCTACCTCTTGAGCACTGCATTGGTTTTCCCTTGAAGAGGAAAGGGTGATGCAACAAAGTAGTTGATAACCCACAAGTGTAGGGGATCGCAAAAGCTTTCGAGGGAAAAGCATTCAACCCAAATTTATTGATTCGACACAAGGGGAGCCAAAGAATATTCTTGAGTATTAGCAGTTGAGTTGTCAATTCAACCACACCTGGATAACTTAGTATCTACAGCAAAGTATTTAGTAGCAAAGTAGTATGATAATAAAGGTCACGGTAGCAAAAGTAATATTTTTGGGTTTTGTAGTGATTGTAACAATAGCATCGGAAAAGTAAATAAGCGAAACACAAGATGTGAAAAGCTCGTAGGCAATGGATCAGTGATGGATAACTATGTCAGATGCGATTCCTCATGTAATAGCTATAACATAGGGTGACATTGAACTAGCTCCAGTTCATCAATGTAATGTAGGCATGTATTCCGTAAATAGTGATGCGTGCTTATGGAAAAGAACTTGCATGCCATCTTTTGTCCTACCCTCCTGTGGCAGCGGGGTCCTAGCGGAAACTAAGGGATATTAAGGCCTCCTTTTAATAGAGAACCGGAACAAAGCATTAGCACATAGTGAATACATGAACTCCTCAAACTATGGTCATCACCAAGAAGTATCCCGATTATTGTCACTTCGGGGTTGTCGGATCATAACACATAATAGGTGACTATAGACTTGCAAGATAGGATCAAGAACACACATATATTCAACATAATAGGTTCAAATATGAAATCATGGCACTCGGGCCCTAGTGACAAGCATTAAGCATAGCAAAGTTATAGCAACATCAATCTCAGAACATAGTGGATACTAGGGATCTAACCCTAACAAAACTAACTTGATTACATGGTAAATCTCATCAAACCCATCACCATCCAACAAGCCTATGATGGAATTACTCACGCACGGCAGTCAGCATCATGAAATTGGTGATGGAGGATTGTTGATGATGACAACGGCGACGAATCTCCCTCGCGGAGCCCCGAACGGACTCTAGATCAGCCCTCCCGAGAGAGATTAGGGATTGGCGGCGGCTCCGTATCGTAAAACGTGATGAAAACTTTCTTCTGCGAGACGAAATATATGGAGTTGGAGTTGAGGTTGGCGGAGCCTCAGGGGGTCCACGAGACAGGGGGCGCGCCCAGGGGGGTGGGCGCGCCCCCCACCCTCGCGGACAGGGTGTGGGCCCTCTGGTCTTGATTCTTTCGCCAATATTTTTCATATTTTCCAAAAAGCGCGTCCATGGATTTCCAGGACATTCCGAGAACTTTTGTTTCGTACACATATAACAACATCATGGCAGTTCTGCTGAAAACAGCGTCAGTCTGGGTTAGTTTCATTCAAATCATGCAAGTTAGAGTCCAAAACAAGGGCAAAAGTGTTTGGCGAAGTAGATACGTTGGAGACGTATCAGTATCGTAAGTATTTACCTCAGTTGTTGAGAACCAAGGTATCAATCCAGTAGGAGGCTCCACAGAAGTCCCTCGTACCTACACAAACAAACAAGAACCTCGCAACCAACGTGATAAAGGGGTTGTCAATCCCTTCACGGTAACTCGTGAAAGTGAGATCTGATAGAGATAATAAGATAAGATAAATATTTTTGGTATTTTTATGATATAGATTGAAAAGTAAAGATGCAAACAAAAGTAGATTGGAAATTTATATGATAAAAGATAGACCCGGGGGCCATAAGTTTCACTAGTGGCTTCTCTCAAGATAACATAAGTATTACGGTGGGTGAACAAATTACTGTCGAGCAATTGATGGAAAAGTGCATAGTTATGAGAATATCTAGGCATGATCATGTATATAGGCATCATGTCCGCAACAAGTAGATCGAAACGATGCTGCATCTACTACTATTACTCCTCACATCGACCGACTCCTGCCTACATCTAGAGTATTAAGTTCATGAGAACAGAGTAACGCATTAAGCAAGATGACATGATGTAGAAGGATAAACTCAAGCAATATGATATAAACCCCATCTTTTTATGCTCGATGGTAACAATACAATACGTGCCGTGCTGCCCCTGCTGTCACTGGGAAAGGACACCGCAAGACTGAACCCAAAGCTAAGCACTTCTCCCATTGCAAGAAAGATCAATCTAGTAGGCCAAACCAAACTGATAATTCAAAGAGACTTGCAAAGATAACCAATCACACATAAATGAAATCAGAGGAGATTCAATTATTTCTCAAAGATCAACTTGATCATAAACCCACAATTCATCGGATCTCGACAAACACACTGCAAAAAGAGTTACAACGAATAGATCTCCAAGAAGATTGAGGAGAACTTAGTATTGAGATTCAAAGAGAGAGAAGAAGCCATCTAGCTAATAACTATGGACCCGAAGGTCTATGGTAAACTACTCACAACTCATCAGAGAGGCCTTGGAGATGATGTAGAGGCCCTCCATGGTTGATTCCCCCTCCAGCAGAGCACCGGCGAAAGCTCCAAGATGGGATCTCGCGAATACAGAAGGTTGCGGCGGTGGAAATAGTTTTTCGTGGTGCTCCTGGATGTTTTCAGGGTACAGGAGTATATATAGGAGCAAGAAGTAGGTCGGTTGAGCCACGAGGAGCCCATGAGGGTGGGCGGCGCGCCTACCCCCCTAGGGCGCGCCCTCCTACCTCGTGGCCACCTCGGCAGCTTCTTGACGTCCACTCCAAGTCTCCTGGATTGTGTTTGTTCCAAAAAGATCGCTCCCGAAGGTTTCATTCCGTTTGGACTCCGTTCGATATCCGTTTTCTTTGAAACACTGAAATAGGCAAAAAAAACGGCAATTCGGGCTGGGCCTCTAGTTAGTAGGTTTGTCCCGAAAATGATATAAAAGTGTAAAGTAAAGCCCACAAACATCCAAAACGGGTAATATAATAGCATGGAACAATAAAAAATTATAGATATGTTGGAGATGTATCAATGGATTTAAGCTAGCAGCCAAACAATGGCATGAGAAGTTTGAAAGAACTTTAACAGCTACAGGCTTTGTTGTAAATGAAGCTGCCAAATGTGTGTACTATCACCATGGTGGGGGCGAGGGAGTTATCCTTTGCTTGTATGTTGATGACATATTGATTTTTGGAACAAATCTAGATGTTATTAAGGAGGTCAAGGATTTCCTATCTCATTGTTTTGAGATGAAGGATTTAGAGCATCTCCAGCCGTTCGGCCCCCCAGGGCGCCGGAAAAGAGCGGCCTGGGGGCGAGCCAACTCTAGTTGGCCCCTGGGGTTCGTTTCTCCCCAGCCACGCGCCCAGGTGCCGCCCCCCAAGGCGCCCCATATTTGAAATCCATCATTCCCGCTCAAAGAAACAACCAACCGACGGTCGTCACAATAGTTCGGCGATTCAGTGCCACAGTTCGACGATCAAAATAAAAGGACACACAGTTGTTCGGCGTACAAAAAAGGAAGAACGCGGAAGGAGTACATCAAACGTCGAGCTCAACCTCCGGCGGCATCGTCGGTGGCCTACGCGGGCTGGGAGGAGTCGGCGCGGCTTCCGGGCTGTTCGGCGCAGCTTCTGAGCTGCTAGGAGTGGCGGAGGCATCATCGGTGGGGCCGGGCATAGCGGAGGCATCGTCATTAGCCGCCGGGCTGGGCGTCGGCGTCGGCGTCGCTGGTATTTGGTTCAGGATGAGACTGTGCTCGGCCAAGAACCATGCCTTGAGCTTCTTGTTGCCGCTCTGGAGCATGTCAGTGCCGCCCATCAAGAAGGCGAGGTCGTTGTTCCTCTTCTTGGCGTCTTGAGCTTTGAGTTTCGTGGCGGCGTTGGTGCGGAGCAAGTCGAGTTTGATGGCGCTGTTCGTCATCAAAACAGCCCAGCTCACCTCAGTTTTCTCTTGTCACTTGGCGGCCCTGGTCTTGGCATCAGCGAGGCAGTGTTCGATGGACTCTTGCACGCGTGCGCCAGCTGACTCGGTGTATTTCGCCTTCTTGGCACTTTTGTTGCTGTCCGGGCGTATTTCACTGTTGTCGTCCCGGAACATGGGCAACATGCGTAGCAGCTGTGCCAAAGAAAGAAGATCAGTTGGCGCCAGAGCGTGCGCCAGGGCACGCCCAGGCGATGCACAAGGCGAAAGAGCGCTCACGCAGCAAAAGAGCGCACTCGCGTCGAAAGGCAATAGTAAGGACGGCGTGCGATACCTGATCCTCGACGCTGGTGCCGCTCTCCGGGCGAGCCGCGACCTCCTCGACGATCCCATGTTGCCTTCGACCCCCGCTTCATGTGCATGCCTTTGAAGTTGGGGTCGACGAGCTTCCGCTCGTCGAACTCGGCCTTGATGTTGTCCCAATATGTCTCGATGCTTTGATTCGTGCCGGTGACCTTCCATGCTTCGGCGAGGCACTCCGCTTCCTTGGACGCCCATTTGATGCATGGCTCACCGGACTTGGCCACCTTCTTCTTCTTCTTCTTGCCTTTCCTCGTTGGTGCTGGCTCCTCCTCCTCTTCTTCCTCCTTCTCCGGCTCTTCCTCGCCGTAGTCGAGCTCGTCGTCCATGTTGGCAATGTCCTGCGTAGCGAACCCGGGGGAAGCGGCAGCGGCAGCTGAGCCGGCTGCGATGATGTCCTTCATGTTGGCCTCCGTTGTGTCAGCTTCGCTGAGATGCGATGAGGATGAGGCTTGTGAGTGGAGGCCGCGGCGAAGAGGTGGCGTCGGTGAGGCTGCGTAGTCCAGCGGCGAGTACGCGTACGTTGGGTATTGCACTCCCACGAACACCGGAGAGGGCGTGCGCTGGACAGGGCGCCCATGGGGGAAGGTGATGTTGGGGTTGAAGCCACCATGGGCGTCCCCGTCGGCATAGCCCGGGGACGGCGTGATTCATGGGTCCAGCGACGACGAGAACCCCGCCGGAGAGCCGACGCTTTGCTGGTTCCAGGCCGCATATGGGTGCTCACCGGGTGGATTCATCAACACCGTGCGCGCCACCTCCGCCCGTTCAGCCGCATGTTACGCCGGCGCTGCAGCCGTCGCATGCGCCGCTATCTCCCTAGCCTTCTTGGCCCTGTTGCGCCTGTCGGCGGTGACGGCCTCCCGGCGCTCCACATTCGCCTTCCACTCGGTGTTGCTCATGCCGGGGGGCTTGGCCAGCGGAGCCCTCGGCTTCCTTTGCTTCAGCGGGGCGGCGGCGGCGGTGGAATCCGTCGCGGTGCGCGGCATCACGTACTTCTTCTCCGGCATGGCGGGCGGAAGGGCAGGGAGGAGGCAGGGGTTTGGCGGGAGGGATGGAGAAGAGAGAGGGGGGGGGAGGAAACGGCGGGAAAAGGCCTTCTAGTCGCTGACAGAGCGGCCCCACACTACTTTTCTCTTGTGCCGGCGTGCCTAGGAGACACCCGGCCGCTTGGGTTCGGGGCGGGATTGCTGGCTCTGGATTTCGCCCAAACCGGCGCTAAATGAGACCCTGGGGGCGCGATTGGGCCGATTTTCGGCCACCAGCGCTAAAAATTCGCCTGGGGGCCTGTTGGGGGCGTGGCTAGAGATGCTCTTAGGAGTGGCTGATGTTACTTTGAACATAAAGATCTTGAGAGATGATGATGGTGGGATTACATTGCTTCAATCTCACTATGTGGAAAAGACCTTGAGTCATTTTGGCTATAGTGACTGCAAGCCCTCTCCAACACCATACAATGCTAGCGTGCTGCTTCAAAAGGATCGAAGAATTTCTAGAGATCAATTGAAATATTCTCAGATTATTGGCTCACTTATGTATTTAGCCAGTGCTATAAGACCTAACATCTCTTTTTCTATTAGCAAACTGAGGCGGTTTATCTCAAAACTAGGAGTTGTGCACTGCAAAGCTCTCGAGAGAGTTATGCGTTACTTCAAAGGCCCTATGAGTTATGGAATTCACTACACTAGGTACCCAAAGGTACTAGAAGGGTATAGTGACTCAAACTGGATCTTAGATGCTGATGAGATAAAGGCCACAAGCGGATATGTATTCAATCATGGGGGTGGCGTTGTTTCTTGGAAGTCTTGCAAGCAGACCATCTTAACGGGGTCAACAATGGAAGCAGAACTCATATCATTAGATACAGCCACGATAGAAGCAGATTGACTTCATTGACTCTTGAATGACTTGCCAGTTGTTGAGAAACCTGTACTGAATATCCTTATGAACTGCGACAACCAAACTGTGATCGCGAAAGTGAGCAGCTCAAAGGATAACATGAAGTCATCAAGTCATGTTTAGAGAAGGTTAAAGTCTGTCAGAAAAATGAGAAACTCTGGAGTTATTGAAGGAAATATGCCCTAGTGGCAATAATAAAGTTGTTATTTTATATTTCCTTATTCATGATAAAGGTTTATTATTCATGCTAGAATTGTATGGATCAGAAACTTAAATACGTGTGTGAATACATAAACAAATACCGTGTACCTAGTAAGCCTCTACTAGACTAGCTCATTGATCAAAGATGGTTAATGTTTCCTAACAATAGAAATGTGTTGTCATTTGATAACGGGATCACATCATTAGGAGAATGATGTGATGGACAAGACCCATTCGTTAGCTTAGCATATTGATCATTCAGTTTATTGCTACTGCTTTCTTCATGTCAAATACATATTCCTTCGACTATGAGATTATGCAACTCCCAGATATCGGAGGAATACCTTGTGTGCTATCAAACGTCACAACGGAACAGGGTGATCATAAAGATGCTCTATAGGTGTCTCCGAAGGTGTTTGTTGAGTTGGCTTACATCAAGATTACAATTTGTCACTCCGAGTATCGGAGAGGTATCTTTGGGCCCTCTCGGTAATCCAACTCATAAGCTTGCAAGAAAATGACTAAGGAGTTAGTTACTAGATGATGTATTGTGGAACATGTAATGGGACTTGCCGGTAACGAGATTAAACTAGGTATGAAAATACCGACGATCGAATCTCGGGCAAGTAACATACACATGGACAAAGGGAATTACGTATGTTGTATAATGGTTCGACCGATAAAAATCTTCGTAGAATATGTAGGAACCAATATGGACATCTAGATTCCTCTATTGGTTATTGACCGAAGAGGTGTCCCGGTCATGTCTACATAGTTTTCAAACCCGTAGGGTCCGCACGCTTAACATTCGTTGATGATATAGTGTTATCCGAGTTATAAGATTTGGTGACCGAATGTTGTTTGGAGTCCCGGATGAGATCACAGACATGAAGAGGACTATCGAAATGGTCGAGAGGTAAAGATTGATATATGGGATGGTGGTATTCGGACATCGGACGTGTTGCGGAGTGCACCGGATAGTCATCGGAATACTGGAGGGGGGTACCAGACACCCCCGGAGGGTAATGGGCCTACTGGGCCATTAGAGGGGAGCACACTATCCCACAAGGGGCTGGCGCACCCCCGATGACAGCCTCCGAAGTGGGGCAAAGGAAAGGGGGAGATTCGTACTCGCCCTTCCTTCCCTCTTCCCCCTTCCCTTCCCCCCTCCGACAAATATGGTAGGGGGTGCCACTTGGGAAGGACCCCAAGTAGGATTCAGACTACTTGGGGCTCCCACCTAGCTGCTTCCTCCTCCCCCACCTATATATATGTGAGAGGGGGGCGCCTAGCACAACCACAACAATTGCTTAGCCGTGTGCGGCGCTCCCATCCACAGTTTACACCCTCGGTCATATTTTCGTAGTGCTTAGGCGAAGCCCTGCGGAGATAGGTTCACCATCACCCTCACCACGCCGTCATGCTTCGGAACTCATCCACTACCTTGATACGTCTACAACATATCTATAATTTATGAAGCATTCATGCTATTTTCCTATCTATTTTGAATGATTACGGGCTTTATTGTACACTTTTATATTACTTTTGGGACTAACCTATTAACTGGAGGCCCATCCCATATTGCTGTTTTACTGCCTATTTCAGTGTTTTGAAGAAAAGGAATATCAAACAGAGTCCAAACGGAATGAAACCTTCGGGAGCATGATTTTTGGAACGAACATGATCCTGGAGACTTGGAGTACAAGCCAGGGAAGCTTCGAGGAGGCCAAGAGATAGGAGGGCGCGCCCACCCCCCTGGGCGTGCCCCTTGTCTCGTCGGCCCCTCGAGCGTCCCCTGACCGACTTCTTTCGCCTATATATTCCCATATACCCTAAAAACATCAAAGAACACAATAGATTGGGAGTTCCGCCGCCGCAAGCCTCTGTAGCCACCAAAAACCTCTCGGGAGCCTGTTCCGGCGCCCTATCGGAGGGGGAATCCCTCACCGGTGGCCATCTTCATCATCCCGGCGCTCTCCATGACGAGGAGAGAGTAGTACACCCTCGGGGCTGAGGGTATATACCAGTAGCTATGTGTTTGATCTCTCTCTCTCTCGTGTTCTCTCTATGGCACGATCTTGATGTATCGCGAGCTTTGCTATTATAGTTGGATCTTATGATTTTTCTCCCCCCTCTACTCTCTTGTGATGAATTGAGTTTTCCCTTTGAAGTTATCTTGTCGGATTGAGTCTTTAAGGATTTAAGAACACTTGGTGTATGTCTGGACGTGCTTATCTGTGGTGACAATGGGATATCACGTGATCCACTTGATGTATGTTTTGGTGATCAACTTGCGGGTTCCGCCCATGAACCTATGCATAGGGGTTGGCACACGTTTTCGTCTTGACTCTCCGATAGAAACTTTGGGGCACTCTTTGAAGTACTTTGTGTTGATTGAATAGATGAATCTGAGATTGTGTGATGCATATCGTATAATCATGCCCACGGATACTTGAGGTGACAATGGAGTATCTAGGTGACATTAGGGTTTTGGTTGATTTGTGTCTTAAGGTGTTATTCTAGTATGAGCTCTATGGTAGATTGAACGGAAAGGATAGCTTCATGTTATTTTACTACGGACTCTTGAATAGATAGAACATAAAGGATAACTTTGAGGTGGTTTCGTACCCTACCATAATCTCTTAGTTTGTTCTCCACTATTAGTGGCTTTGGAGTGACTCTTTGTTGCATGTTGAGGGATTGTTATATGATCCAAGTATGGTATTATTGTTGAGAGAACTTGCACTAGTGAAAGTATGAACCCTATGCCTTGTTTCCTACCATTGCAATACCGTTTACGCTCACTTTTATCATTAGTTACCTTGCTGTTTTTATAATTTTAGATTACAAAAACCTATATCTACCATCCATATTGCACTTGTAGCACCATCTCTTCGCCGAACTAGTGCACCTATACAATTTACCATTGTATTGGGTGTGTTGGGGACACAAGAGACTCTTTGTTATTTGGCTGCAGGGTTTTGAGAGAGAGCATCTTCATCCTACGCCTCCCATGGATTGATAAACCTTAGGTCATCCACTTGAGGGAAATTTGCTACTGTCCTACAAACCTCTGCACTTGGAGGCCCAACAATGTCTACAAGAAGAAGGTTGTGTAGTAGACATCATACCTCGCTGTTGAGCTGGATCAACAAGGTGGAGGATGTCACCGTGCTGAATGTGTGCTGAACGCATAGGTGACGTACATTTGGTACTCGATCGGTTGGATCACGAAGAAGTTCGAGTACATCAACCATGTTACCAAAGGCTTCCGTTTAAGGTCTACGAGGATACGTAGACACACTCTTCCCCTCTCATTACTATGCTTCTCCATGGATAGATCTTGTGTGTGCATAGATTTTTTTTTGTTTTCCATGCAACGTTTCCCTATAGTGGCATCCGAGCCATGTCTATGCGTAGATGATATGCACGAGTAGAACACAAAGAGTTGTGGGTGGTTATAGTCATGCTGCTTAGCACAAATGTCTTATTTTGATTTGGCGATATTGTGGGATGAAGCGGCCCAGACCAACCTTACATGTCCATGTACGTGGGACCGGTTCCACCGACAGACATGCAACTAGTTTTGCATAAAGGTAGCTGGCGGGTGTCTGTTTCTCCTAATTTAGTTGAATTGAATTTGACTTTGGCTGGTCCTTGAAGAGGGTTAAATAGCAAACTTGATGAATCACCGTTGTGGTTTTTTGCTTAGGTAAGAACGGTTCTTGCTAGAAGTCCGTAGCAGCCACGTAAAACTTGCAACAACAAAGTAGAGGACGTCTAACATGTTTCTGCAGGGCATGTTGTGTTGTGATATGGTCAAGATGTGATGTGGTCATGTATGAGATGATCATGTTTTGTAATATAGATAACCGGAAGGAGGCTTAGGGTTGTCTCTTTATTGTATGAAGTGAAAACGCCATGTAGTTGCTTTACATTATTGCTATGCGTTAGCAATAGTTGTAGAAGCAATAGTTGGCGAGACGACCCCGACGCAATGATGCAGATCAAGATGTCGAGCCGGTGACGATGGAGATCATGAGGATGCTTCGGAGATGTGATACGTCCATTTTGGATCATGTTTTTCAACTATTATTTATGTTGTTTTATTGTATAATAATGCTTTTTGGAGTAATTCTAATGCCTTTTCTCTCATAATATGCAAGGTATACACAAAGGGAGAGAATTCTGGGAGCTGGAAATCTGGACCTGAAAAAGCTATGTCAAACTACCTATTCTGCACAACTCCAAATGAGCTAAAACTTCACAAGGATTTTTTATGGAATAAATAAGAATTTTTGAAGTCAATAAGTACCAGAGGGGGCCCACCAGGTGGGCACAACCCACCTGGGCGCGCTAGGGAGCCCAGGCGCGCCCGGGTGGGTTGTGCTTAGCCAAGCCCACCTCCGGTGCCCCTCTTATGGTATATAAGTCATTTTGACCTAGAAAAAAATTAAGGGGAGGACTTTCGGGACGAAGCACCGCCGTCTCAAGGCGGAACTTGGGCAGGAGCACTTTTTCCCTCCGGCGGAGCGATTCCGCCGGGTGAACTTCCCTCCCGGAGGGGGAAAACATCGTCATCATCATCACCAACAACTCTCCCATCATGGGGAGGGATATCTTCATCAACATCTTCAACAACACCAACTCCTTTCATACCCTAGTTCATCTCTTGTGTTCAATCTTTGTACCAGAACTATGGATTGGTGCTTGTGGGTGACTAGTAGTGTTGATTACATCTTGTAGTTGATTACTATATGATTTATTTGGTGGAAGATTATACGTTCAGATCCATTATGCTATTTAATACCCCTCTGATCTTGAGAATGATTATCATTTGTGAGTAGTTACTTTTGTTCTTGAGGTCACGGGAGAAATCATGTTGCAAGTAATCATGTTAACTTGATATGTGTTCGACATTTTGATGATATGTATGTTGTGATTCCCTTAGTGGTGTCATGTGAACGTCGACTACATGACACTTCACCATATTTGGGCATAAGGGAATGCATTGTGGAGTATTTATTAGATGATGGGTTGCGAGAGTGACAGAATCTTAAACCCCAGTTCATGCGCTATTCCGTAAGGGACCGATTGGATCCAAAAGGTTAATGCTATCATTAGAATTATTCTTAATACTTTTCTCATAGTTGCAGATGCTTGCGAGAGTGTTATTCATAAGTAGGAGGTTTGTTCAAGTAAGAACATGACCTAAGCACCGGTCCACCCACATATCAAATTATCAAAGTAGCGAACACGAATTAAGCCAACATGATGAAAGTGATCAGATGAAATTCGCGTGTACCCTCAAGAACACTTTGCTTATCATAAAAGACTTTTTTGGCCTGTCCTTTGCCTCAAAAGGATTGGGCTACCTTGCTGCACTTTTGCTACTACTATCGTTACTTGCTCGTTACAAATTATCTTGCTATCAAACTACTCCGCTACTTACAATTTTAGCACTTGCAGACATTACCTTGCTGAAAACCACTTGTCATTTCCTTCTACTCCTCGTTGGGTTTGACACTCTTACTTATCGAAAAGGCTACAATGACCCCATATACATGAGGGTCATCAAGGCTATTTTCTGGCGCCGTTGCCGTGGAGTGAAGCGATCTTGGTAAGTGGAAATTGGTAAGGAAACATTATTACTACGTGCTGAAATTTATTGTCACTTGCTACTATAGAAAACAATCCTTTGAGGGGTTTGTTCGGGGTATCTTCACCTCGACTGGAACCACAATTAGTTGCCCCTCAACCTACTGCACCTATTAAAAATATTGAATATGAAATTCCTTCGGGCATGGTAGAACCACTGCTAGCTAATCCTTATGCAGGACGAAACCGAACATCCTGATACACACTTAATATATGTGGATGAAATTTATGGATTGTTTAAGCTTGCAGGTTTACCCAGAGATGAAGCTAAGAAGAAGGTTTTCACTTTATCTTTGAAGGGAAAAGCATTGACATGGTATAGGCTATGCGATGATATTGGATCTTGGAATCGATATTGGTTGAAATTGGAATTTCATCAAAAAAATTATCCTATGCATCTAGTTCATCATGATCAAAATTATATATATAATTTTTGGCCTCGTGAAGGAAAAAGTAACGCTCTGGCTTGGGGGAAGCTTAAGTCAATGTTATATTCATGCTCCAATCATGAGCTCTCGAGAGAAATTATTATTCAGAATTTTTATGCTCGGCTTTCTCGTAATGATCAATCCATGCTCGATACTTCTTGTACTGGTTCTTTTATGAAGAAGACTATTGAATTTTGGTGGGATCTTTTAGAAATAATTAAATGCAACTCTGAAGATTGGGAATTCGACGAAGGTAAAGAGTCAGGTATTGAACCTATGTTTGATTGTGTTAAATCTTTTATGAATTCCGATGCTTTTAAAAAGTTTAGCACTAAATATGGACTTGACTCTGAGATAGTAGCTTCCTTTTGGGAATCTTTTGCTACTCATGTTGATCTCCCTAAGGAGAAGTGGTTTAAATATCACCCACCTATTAAAGAAGAAGCTAAAGAAGCAATAAAAGCTAAAGAAGAAACTATCATTTACAATGTTGATCCAGTTGTTCCCACTGCTTATTTTGAAAAACCACCTTTCCCCGTTAGGATGAAGGAACATGCTAAAGCTTCAACTATGCTTAACGAAAGTTATGATAGAACAACCAAACCAATTGAACAAATTAGAGTTGAACCTAGTGTTTCTATAATTAAAGATCTCTTAGTCGATTATATTGGTGGGCATGTTATTTACTTCTGTGATGAAGCTTCTAGAATTGCCAAACCTGATGAAAAGGATAAACATAGACCAATTGTTGGCATGCATGTTGTCTCAGTAAGATAGGAGATCACTGTTATCATGGGTTATGTGACCTGGGTGCTAGTGTGAGTGCTATTCCTTTTTCCTTATATTAAGAAATTAAGAATGAAACAATACCTGCTGAAATACAAGACATAGATGTCAGTATTAAACTTGCCAATAGAGATACTATATCACCAATTGGGATTCTTAGAGATGTTGAAGTCTTGTGTGGGAGAAAAATACCCTACTGATTTTCTTGTTCTTGGCTCCCCACAAGATGACTTTTGTCCCATTATCTTTGGTAGACCTTTATTGAACACTGTCAATGCCAGAATAGATTGTAAGAAACAAACTGTCGGTGTTAGCTTTGGTGAAGAATCTCATGAATTTAATTTTTGCAAGCATAGTAGACAACCCCATAAGAAATATTTGCCTAGTAAGGATGAAATTATTGGTCTTGCTTCTATTGCTGTACCTCCTACTGATCCTTTAGAAAAATGTTTGTTAGACCATGAAAATGATTTCCATATGCGTGAAAGAAATGAAATAGATAGAATCTTTTTCAAACAACCACCTCTTCTTATTAAAGGTGACCTATGTTTGAATTAAAACAATTGCTAGGCACTTCGAAATATGCTTATCTTGATGAAAAAAGATATATCCTGTTATTATTAGTGCTAACCTTTCAGAACATGAAGAAGAAAGATTATTGAAAGTTCTAAGGAAGCACAGAGCTGCTATCGGATATACTCTTGATGATCTTAAGGGCACTAGTCCCACTCTATGTCAGCACAAGATTAATATGGAACCTGATGCTAAACCCGTTGTTGATCACGGACGAGGTTAAACCCTAAGATGAAAGAAGTGGTAAGAACAGAAATATTGGAACTTCTGGAAGTTGGTATAATCTATCCTATAGATGATAGTAGATGGGTAAGTCCTGTTCATTGTGTCCTCCAGAACGGAGGTATTACTGTTGTCCCTAATGATAAGAATAAGCTCATTCCACAAAGAATTGTCACAGGCTATAGGACGGTAATTGATTATAGAAAATTAAACAAAGGAACTAGAAAAGATCATTACCCTCTGCCTTTTATTGATCAAATGTTAGAAAGATTGTCTAAGCACACACATTTTTTGCTTCCTTGATGGATACTCTGGTTTTTCACAAATACATGTTTCACTACCTGATCAAGAAAAGACCACTTTTACTTGTCCTTTTGGAACTTATGCTTATAGACGTATGCCTTTTGGTTTATGTAATGCACCTGCTACCTTTCAAAGATGTATGGCTGCTATATTCTCCGATTTTTGTGAAAAGATTGTTGAGGTTTTCATGGATGACTTTTCCGTTTATGGGAAGTCTTTTGATGATTGTTTAAGCAATCTTGATCGAGTTCGGCAGAGATGTGAACAAAAAAATCTTGTCTTGAATTGGGAGAAGTGCCAATTTATGGTTAACGAAGGTATTGTTTTGGGCCATAAAATTTCTGAAAAAGGCATTGAAGTGGACCAGGCTAAGGTTGATGCAATTGAGAAAATGCCATTTCCTGAAGATATCAAAGGTATTCGTAGTTTCCTTGGTCATGCTGGTTTCTATAGGAGGTTTATCAAAGACTTTTCTAAAATTTCTAGGCCTCTTACAAATCTTTTGCAAAAGGATATTCCCTTTGTGTTTGATGATGATTGCTTGGAAGCCTTTGAAACACTAAAGAAAGCCTTAATAACTGCACCTGTTGTTCAACCACGTGATTGGAACTTGCCTTTTGAGATTATGTGTGATGCTAGTGGTTATGCTGTTGGTGCCATTCTAGGGCAAAGAGTTGATAAGAAACTGAATGTTATCCATTATTCTAGTAAAACTCTAGACAGTGCTCAATGAAATTATGGTACTACAGAAAAAGAATTGTTAGCAGTGGTGATTGCTTGTGATAAATTCAAATCTTACATTGTTGATTCTAAAGTGATTGTTCACACCGACCATGCTGCTATAAAATATCTTATGGAAAAGAAAGATGCTAAACCTAGACTCATTAGGTGGGTTCTTCCGCTACAAGAATTTGATTTGCATATCACTGATAGGAAAGGAGCAGAGAACCCCGTAGCTGATAACTTTTCTAGGCTTAAAAATATTCTTGATGACTCACCACCTATTAATCATAGCTTTCCTGATGAACAATTAGCTGCAATAAATGTTTCTAATAGTACACCTTGGTATGCTGACTATGATAATTATATCTACATACCACGTAGCTTCACATACCAACAAAAGAAAAAATTCTTCCATGATTTAAGACATTACTTTTGGGATGACCCACATCTTTATAAAGAAGGAGTAGACGGTATTATTAGATGTTGTGTACCTGAGCATGAATAGGAACAAATCCTACGGAAATGTCACTCCGAAGCTTATGGAGGACATCACGCGGGAGACAGAACCGCTCATAAGGAATTGCAATCTGGTTTTTATTGGCCTACTCTCTTCAAGGATGCCCATAAGTTTGTCTTGTCTTCTGGTGAATGTCAAAGAATAGGTAATATCGGTAAGCGTCAAAAAATGCCTATGCATTATTAACTTGCAGTTGAACCATTTGATGTTTGGGGATTTGATTTCATGGGACCTTTTCCTTCCTCTAATGGGTATACTCATATTTTGGTTGCTTTTGATTATGTTACTAAGTGGGTAGAAACTATTCCAACCAGGTAGTGATGATCACAACACCTCTATTAAAATGCTTAAGGAAGTTATTTTCCCAAGGTTTGGAGTCCCTAGATATTTTATGACTGATGGTGGTTCAAACTTTATTCATGGCACTTTCCGTAAAATGCATGCTAAGTATGATGTTAACCATATAATTGCATCACCTTATCATCCTCAGTCTAGTGGTCAAGTTGAACTTAGCAATAGAGAAATAAAACTAATCTTACAAAAGACTGTCAATAGGTCTCGGAAGAATTGGTCTAAGAAATTAGATGATGCACTTTGGGCTTATAGAACAACTTACAAAAATCCTACGGGTATGTCTCCATATAAAATGGTTTATGGAAAAGCTTGTCATTTGCCTCTTGAGTTAGAACATAAAGCATATTGGGCAATTAAAGAAATCAATTATGATTTCAAACTTGCTGGTGAAAAGAGGTTATTTGATATTAGCTCATTAGATGAATGGAGAACCGAGGCTGATGAAAATGCAAACTTATTCAAAGAAAAAGTTAAAAGGTGGCATGACAAAAGAATACAAAAGCATGAGGTCAAAGTTGGAGAATATGTTCTTTTGTACAACTCTCGTTTCATATTCTTTGCAAGAAAACTCCTCTCCAGATGGGAGGGACCCCATGTCATCGAGGAGGTCTATTGATCCGGAGCAATCAAAATAAATAATGCGGAAGGAACTAACCCAAAGGTTGTCAATGGGCAACGAATAAAACACTATATCTTAGGTACTCCCATTAACGTTGAAAGTGATATCATCCAAACTTTGACATCGGAAGAACACATAAAGGAAACCTTCCGGAACACCCCAGAATCATGAAAAAGGGAGGTACATGATACGGTAAGTTAACAGACTTCAAAAAATCTGCAAACATATTTTTTGTCAGTTTTGGAATATTTAATTTTTTTAGGAAAATAAGAAACTTCCAGGAAAGTGACCCTAGTGTGCCCACCTCGGGTACTTTCTGGACTCAGTTTTTCTTCCGTTCTGCTTGTTCCCCAAGATAAAAAATCTTTATATACCTCCCAAACCTGTTAACCTCCGTGTCATGGAGAAATCTCCTGTTTTCTTTTCTCGCTGTTTTTCTGTCAGATCTGCTAAGCCAGGCATCATGTCTTCTTCTTCTAATTATATGGAAGAGGATGCTTGGTTGATGAAGATCGAGGTGAAGAGGGAAGACCCCGTTGGAGCAGCTAAGGAGGGCAAGTGCAAGGAGGCCACCGGAGATCAAGTGCCGATGGTCAAGCAAGCCTTGCCCACAAATGAGGAAGAGGAAGATATCCTTAAACCCTACTATGCTCATCTTACCCCCACTGAGATTGCAGCCTTCAAGATCATTGAAACGGTTCGTATACAAAATAAGTATCTCACTCGCGAAAATATTCTGCATCTGGAGCACATCGCTTCCCTTCGGAGCGTGATCTGAAGATTGGAGAGTCTCTTGGTCCTTAAGGACTGGATCGCTTCTATTTCATCACCACCACCTCCTTCTTCACCACCAAAAGAAAACTGAGTATCAGGTATGGGCACTCCTCTTGGCTTTCACCAAGCTTGGGGGAGGTGCCCCGGTATCGTATCATCTTCACTATCTTTTGCCTTTACTTTTCTTAGTTCGATCCATGGTTATCTTTTTCTATTAGATGAATAAAAGTTTAGTTTGGTCCTTGATTTTAGAGAGTTTGCTTTGTGATCAATCTTGGTAATCATGTGCGAGATATATAATGAAATTTAGTTTGAGTTTTGCCTTCTTTGCTTTCTTGTTTCAATAAAAAGAAAAGAAGTAAATGAAAAAGATCATATGCTAATCCCATGGTAAGTGATGACATTACACAAGGAAAAGTATAAAGTAGAAATTTTGTTGTAGATTGACAAACATAGCATTGTTCAATGATTCAACTCATGGAAGGTTTAATAAGGGAAGAGAAGATTCACATACAAATACACTATCCTGGAAATCTTTTGTGATTGTGAGCACCCATCAAAATATTATATGCCAAAATTGTTGACTTTGGACAAGGAAGACAACATAATGATGTTTGTTCATATTCACATAGAAGTTATATTGTCATAGATCCTTCAACATGTGGTGCTTGCCCCTATCTTTGCTAGCCTAAAACTCCGCACTAAGTAGAGATACTACTTGTGCATCCAAAACCCTTAAACCCAAATCTTGTTTGAGAGTCCACCATACCTACCTATGAATTGAGTAAGATCCTTCAAGTAAGTTGTCATTGGTGCAAAAAGGGAAATAAAAATTGCTTCCAAAAGTGTAAGATCATTTAGTGTAAGGGCAAATTGAGCATTGTACGAACATGTGATGGTGAAGAATAAAAGTGACATACTGCATAATAAAGGTTGCCATCACAAGGGGAAATACAACGTGACATTCTCTTGCACTAAGGGGTTGAGCATACAAACGAAAAGCGCATGGCAACCTCTCCTTCCCTCTGCGAAGGGCCTATCTTTTACTTTCACGTATTTACTTTCATGCAAGAGTCAAAGTTTTCTCTCTACTTCTTTTATTTTTCTCCTTTGGCAAGCATCATGTGGCGAGGAAAGATCTAGGAACATATATCCAGTTGAATATGGGTACAATGAGTTATTATTGTTGACATCACCCTTTTGGTGAATGCGTTGGGAGGCGAAACTATAAGCCCCTATCTTAATATGTGTCCGTTTGAAACGTTTTGCTCATGTGTACATGGTGTGTGTTAACATTCATAGAAGACTAATTGATGGTTGATTATGTGGACTTGCCTAATGGCTCCGATACGTGACCCTTCCTGAAAAGATGATGAATTGTAGTTGCAAAGTTGACTAAGAACATAGTTTGTTGGTTTCCAATAGAATTTATGCTTTGTACATCAATGTTGTGATGAATTGTCACTTCTTCATGAGAAGTCTATGATAAAAGTTCTATGATAAAAGTTCTATGTTAAAGTTTGTTGCTGTTATAATAAGTTACATGATGCTGCTATGTACGTATTTTTGTTTTTATCTACACCTCTCTCTCTAAGCATGTGGACAACTTTTTCGATTTCGGTTTTCGCTTGAGGACAAGCGAGGTCTAAGCTTGGGGGAGTTGATACGTCCATTTTGCATCATGTTTTTCTACTGTTATTTAAGTTGTTTTATTGTATAATAATGCTTTTTGGAGTAATTCTAATGCCATTTTTCTCACAATATGCAAGGTATACACAAAGGGGGAGAATTCTGGCAGCTGGAAATCTGTACCTGAAAAAGCTACGTCAAGCTACCTATTCTGCACAACTCCAAATGAGCTGAAACTTCATGAGGATTTTTTATGGAGTAAATAAGAATTTTGAAGTCAATAAGTACCAGAGGGCCCCCACCAGGTGGGCACAACCCACCTGGGCATGCCAGGGTGCCCGGGCGCGCCCTGGTGGGTTGTGCTCAGCAAGGCCCACCTCCGGTGCCCCTCTTATGGTATATAAGTGATAAGCACATTTTATATATATAATTTTGGCATACAAATATACCATTTGTTGAGTTCTGACATTAATTTTTTCTATGAAATACTGAATATTTGAATGATAATCATATAAAAGCATGTTGACTAGTGAATTGTTTCTTTTGCAGAAAAGTGCAAGAAGGCACTATAAACTTCAAGATTCAGTCGATTGCCAAACACGATGAGACTTGTTGCTGGAACGAGAGAACGAGGGACCTGAGCGAGAAGAAAAGAAGTATCCAGGGGCAAGCTAATGTTGGAGGATCATCTTGAGAAGAAAGAAAGCAGGAGGGCCAAAGTGAAAAAATGGCAGATCACAGGAGGTCAAAATCCCTAGACGCCCTGATTCCCAAATTAGGCCTGGCATCTCATCTCTCTCCCCCAATCCCTTTCTTCTCCACCACCGGCCACCGCCGCAGCCAGGCAGGCGTGGGGCGTGCCACCGCTCCACCGCGCCTCCACCTTCACCGCGCCCTCCATCCACCAGCACCACCACACCACGAGCAGCCCCCATCCATTTCCGCACCTCGCGCACCTGACCAGACGGGCGTTTGGTACTCCGCGCGAACCAGCACCCCACGCCCTTGCTACACTTCTTCTTCCCCCGTCCTTCTTGCTGCTCCCCAACTCCTCTTACTACTATTCCTCCTTCTAAATCCCCTGCCGCATCTCTTCTTCTCTCTTCACCTGCTGCTGTTCATCCCTCACGCCCCTTCTTTAGCTGGCTGCTGCTGCTCTTCACCTTCCCTTTCCCCAACCTGCTGCTACTTCTTCTCTCAACCTCCTGCTCTGCTTCTCCCCATGAACTTGCTGCTACTCCGCTTCTCCCCATGAACCTGCTGCTGCTCTGCTTCCTGATGCCCTTGCTTCATCTCTGAACCCATCTCTATTGTTGTTCTTCCTCACCAAACTGCTGCTGCTCCCAACCCCTTGCTACTATCTCTCTCTACTGCCCCTGCTACCCTTCTTCTCTGAACCTACCTAATCCTTCTCTCTCTCTCTCTTTCTCTCTCTCTCTCTCTCTCTCTGAAATACCTGTGCAATTGAGATGTTTGAGACTTTGTAAGGTTCAGACTTTGTAAAATTCAGAATTGAGATGTGTATGGTGTGTAATGTTCAGATTTGACTAGTGTAAGCATCTTGTTATTTGTTCAGTTTGGTACTGGTATAATATAGTACTTGTTATGTTGGATCTGACTAGTGGAGGCCTTGTTAATTTGAGAGATTATTGATCTATTAGAATTTGCTTCTGCAAATTAGTATTCTGTTAGCATATGAATGTGTTCACCCCTTGTGTGTTTGTTCCTTACTGAAATTTATTCCATTGTCCATGTGTTAGCTCTAGTACATGTGCTATATAAATACATGTGTGTTTGTGGTGTAAACCATCTATATTGAGTCTTATAATCTTGTTTCTCCCATCTCTTACATGTTAGATAGTCATTTGTGTTCACTTCCCTTTTGTCGATAATGTCCGTGTTAGTATTTTAATTTCTCAAGCATTACGAAAATACCAAAAAGATTGTTGAAGATAATCTGAACCTTTCTGTACTTTATTTTGCATTTTCTTTGTCGACGATCTTTGGGAACGACCTTGTTAGTTTAGGTTTTATTTTCTGCATTCATCTCTTAAAATTGTGTTACCTAGATTTAGCCGAGCATAGTCGTCGTCGCCTAGTCCCTGTGGAGAACACGACATCCGTAGTTTGGGGCTTAAAAACCCCGTTATATTACAATTGATCATTTTTGGCGCCATTGCCAGGGACTAGCGTCGAGCGATTGTGTTAGGCTATAGACTAGATTTACTTTAGTTCCTTGTTCAATTCGTCGTGTATTTCATCTTCAGTGTTTTTCTTCTACTTTCCCCCATTGTTGCTTCGGCTTATGAGGATACTAACCTTCTGACTAGTGTTTATGAGTGTGTGTAGGGAATCATAAATCTTTGCTGGTTGTTCTATAGTTACACTTGGTTAAGATATGGCATTGCTTCGTGATCTTTGGATGCCAAGTAGTCAATGTTATATCACAGGACCGGTTTGGCCAACTATTGAGGCAGAGAATTTTGAGATGAAGCCTGGTCTTATTGCTTTGGTTCAACAACAACAGTTTGGAGGACTGCCCACTGAGGATACCTATGATCACTTATACCGAGTCATGGAGTATTCAGGTACAGTCAAGTACCATGGAGTTCCTCAAGATGCTATCAAGTGCATGCTGTTCTCATTCTCTCTCCGGGATGATGCTCGTGCTTGGTATCTATCCTTGCCATCAAGGTCATTCAGTTGGAACGAGATATCACAAGCTTTCTTGGATAAATATTTCCCACTACACAAGCAGTCCGCAATTCGAGATGAGATCCTCAGCTTCGTTCAGCGTGAAGGCGAGAGCCTGTATGATGCTTGGGAGAGATACAAGGCTTTATTCAGGAGATGTCCTAACCACGGGCTCGAGAGATGGTTAGAGCTGCAGATATTCTATAGAGGATTGACTTGGGACACTCGAGCTTACGTCGATATGGCAGCGGGCGGAGCTATTACAAACAAGACACTTGATGAAGCTTTTCTGCTGATTGAGAGCATAACTTTCCACCAACTTCAGTGGTACAATAAGAAGCCCACGTCTGATTCATTGGTTTGCTTGCAACAAATCACTACACCTTAGCCACCAATTCTTACACAGAAGACTGAACCTCTATCTCAGTGTGACAAGATTGAGCTTGCATGGATTATCTTTGACGATGATGACACCATTCTAGTTGACACACACGCTATAGATCATATGGATACTAGTGTTGGAGACTCGGTTTTGCATTGTGATGATTCTTCCATTGATGAGCCAGAGCTGCAGTTAGTTGTTTTTGATATTGAGGAGTCACCTTTAGTTGATATTGATCATGTGCTGCTAGAGCCAGATATGGAGAAGTTCACCTTCGATGATGTTAGCCGTATTGCTTCCTCAACACTTGAGCCTGAGATGGAGAGCTTCATGGTTGAGTATGGTGAGGTGGATTCAGATGTCAAGGAGTCAAGCTCTATTTCCCTTGTTGACATGAATCCGGTGGAAATTTCTACTACCAGACCTCACTTGGTATCTTCAATGGAGGTAGTCCTGAAGCTTCTTCCTAACTATCTCAGGTATGATCTCAGCTTTCTCGACAAGATATGCCATATCATGGATACTGCCTATGCACCATGTGACTTGTTGTTGATACATGTTCCTGACTTGCTCAATAGATATACTTATATGATAGGGTACTCTATCGATGACTTAGAGGGCATTCTCTCTGTCACTTGTATTGTCTTGGTTGTTGAGTGTTCTTTCAGGTTGATGCTTGTGTACCATTTACTGCGAGTTGACCGAGTTCGAGATGACATTCCCTGGGATCCTGGTGGACTCAGAGCATGGGGGTGAGGAGAAGCAAGGGGGCACACACGAGGAAGGGAGAAGCTGGAGCAGGCATGAGGATAGAGAAGCAAAAGGAGAGGAGCTGCAGTTGGTGAGGTGATCGAGCGAGTGCTACATCATCAAAGCCCGGTGAGCTGTTTCATGACCCATTCCGAGTATATCATCCATTGATACATGCTGAAATCAAATGTTATTTGGGTTGCTTAAGCCATTTCTTAAATGTCGTCCCACTAAATTTTACCTTTGACATATGATGCTTGATGTGAATATGTGAACTGAATCGTGAATACCTTGTAAACTAGTGATCTACATACTGCTTGTTTTGCTGAAACTAGTGAAAGTTATTAGTTTTGAGTGCTCAAATCCCTAGTACACTAGAAAACTTAATATTTTCTGCTTTTACCTCGATACACCTAGATCATTAAGAGTCAGATGCTGAGTTTGTGCCTAATGTGTTCCCATTGAGAGCAATCACCTAACCACTATGGATTAGTATGCTATGTTCCCTGGATCGGTAGCATGTGAACCATACATGGAGAAGTGATGATTCCTATTTTTGTGCTTATGCGTTGTTCATTTAAGATAAGTAATAATGAATAAATAAGTCTGACTACCTACAGTAGCATGTCATGTTCCTGGGATCGGTTGCATGTGAAATCGGGTTAGCTTGGGCAGTAATTAATAATAAAAAAATGTAATTGTCGAACCAGGTGTATACCATGTTCTCGGGATCGGTGGTATGTTCTTTTGGGGAGACAAACAAAAAAAACTAAACTAATAATTGGTCGATCCAGGTGTATACCATGTTCTCGGGATCGGTGGTATGTTCCTTTGGTGAGATCGATAAAATATTATCATTGCTTTACTTCTGTAAATAAGTGATTTGATCACAAGTTTATGTTCTTTTTTGTGCTCGGGATCATGCTCTCTTTAGGAACCTTTGGCACAATCATCATTTGAACTTGTTGATCCACTTTTATCATTGTAAAAGTTTAAAATGATTGAGTCTACTAGTATCCTATTGCTTTGTAGCACTCTTGACCATTGATTTGCACTAGTTAAGTCCAAAGCATGCATTGTTTAGAGATCTACTTCACTTGGCATTCTCTAGTCAGCTCATTGTTCACTGTCTAGCTCTTGTCATATGCCTTTACTTGAGGACAAGTAAAGATTTATGTGTGGGGGAACTTGATAAGCACATTTCATATATATAATTTTGGCATACAAATATACCATTTGTTGAGTTCTGACATTAATTTTTGCTATGAAATACTGAATATTTGAATGATAATCATATAAGAGCATGTTGACTAGTGAATTGTTTCTTTTGCAGAAAAGTGCGAGAAGGCACTATAAACTTCAAGATTCAGTCGATTGCCAAACGCGATGAGACTTGGGGCTGGAACGAGAGAACGAGGGACCCGAGCGAGAAGATAAGAAGTATCCAGGGGCAAGCTAATGTTGGAGGATTATCTTGAGAAGAAAGGAAGCAGGAGGGCCAAAGTGAAAAAATGGCAGATCATAGGAGGCCAAAATCCATAGACGCCCTGATTCCCAAATTAGGCCTGGCATCTCATCTCTCTCCCCCGATCCCTTTCTTCTCCACCACCGGCCGCCGCCGTAGCCAGGCCGGCGTGGGGCGCAACACCGCTCCACCGCGCCTCCAACTTCACCGCGCCCTCCATCCACCAGCACCACCACACCACCAGCAGCCTCCATCCATTTCCGCACCTCGCGCACCTGACCAAACGGGCGTCTGGTCCTCCGCGCGAACCAGCACCCCACGCCCTTGCTACTCTTCTTCTTCCCCCGTCCTTCCTGCTGGTCCCCCAACTCCTCTTACTACTACTACTTCTAAATCCCCTGCCGCATCTCTTCTTCTCTCTTCACCTGCTGCTGCTCATCCCTCACACCCCTTCTCTAGCTGGCTGCTGCTGCTCTTCACCTTCCCTTGCCCCAACCTGCTGCTACTTCTTCTCTCAACCTCCTGCTCCGCTTCTCCCCATGAACTTGCTGCTGCTCCACTTCTCCCCATGAACCTGCTGCTGCTCTGCTTCCTGATGCCCTTGCTTCATCTCTAAACCCATCTCTGTTGCTGTTCTTCCTCACCAAACTGCTGCTGCTCCCAACCCCTTGCTGCTATCTCTCTCTACTGCCCCTGCTACCCTTCTTCTCTGAACCTACCTACTCCTTCTCTCTCTCTCTCTCTCTCTCTCTGAAATACCTGTGCAATTGAGATGTTTGAGACTCTGTAAGGTTCAGACTTTGTAAAATTCAGAATTGATATGTGTATGGTGTGTAATGTTCAGATTTGACTAGTGTAAGCATCTTGTTATTTATTCAGTTTGGTACTGGTATAATATAGTACTTGTTATGTTGGATCTGACTAGTGGAGGCCTTGTTAATTTGAGAGATTATTGATCTATTAGAATTTGCTTCTGCAAATTAGTATTCTGTTAGCATATGAATGTGTTCACCCCTTGTGTGTTTGTTCCATTGTCCATGTGTTAGCTCTAGTACATGTGCTATATAAATACATGTGTGTTTGTGGTGTAAACCATCTATATTGAGTCTTATAATCTTGTTTCTCCCATCTCTTACATGTTAGATAGTCATTTGTGTTCACTTCCCTTTTGTCGATAATGTCTGTGTTAGTATTTTAATTTCTCAACCATTACGAAAATACCAAAAAGATTGTTGAAGATAATCTGAACCTTTATGTACTTTATTTTGCATTTTCTTTGTCGATGATCTTTGGGAACAACCTTGTTAGTTTAGGTTTTATTTTCTCCATTCATCTCTTAAAATTGTGTTACCTAGATTTAGCCGAGCATAGTCGTCGTCGCCTAGTCCCTGTGGAGAACACGATACCCGTAGTTTGGGGCGTAAAACCCCGTTATATTACAATTGATTATTTTTGGCACCATTGCCGGGGACTAGCGTCGAGCGTAGACTAGATTTACTTTAGTTCCTTGTTCAATTCGTCGTGTATTTCATCTTCAGTGTTTTTCTTCTACTTTCCCCCATTGTTGCTTCGGCTTATTGGGATACTAACCTTCTGACTAGTGTTTATGAGTGTGTGTAGGGAATCATAAATCTTTGCTAGTTGTTCTATAGTTACACTTGGTTAAAATATGGCATTGCTTCGTGATCTTTGGATGCCAAGTAGTTAATGTTATATCACAGGACCGGTTTGGCCAACTATTAAGGCAGAGAATTTTGAGATGATGCCTGGTCTTATTGCTTTGGTTCAACAACAACAATTTGCAGGACTGCCCACTGAGGATACCTATGAGCACTTATACCGAGTCATGGAGTATTCAGGTACAGTCAAGTACCATGGAGTTCCTCAAGATGCTATCAAGTGCATGCTGTTCTCATTCTCTCTCCGGGATGATGCTCGTGCTTGGTATCTATCCTTGCCATCAAGGTCATTCAGTTGGAACGAGATATCACAAGCTTTCTTGGATAAATATTTCCCACTACACAAGCAGTCCGCAATTCGAGATGAGATCCTCAGCTTCATTCACCGTGAAGGCGAGAGCTTGTATGATGCTTGGGAGAGATACAAGGCTTTATTCAGGAGATGTCCTAACCACGGGCTCGAGAGATGGTTAGAGCTGCAGATATTCTATAGAGGATTGACTTGGGACACTCGAGCTTACGTCGATATGGCAGCGGGCGGAGCTATTACAAACAAGACACTTGATGAAGCTTTTCTGCTGATTGAGAGCATAACTTTCCACCAACTTCAGTGGTACAATAAGAAGCCCACGTCTGATTCATTGGTTTGCTTGCAACAAATCACTACACCTTAGCCACCAATTCTTACACAGAAGACTGAACCTCTATCTCAGTGTGACAAGATTGAGCTTGCATGGATTATCTTTGACGATGATGACACCATTCTAGTTGACACACACGCTATAGATCATATGGATACTAGTGTTGGAGACTCGGTTTTGCATTGTGATGATTCTTCCATTGATGAGCCAGAGCTGCAGTTAGTTGTTTTTGATATTGAGGAGTCACCTTTAGTTGATATTGATCATGTGCTGCTAGAGCCAGATATGGAGAAGTTCACCTTCGATGATGTTAGCCGTATTGCTTCCTCAACACTTGAGCCTGAGATGGAGAGCTTCATGGTTGAGTATGGTGAGGTGGATTCAGATGTCAAGGAGTCAAGCTCTATTTCACTTGTTGACATGAATCCGGTGGAAATTTCTACTACCAGACCTCACTTGGTATCTTCAATGGAGGTAGTCCTGAAGCTTCTTCCTAACTATCTCAGGTATGATCTCAGCTTTCTCGACAAGATATGCCATATCATGGATACTGCCTATGCACCATGTGACTTGTTGTTGATACATGTTCCTGACTTGCTCAATAGATATACTTATATGATAGGGTACTCTATCGATGACTTAGAGGGCATTCTCTCTGTCACTTGTATTGTCTTGGTTGTTGAGTGTTCTTTCAGGTTGATGCTTGTGTACCATTTACTGCGAGTTGACCGAGTTCGAGATGACATTCCCTGGGATCCTGGTGGACTCAGAGCATGGGGGTGAGGAGAAGCAAGGGGGCACACACGAGGAAGGGAGAAGCTGGAGCAGGCATGAGGATAGAAAAGCAAAAGGAGAGGAGCTGCAGTTGGTGAGGTGATCGAGCGAGTGCTACATCATCAAAGCCCGGTGAGCTGTTTCATGACCCATTCCGAGTATATCATCCATTGATACATGCTGAAATCAAATGTTATTTGGGTTGCTTAAGCCATTTCTTAAATGTCGTCCCACTAAATTTTACCTTTGACATATGATGCTTGATGTGAATATGTGAACTGAATCGTGAATGCCTTGTAAACTAGTGATCTACATACTGCTTGTTTTGCTGAAACTAGTGAAAGTTATTAGTTTTGAGTGCTCAAATCCCTAGTACACTAGAAAACTTAATATTTTCTGCTTTTACCTCGATACACCTAGATCATTAAGAGTCAGATGCTGAGTTTGTGCCTAATGTGTTCCCATTGAGAGCAATCACCTAACCACTATGGATTAGTATGCTATGTTCCCTGGATCGGTAGCATGTGAACCAGACATGGAGAAGTGATGATTCCTATTTTTGTGCTCATGCGTTGTTCATTTAAGATAAGTAATAATGAATAAATAAGTCTGACTACCTACAGTAGCATGTCATGTTCCTGGGATCGGTGGCATGTGAAATCGGGTTAGCTTGGGCAGTAATTAATAATAAAAAAATGTAATTGTCGAACCAGGTGTATACCATGTTCTCGGGATCGGTGGTATGTTCTTTTGGGGAGACAAACAAAAAAAACTAAACTAATAATTGGTCGATCCAGGTGTATACCATGTTCTCGGGATCGGTGGTATGTTCCTTTGGTTAGATCGATAAAATATTATCATTGCTTTACTTCTGTAAATAAGTGATTTGATCACAAGTTTATGTTCTTTTTTGTGCTCGGGATCATGCTCTCTTTAGGAACCTTTGGCACAATCATCATTTGAACTTGTTGATCCACTTTTATCATTGTAAAAGTTTAAAATGATTGAGTCTACTAGTATCCTATTGCTTTGTAGCACTCTTGACCATTGATTTGCACTAGTTAAGTCCAAAGCATGCATTGTTTAGAGATCTACTTCACTTGGCATTCTCTAGTCAGCTCATTGTTCACTGTCTAGCTCTTGTCATATGCCTTTACTTGAGGACAAGTAAAGATTTATGTGTGGGGGAACTTGATAAGCACATTTCATATATATAATTTTGGCATACAAATATACCATTTGTTGAGTTCTGACATTAATTTTTGCTATGAAATACTGAATATTTGAATGATAATCATATAAGAGCATGTTGACTAGTGAATTGTTTCTTTTGCAGAAAAGTGCGAGAAGGCACTATAAACTTCAAGATTCAGTCGATTGCCAAACGCGATGAGACTTGGGGCTGGAACGAGAGAACGAGGGACCCGAGCGAGAAGATAAGAAGTATCCAGGGGCAAGCTAATGTTGGAGGATTATCTTGAGAAGAAAGGAAGCAGGAGAGCCAAAGTGAAAAAATGGCAGATCATAGGAGGCCAAAATCCATAGACGCCCTGATTCCCAAATTAGGCCTGGCATCTCATCTCTCTCCCCCGATCCCTTTCTTCTCCACCACCGGCCGCCGCCGTAGCCAGGCCGGCGTGGGGCGCAACACCGCTCCACCGCGCCTCCAACTTCACCGCGCCCTCCATCCACCAGCACCACCACACCACCAGCAGCCTCCATCCATTTCCGCACCTCGCGCACCTGACCAAACGGGCGTCTGGTCCTCCGCGCGAACCAGCACCCCACGCCCTTGCTACTCTTCTTCTTCCCCCGTCCTTCCTGCTGGTCCCCCAACTCCTCTTACTACTACTACTTCTAAATCCCCTGCCGCATCTCTTCTTCTCTCTTCACCTGCTGCTGCTCATCCCTCACACCCCTTCTCTAGCTGGCTGCTGCTGCTCTTCACCTTCCCTTGCCCCAACCTGCTGCTACTTCTTCTCTCAACCTCCTGCTCCGCTTCTCCCCATGAACTTGCTGCTGCTCCACTTCTCCCCATGAACCTGCTGCTGCTCTGCTTCCTGATGCCCTTGCTTCATCTCTAAACCCATCTCTGTTGCTGTTCTTCCTCACCAAACTGCTGCTGCTCCCAACCCCTTGCTGCTATCTCTCTCTACTGCCCCTGCTACCCTTCTTCTCTGAACCTACCTACTCCTTCTCTCTCTCTCTCTCTCTCTCTCTGAAATACCTGTGCAATTGAGATGTTTGAGACTCTGTAAGGTTCAGACTTTGTAAAATTCAGAATTGATATGTGTATGGTGTGTAATGTTCAGATTTGACTAGTGTAAGCATCTTGTTATTTATTCAGTTTGGTACTGGTATAATATAGTACTTGTTATGTTGGATCTGACTAGTGGAGGCCTTGTTAATTTGAGAGATTATTGATCTATTAGAATTTGCTTCTGCAAATTAGTATTCTGTTAGCATATGAATGTGTTCACCCCTTGTGTGTTTGTTCCATTGTCCATGTGTTAGCTCTAGTACATGTGCTATATAAATACATGTGTGTTTGTGGTGTAAACCATCTATATTGAGTCTTATAATCTTGTTTCTCCCATCTCTTACATGTTAGATAGTCATTTGTGTTCACTTCCCTTTTGTCGATAATGTCTGTGTTAGTATTTTAATTTCTCAACCATTACGAAAATACCAAAAAGATTGTTGAAGATAATCTGAACCTTTATGTACTTTATTTTGCATTTTCTTTGTCGATGATCTTTGGGAACAACCTTGTTAGTTTAGGTTTTATTTTCTCCATTCATCTCTTAAAATTGTGTTACCTAGATTTAGCCGAGCATAGTCGTCGTCGCCTAGTCCCTGTGGAGAACACGATACCCGTAGTTTGGGGCGTAAAACCCCGTTATATTACAATTGATTATTTTTGGCACCGTTGCCGGGGACTAGCGTCGAGCGTAGACTAGATTTACTTTAGTTCCTTGTTCAATTCGTCGTGTATTTCATCTTCAGTGTTTTTCTTCTACTTTCCCCCATTGTTGCTTCGGCTTATTGGGATACTAACCTTCTGACTAGTGTTTATGAGTGTGTGTAGGGAATCATAAATCTTTGCTGGTTGTTCTATAGTTACACTTGGTTAAAATATGGCATTGCTTCGTGATGTTTGGATGCCAAGTAGTCAATGTTATATCACAGGACCGGTTTGGCCAACTATTGAGGCAGAGAATTTTGAGATGAAGCCTGGTATTATTGCTTTGGTTCAACAACAACAATTTGCAGGACTGCCCACTGAGGATACCTATGAGCACTTATACCGAGTCATGGAGTATTCAGGTACAGTCAAGTACCATGGAGTTCCTCAAGATGCTATCAAGTGCATGCTGTTCTCATTCTCTCTCCGGGATGATGCTCGTGCTTGGTATCGATCCTTGCCATCAAGATCATTCAGTTGGAACGAGATATCACAAGCTTTCTTGGATAAATATTTCCCACTACACAAGCAGTCCGCAATTCGAGATGAGATCCTCAGCTTCATTCAGCGTGAAGGCGAGAGCTTGTATGATGCTTGGGAGAGATACAAGGCTTTATTCAGGAGATGTCCTAACCACGGGCTCGAGAGATGGTTAGAGCTGCAGATATTCTATAGAGGATTGACTTGGGACACTCGAGCTTACGTTGATATGGCAGCGGGCGGAGCTATTACAAACAAGACACTTGATGAAGCTTTTCTGCTGATTGAGAGCATAGCTTTTCTGCTGATATGGCAGCGGACTATGCTGATTTAGCCGAGCATAGTCATCGTCGCCTAGTCCCTGTGGAGAACACGACATCCGTAGTTTGGGGCGTAAAAACCCCATTATATTACAATTGATCAATAAGTCATTTTAACCTAGAAAAAAATAAGGGGAGGACCTTCGGGACAAAGCGCTGCCGTCTCGAGGCGGAACTTGGGTAGGAGCACTTTTTCCCTCTGGCGGAGCGATTCCGCCGGGGGAACTTCCCTCCCGGATGGGGAAATTATCGTCATCATCATCACCAACAACTCTCCCATCTTGGGGAGGGCTATCTTCATCAACATCTTCAAGAACACCAACTCCTCTCATACCCTAGTTCATCTCTTGTGTTCAATCTTTGTACCGGAACTATAGATTGGTGCTTGTGGGTGACTAGTAGTGTTGATTACATCTTGTAGTTGTTTACTATATGGTTTATTTGGTGGAAGATTATATGTTCAGATCCATTATGCTATTTAATACCCCTATGATCTTGAGCATGATTATCATTTGTGAGTAGTTACTTTTGTTTTTGGGGTCATGAGAGAAATCATGTTGCAAGTAATCATGTGAACTTGATATGTGTTCGACATTTTCATGATATGTATGTTGTGATTCCCTTAGTGGTGTCATGTGAACGTCGACTACATGACACTTCACCATATTTGGGCCTAAGGGAATGCTTTGTGGAGTACTTATTAGATGATTGGTTGCCAGAGTGACAGAAGCTTAAACCCAAGTTTATGCACTATTCTGCAAGGGACCGATTGGATCCAAAAGTTTATTGCTATGGTTAGAATTTATTCTTAATACTTTTTTCATAGTTGATGATGCTTGCGAGAGGATTAGTCAGAAGTAGGAGGTTTGTTCAAGTAAGAACGACATCACCTAAGCACCGGTCCACCCACATATCAAATTATCAAAGTAGCAAACACGAATTAAGCCAACATGATGAACGTGACTAGATGAAATTCCCGTGTACCCTCAAGAACACTTTGCTTATCATAAGAGACCATATTGGCCTGTCCTTTGCCACAAAAGGATTGGGCTACCTTGCTGCACTTTTGTTACTACTATCGTTACTTGTTCGTTACAAATTATCTTGTTATCAAACTACTCCGCTACTTACAATTTTAGCACTTGCAGACACTACCTTGCTAAAAACCACTTGTCATTTCCTTCTGCTCCTCGTTGGGTTCGACACGCTTACTTATCAAAAAGTCTACAATTGACCCCATATACTTGTGGGTCATCAAGATGGAGATCAAAAGCACACGATGATGATGGACATATCATGTCACATATTTTGATTGCATGTGATGTTTAACTTTTATGGATCTTATTTTTCTTAGAACGACGGTAGCATTATAAGATGATCCCTTCACTTAATTTCAAGATAAAAGTGTTCTCCCTAAGTATGCACCATTGCCAAAGTTCGTCGTTTTGAAGCACCACATGGTGATCGGGTGTGATAGACTCTACATTCACATACAATGGGTGTAGGCCAGTTTTGCACACTCAGAATACTTGGGACAAACTTGACGAGCCTAGCATGTACGAACATGGTCTCAGAACACTGGAGACCGAAAGATTGAGACCCCGAGTTATCCGGATCAGTATTAAAGCTTGCATTGACATAACCCTTTACGTGCTATCAAACCTCCCACAGATACCGGAGGAATACCTTGTGTTCTATCAGACGTCACAACATAACTGGGTGATCATAAAGATGCTCTACAGGTCTCTTCGAAGGTGTTTGTTGAGTTGGCATAGATCAAGATTAGGATTTGTGACTTCGAGTATCGAAGAGGTATCTCTGGGCCATCTCGGTAATAGACATCATAAGCTTGCAAGAAAATGACTAAGGAGTTAGTTTCGAAATGATGTATTACAAAACGAGTAAAGAGACTTGCCGGTAACGAGATTTAACTAGGTATGAAGATACCGACGATCGAATCTCAGGCAAGTAACAACCGATGGAGAGAGGGAATTACGTATGTTGTCATAATAGTTGGACCGAAAAAAATGTTCATAGAATATGTAGGAACCAATATGGGCAGCCAGGTTCCGCTATTGGTTATTGACCGGAGAGGTGTCTCGGTCATGTCTACTTAGTTCTCGAACCCGTAGGGTCTGCATGCTTAACGTTCATTGACGATATAGTGTTATATGAGTTATATGAATTGGTGAACCAATGTTGTTCGGAGTTCCAGATGAGATCATGGACATGACAAGGAGTCCCGAAATGGCCGAGAGGTAAATATTGATATATATTATGATGGTACTCGGACACGGGAAGTGTTTCATAGTGTACCAGTTAGTTATCGGAATACCAGAGGGGTACCGGACACCCCTGGGAGGGTAATGGACCTATTGGGCCATTAGAGGGAGCACACCAGGCCACAATGGGCTGGCGCACCCCCTATGACAGCCACCCAAGTGGGGGAAAGGAAAGGGGGGATTCGTCCTCCCCCTTCCTTCCCTCTTCCCCCTTTCCTCCCCCCTCTTACAAATATGGTAGGGGGGTGCCACTTGGGAAGGACACCAAGTAGTATTCGGCCTACTTGGGGGTGCCTCCTAGGTGCTCCCTTCTCCCCACACCTATATATATGTGGGAGGGGGCGCTTAGAACAAGCACAACAATTGCTTAGCTGTGTGCGGCGCCCCTCCACCTTTTACACCCTCGGTCATATTTTTGTAGTGCTTAATAGCTTCATCATCACCGTCACCACACTGTCGTGCTGCCAGAACTCATAAACTACCTCGCTGTCTTGCTGGATTAAGAAGGCAGAGGATGTCACCGAGTTGAACGTGTGCTGAGCGCGGAGGTATCGTATGTTCAGTACTCGATCGGTTGGATCGCGAAGAAGTTCGACTACATCAACCGCGTTACTAAACGCTTCCGCTTATGGTCTACGAGGGTACGTAGACACACTCTCCACCTCCCGTTGGTATGCATCTCCATGGATAGATCATGCGTGTGCGTATATTTTTTTCCATGCAACGTTCCCTACAGTGGCATCCGAGCCAGGTCTATGTGTAGATGATATGCACGAGTAGAACACAAAGAGTTGTGGGCGGTGATAGTCATACTTCTTACCACCAATGTCTTATTTTTATTCGGCAATATTGTGGGATGAATAGGACTGAACCAACCTTACATGTCCACGTACATGGGACCAGTTCCACTGACAAACATGCAACTAGTTTTGCATAAAGGTGGCTGGCGGGTGTCTATTTCTCCTACTTTAGTTGAATCGAATTTGACTATGGATGGTCCTTGAAGAAGGTTAAAACAACAAACTTGAGGAATCACCATTGTGGTTTTTTGCATAGATAAAAATGGTTCTTTCTAGAAGCCCATAGCAGCCACGTAAAACTTGCAACAACAAAGTAGCGGACGTCTAACTTGTTTTTGCAGGGCATGTTGTGATGTGATATGGTCAAGACGTGATGTGTTGATGTATGAGATGATCATGTTTCGTAATATCGACTACCGACAGGAGCCTTAGGTTGTCCCTTTATTGTATGAAGTGCAGATGCCATGTAATTGCTTTGCTTTATCTCTATGCGTTAGCAATAGTTGTAGAAGCAATAGTTGGCGAGACGACCGCGACGCAACGATGGATATCAAGCTGTCGAGACGGTGAAGATGAAGATCACGACGATGCTTTGGAGATGGAGATCAAAAGCACAAGATGATGATGGCCATATCAGGTCACATATTTTGATTGCATGTGATGTTTATCTTTTATGCATCTTATTTTGCTTAGAACGATGGTATCATTATAAGACGATCCATTCACTTAATTTCAAGATAAAAGTGTTCTCCATGATTATGCACCGTTGCCAAAGTTCGTCCTTTTGAAGCACCACGTGATGATCGGGTGTGATAGACTCTAGGTTCACACACAACAGGTGTAAGCCAGTTTTGCACACGCAGAGTAATTGGGTGAAACTTGATGAGCCTAGCTAGCATGTAAAGACATGGTCTCGGAACACTAGAGACCGAAAGTTCAAACATGAGTCATATAGTAGATATGATCAACATAGAGATGTTCACCATTGATGACCACCCCATCTAACATGATGATCGGACATGGGTTAGTTTATTTGGATCATGTATCACTTAGACAACTTGAGGGATGTTGATTTAAGTGGGAGTTAATTAGTAATTTGATTAATTGAAGTTCATTTATCATGAACTTAGTCCTGATAGTATTTGCAAATCTATGTTGTAGATCAATAGCTCGCAATGTAGCTCCCCTATTTTTGATATGTTCCTAGAGAAAAATAAGTTGAAAGATGATAGTAGCAATGATGCGGACTGGGTCCGTGATCTGAGGATTATCCTCATTGCTGCACAGAAGAATTATGTCCTTGATGCACCGCTAGGTGACAGACCTATTGTAGGAGCAGATGCAGACGTTATGAACGTTTGGCAAGCTCGATATGATGACTACTTAATGGTTTAGTGCGCCATGCTTTACGGCATAGAACAGGCACTTCAAAAATGTTTTGAACGCCACGGAGCATATGAGATGTTCCAAGAGCTGAAATTGGTATTTAGGACTCATGCCCGTGTCGAGAGGTATGAGATCTCTGAAAAGTACTTTGCCTACAAGATGGAGGAGAATAGCTCAGCCAGTGAGCATGTGCTCAGAATGTCTGGGTACTACAACCACTTGAATCAAGTGGGAGTTAATATTCCAGATAAGATAGTGATTGACAGAGTTCTCTAGTCACTATCACCAAGCTACTAGAACTTCATGATGAACTATAATATGCAAGGGATAACAAAAACATTTCCTGAGCTCTTCGTGATGCTGAAATCGGTGAAGGTAGAAATCAAGAAAGAGCATCAAGTGTTGATGGTTAACAAGGTCACTAGTTTCAAAAAAAGGGCAAAGGGAAAGAAAGGGAACTTCAAGAAGAATGGCAAGCAAGTTGCCACTTCCATGAAGAAGCCCAGAGTGGGACCTAAGACTGAAACTGAGTGATTCTATTGCAAAGGGAATGGTCACTAGAAGTAAAACTGCCTTGAATATTTGGCGGATAAGAAGAATGACCAAGTGAACAAAGGTATATTTGATGTACATGTTATGTATGTGTACCTTACGAGTATTCATAGTAGCCTCTGGGTATTTGATACTGGTTTAGTTGCTAAGATTAGTAACTCGAAACAGGAGTTGCAGAATAAACAGAGACTAGTTAAGAGCAAGGTGATGATGTGTGTTGGAAATGATTCCAAGGTTGATACGATCACCATCGCACACTCCCTCTACCTTCGAGATTAGTGTTGAACCTAAATAAATGTTATATTTGGTGTTTGTGTTGAGCATCAATATGATTTGATCATGATTATTGCAATATGATTATTCATTTAAGTCAGAGAATTATTGTTGTTCTATTTACATAAATAAAACCTTCTATGGTCATACACCCAATGTAAATGGTTTATTGAATCTCGATCATAGCGATTCAAATATTCATAATATTGATGCCAAAAGATAAAAAGTTGAGAATGATAGTGCAACATACTTGTGGCACTACCGTTTAGGTCATATTGGTGTAAAATGCATGAAGAAAGTCCATGCGGATGGACTTTTGAAATTACTTGATTATGAATCATTTGATACTTGTGAACCATGCCTCATGGGCAAGATGACTAAAACTCCATTCTCCGGATCATTGGAGAGAGCTTATGACTTATTGGAAATAATACATACCAATGTATGCGGTCCGATGAGTGTTGAAGCACGCGGCGGGTATCGTTATTTTCTGACCTTTCGCAGATGCTTTGGGTAGGTATGAGTATATCTACTTGATGAAACACAAGTCTGAAACATTTGAAAAGTTCAAAGAATTTCAGAGTGAATTGGAGAATCATCCTAATAAGAAAATAAAGTTTCTACGAGCTGATCCTGAAGGTGAATATTTGAGTTACGAGTTTGGCCTTCATTTAAAACAATGGGGACTTGTTTCACAACTCACACCACCTGGAACACCACAGCGTAATGTTGTGCCCAACAATGAGTTTTAGAATTCCTAATAAATCCTAGAGGCCCAGTTAGCCCATTTGTGCAAGGCAAGGGGTGCTACTAAAGTTTAGTCCCACATTGCTAGTTTGGCGGGAGTTGGACGTCCTTATAAGGGAGGTTGTTTCCCCACATGTATGAGCATGAGAACAAGAGAGACATACATGTGCGCTCCTCCTCTGCCGCCCGCCTCCGCCTGCCTCGCCATGCCACACCTCGTCACGATGCGCCGCGGGTGAATCTCTTTGGCTACTGGCTGTCCGCTTCGTCTCCCTCTCTTTGTTTCACCTCCCGTCGATGCCCATTCGTCTCCTTCTCATGTGCCTATATAAGAGAGGTCGCTCCTCTTCATAGAGACACATCAAAACTCCACCTTCCTCTCACCTCCAAGTTCTAGACCACTGAGCTACTATTAGGATATTCCCCATCTAGACTTGTGGCGTGCACCGTAGGTTGGGACAGTAGGCCTCTGAAACCCCACCTCTCTGAGTCCTGTACGGGAGAAGGGTGATAATGTTTTTGGGGAGCACTCTGCACGATTACTGACTTGTTCATCATGGACACCCCGGATGCTGACGATCACTTCCCCAATGTTGACTTCTTCCTCGACGCCGACCACCTCTTTGACGACATGGCCGGCGAGGATGTCAACCCCATCACCAATGCTTCTATCTCAGCTCAGTATGTCTTGGTGTTCTTTCTGTTTGAGTTCCTGCCACCGTTTATTGTTCTAGTGTATGTTCTAGATATGTTCTATTCTAGTTCATATATGTAGATGCTAATTACCTTCTCTCTGTTAGATTGCATGACTTGTTCTATCTATGCTATAATAGTCATATTTTATCGAGTATTTCTGTTAATAAAATCATATCATAATTTGCTCTTATTTTGAACACACGGCGCCTCTCATCCCCCTCTCAAGACACCTTTTTGACACCCCCTAGGCCACCCGACGTGGACGCCCCACCTTATTCCCCTCGTCTGGTTATTTTTGGTGCCGTACTACCTACCCGGCTATCAGACATGGGTGTCCCACGCCCCCACGCATAGTCGTAGGCTTGATTGTTGTGGTTCTGGTGGTGAAGGGTTTGATCCACCTTGCAGTTGGATCTCCGACACCTTCCTGTGTGGTCCTACACTTCGCATGTGCTTCCTTGTTCTTCAGCCACGATTGTGACCACTGTGGTGAGCTCCATTCCTTCTAATATTGTAGCAATTCTTGGCTTTCGCCGATGTATTTTATTAGAGTTAGCTACAACTTAGAAACTTCTGTTAAGTATTTTGTGTGAAGTCAAACTAGTTTAATGTTGTTGCAGTATCCACTAGAACAATGATGAAACTTGTTACCTTTACACATACTTATGTCATGGCTAGATTTGGATAGTATGTGTTCAAGAATAACAACCATTCTCTTTAGATAAGTATCCATTTTAGTTGCACTGCACACATAAAATCTGGTTCTAGATTTGAGGTTTCATGAATAAGATTTTGGTTCATGACAACCATTGACGGAACCAACATAGTTTGTTGGGTTTTACACCACCACCTATTTTCCAGTGAAGTCAAAAGAATTAACAATTCTAGTCAAGAGAGTTAAAATAAGTCAACAGAGTTAGCAATTTTAGTCGAGAGCCGCCACCTGCTAAATTTTAACAAAATAAAAAACAAGTAGCTATCACTTTGCCTTCAGATAGCAAAAGAGTTGGGTTGTCATTGCTTGAAAAAATATGCACAAGGCATCTAACATGGTTGCATTTTTCTAACCATGGCTACATCACACACACTTTTCTTGAAAAATCATATGTTAGAAATCACATGCGATTATGATTTTTAAACTGCGTTCAATGGTAGGTTACATCACATTTTCCTTCTAAAAAAGCTATGTGCAAGACTTCACACATAGTTATGTTTTTAGAACCGTGTGCAGTGTCAAATACATCACACATCAGTTGTGTTTAAAAAACCATATGTAAGATCTCACACATGGTTGTGTTTTAAAAAATGTGTACACCTCACACTTTTATGTTTCAAGAACCATGTGCAAGGCCTTACATACGATTGTATTTCTATAGCCTTAACGATGTTGGCAACATCACACACTAGTGATCCTCAATGCTTTGATACCATTTCGACATAGCTATCAGGTTTCTTTCTATGAGCTCAACGCCTTGGGGTATCTCCAACGGCAACCCGCAAATTTTCTCCCGCATCCGTTCACGGACAGGGGGGACCAGTCCGCAGACACGGATGCGTGAGGACGTCATTCATCCGTAGCCGCATACATTGGGCCTTCCTAATTTTTTCCAAGTTCGCACAATCAAGTAGTTGCATGCAAAGGGTACATACGTTCAAATAGCCGTATGCAACACTAGTTCAAATTTAAAAAGGTTCAAATATTACATCCCAACATTGTTATCCCATTTCACCACCCACTAATGCTCAATAAGATCTTCCTTTAGCTTGTCATGAGTTGGTCGTGCCGAATTTGTTGATACATTTGAATAAACTCCTCAAATGTGGCCGGATTCTAGTCCAGAAGTTGGATAGGAACACCCATGTTCTCAAATTTCAGAGCTGCGGCATCATGGTGATACGTCTCCATCGTATCTACTTTTCCAAACTCTTTTGCCCTTGTTTTGGACTCTAATTTCCATGCTTTGAATGAAAATAACCTGGACTGACGTTGTTTTCAGCAGAATTGCCTTGGTGATATTTTTGTGCAGAAATCAAAGTTCTCGGATGGACCTGAAATTTTACGGAGATTTTTGGTGGAATAAACAAAAAATACTAGGGGCACGCCTACCCCCCAGGGCATGCCTCCCAGGATTGTGGGCCCCCTGGACCGCCTCCGACCCTAATCCCAACACTATATATTCCTATTCATGGAGAAAAAAATCAGAGAGAATGATTCATCGCGTTTTAGGATACGGAGCCGCCGCCGCCTCCCATTCTTCATCGGGAGGGCTGATCTAGAGTCTGTTCGGCGCTCCGGAGAGGGGAATCAGTCACCATCATCATCATCAACCTTCCTCCATCACCAGTTTCATGATGCTCACCATCGGGAGTGAATAATTCCATCATAGGCTTGCTAGATGGTGATAGGTTGGCTGAGATTTATCATGTAATTGAGTTAGTTTTGTTAGGTTTTGATCCCTAGATTCATGTTGCTATGACTTTGCTATGCTTAACACTAGTCACTAGGGCCCGAGAGTTCCATGAATTCAGATCTGAACCTATTATGTTTTAACGAATATATATGTGTTCTTGATCCGGTCTTCCAAGTTGTAGACAGCTATTACGAGTTATGATCCGCATACCCCAATGTGACACTAATTGGGATTCTTTCCGGTTATTACCATAGTTTGAGGAGTTCACGTATTCATTAAGTGGTAATGCTTTGTTCCCATTCTCTATTAAAAGGAGGCCTTAATATCCCTTAGTTTCCTTATGGACCCCGCTACAATGGGAGGGTAGGACAAAAGATGTCATGCAAGTTCTTTTCCATAAGCATGTATGACTATATACGGAATACATGCCTACATTATATTGATGAATTGGAGCTAGTTCTGTGTCGCCCTAGGTTATAACTGTTGCATGATGAATGCCATCCGACATAATTATCCATCGCTAATCCAACGCCAACGAGCTTTTCACATATTGATCTTTGCTAAGTTACTTTCGTTGCTATTGCTGTTACAATCACTACAAAACTGCTACTGTTACTTTTGCCACTGTTACCGTTACTATGATACTACTTTGCTACTAAATACTTTGCTGCAAATATTAAATATTTCAGGTGTGGTTGAATTGACATCTCAACTGCTAATACCCGTGAATATTTTCTGGCTCCCCTTGTGTCAAATCAATAAATTTGGATTGAATACTCTACCCTCGAAGACTTTTGTGATCCCCTATACTTGTGGGTTATCAAGACCTTTTTCTAGCGCCGTTACTGGGGAGCATAACTCTATTTGGTGAGTCACTTCCGATTTGTATATGTTGATCACTATGAGGAATCTAAAAGATACCAGAACCAAGAGTTTTCCCTCTACTACGAGGGGAGGTAAGGAACTTCCATCTAGCTCTGCACTTGATCCACCTTCTGTTTTGAGTATGCTTGCAACACATACGCCTACTATTAATCCTGATATGCTGCTAGTAATTGATGATGCTACTTTTTCTGTGAATGATACCTATGATGATGCTAGTACTTTGCTTGACAAGACTGTGCCACTAGGAGAATTTCTTGATGAACAACTTGCTAGATCTAAAGAGAATGAAACTACTGAAACTGATGAAATTATTGAAACTAAAGATTATGATTCTCCTCCTAGATATGAATTGCCTGAGGTACCTGAGGGTTACGTTTTGGATGGAGAGGTAGCTACGGACTTTCTTGCTTGTAAGGATAGAGATGATCTTAAGAAATTATTATGCAAGTGGATAGAAAAATCATTGAATGCTAGAATGCAATATGATCCTAAGTTTGCTACTTCACCTATCATTGTTACTGATACGGATTATGAATTCTCTCTCGATCCTAAGTTAATTACTTTGGTTGAATCTGATCCTTTCCATGGTTATGAATCTGAAACTGTTGTGGCACATCTTACTAAACTGAATGATATAGCCACCCTATTTGCTCATGAGGAAAAAGTTCGCTACTACTACATTGTTAAGTTGTTTCCTTCTTCATTAAAGGATGATGCTAATACATGGTATACTTCTCTTGCTCCTGGTTGTGCATAGTCCCCAGGATGTGATATATTACTTCTCTGAAAAATATTTTCCTGCTCACAAGAAACAAGTTGCTTTACATGAAATATTTAACTTAGTGCAAATTGAAGAAAAGAGTCTCCCACAAGCTTAGGGGAGGATTGTACAATTACTTATTGCTTTGCCTAATCATCCTCTCAAGAAAACTGTAATACTTGATATCTTTTATAATGGACTAACTGATGCTTCTAGGGACCACCTAGATAGTTGTGCTGGTTGTATTTTCATGGAACTAACTATTGAACAAGCTGAAGAATTATTGAATAATATATTGAGGAATGATAATGATTGGACTCTTCTCGAACCACCTCCAAAGCCAACTGCGAAGAAGCGAGGTATTCTATTTCTTAGTCCTGAAGATATCCAAGAGGCAAAGAAATCTATGAAAGAAAAAGGTATTAAAGATGAAGATGTTAAGAATTTACCACCTATTAAAGATATACATGGTCTTAATACCCGGACACAGGTTGTAGAGGTAAATTCTCTCTATGGATTTAATGAAGGTTATATTCCTTATACTAAATTTGCTAGTCAATGCTTGGATGAATTTGATAACTTTATTGTCAAACAAGAAAACTTCAATTCATATGTTAGTAGACAATTGAAAAGAAATGCTTATATGCTTGAACACTTGAGTGACTATATGTTTGGAACTGTTAATGATCTCAAGATTGTTAGTAAACATGCTTCCATGGTAAAAACTCAAGTTGAACAAGTTCTCAAGGCACAAAATGATTTGCTTAATGAGATGAATAATAAAATGAATGATCATGCTATTAGAGTTATGACTAGAGGTGGTAGAATGACTCAGGAACCTTTGTATCCTGAGGGACATCCTAAGAGAATTGAACAAGATTACCAGAGAATTAATACCGATGCACCGAGTCCATCTAAAAAGAAAAAGAATAATGACATGACTTTGCATGCTTCTAGTGAACCTACTGTAGATACACCTGAGAATCCAAATGATATTTCTATTTCTGATGCTGAGACACGATCTGGTGATGAACATGAACCTAGTAATAATGATAATGATGATGTTCATGTTGATGCTCAACCTAATAATGATAATGATGTGGAGATAGAACGTGTTGTTGATCTTAATAACCCACAACCTAAGAATAAAAGATATGATAAGAGAGACTTCATTGCTAGGAAAAATGGTAAAGAATGAGAACCATGGGTTCAGAAACCCATGCCCTTTCCTCCAAACCATCAAAGAAAAAGGATGATGAAGAATTTGAGCGCTTTGTTGAAATGCTTAGACCTATCTTTTTACGCTTACGTTTGACGATATTCTGAAAATGTCTCCTTATGCTAAGTATATGAAAGATATTGTTACAAATAAAAGAAAGATACCGAAAGATGAAATTTCCACCTTGCTTGCTATTACACATTTAAGGGTGGAATACCTAAGAAACTAGGAGATACTGGAAGACCAACTATACCATGCTCCATTAAAGGAAAGTATGTTAAAACTGCTTTATGTGATCTAGGAGCCGGTGTTAGTGCTTATGCCTTCTCTTTGTATCGAAGACTTGATTTGAATAAGTTGGCGCCAACTGAAATCACTTTGCAAATGGCCGATAAATCAACTACCATACCCATTGGTGTTTGTGAGGATGTACCTGTCCTAGTTGCAAATGTTACTACCTTAATGGACTTTGTTATTCTTGATACACCCGAGGACGATAGTATGTCGATCATCCTTGGTAGACCCTTTTTGAATACTGTAGGGGCTGTTATTGATTGCAATAAGGGAAATGCCACTTTTCATGTCAATGGTAATGAGCATACAATACACTTTCCAAAGAAACAACCTTATGTGAATATTATCAAATCTATTGGAGAAATTCCAACAATTGCTATTGGAGGTTTTAAATTCCCTATTCCTACTATCAAAAAGAAATATGATATTCATATTGTTAAGGAAATTCATATCCCCATTGAGGTAACCTAGTATTATTATAAAATTATCCTGTTTCATGTCACTCGAAAGAAGTTCGTTAATAAGACTTCATCAACCTTGTTAATGGATTCATTTTGATGAGCATGTGACGGATGAATTTAGGAGACACAACTTTCTGCACCCACTTTTTACTTTCTGTTATTTAGAATAAATAAAGGAGAAATGCTATTATTTTTCTATTTTCCAAATTATCTGTGCAATAGAAAATGACCAGAAAATAAAAATTCTCTAAATGCCCGGAAAAATTGGTATGATCTTTTATGCATTATTTAATAATTTTGGCACTAAACACACCTCAGGGGGTGCACCAGTGGGCCACAAGCCCACAGGGGGCGTGCACCCCCTGTGCGCGCCTAGGTGGCTTGTGGGTCCCACGTGGGTCCCCTCACTTATTCCAGCCACCCATCCACATTGTAAACCTCCAGAAAAAATCACACCATTGCTTAAACCCGTGTTCTTCCTCATCTTGCCGCCATTTTTGATCTCCTTGCTCGTAGCTCTATTTGCAAAACTATTTTGGGGGATTGATCATCAGTATGTGACTCCTCTAATGGTCCAGTTAGTTTTTATTCTAGTGCTTTATATATTGCAAATTTTTGCTTCTATGGTGACCTTGTTCTTGAGCTTGCATGTCAAATTTATATGGTGCAAGGTAGTTTTGTTGCATGATATAGCCTCTAGATACTTGTGGGAGTAGTTGCTATTAGTTTGGTTGAGTTTGGTTCACTTTTATTTTGAGTCACTAAATTTTTTTAGAAATTTTTAGAGGAAGAAAATGATGAGGAAAATGTTCCAAGGTGGTTCTTCAAAGAAGAAATCCCTAAGCCTTGCGATACATGAGCCGGACCTTGAACCACCGCGGGAAGCCCACTACGACCTTGTGAATGGTCGTTGGATCATTTCATGACTCGTGCAGGTTTCAAGGAAGAATTTGATATATATATATATATATATATATATATATATATATATATATACATGCACAACACCGGTGTGACGGACTTCTTGTCAGATAAGTGCCGCCAACATTACAACCTCACTGTTTCTTTTGTACGAAGATTTAAGTACTCGCAACCACCGAGGAAAATGAAGATATTTCATATGGAAAGAGGAGGCAGGCGAGTATCAGAGGGTGAGGGAAACCGCCCGCTTGCATGAGGCAGCCCGCCAAGTGGTGACAACTGCAATCCCAAGTACAACTCTGGATATTATCCCAGTCAGCCATGGCCCTAGACCAACTTAGGCCAAAATCCTAAGCTTGGTGGAGTACGTATTTCTCACCGACATTACATTCATGCATCACACATTCATTCTAGTTGTCTGTGTTCATACTTTTTCATTGTATTATCCATGTTAGTTTATTTTTTCTTGATTTCTTCTTGTGTGTTTGAAAATTTTAAGAAAAAACAAAAATATTTCTCGCTCTCTTTTTAGCTTTTCTTTCTAGTTTAATTATTTCTAGTATTAAAAGAAAACCCAAAAAGATTTAACGTTCTTCTTTAGCTTGTTGGGAGCTTTCCCGTGTAAATAATTTTTTTTGTTTTTGTTTTCTTTTACTTCTTTTGCTTTCTTTATAAAAACAAAAACTCCAAAAATATTTTAGTGTGTTTCTTTGAATTTCTTTTCTTTTCTTTGGGTCGAAAGGAGAAGACCACGATGAAATTGTTGAGTGGCTCTCATATGCATTATTGTTGATCTAACAAAGATGTCATATTGTCGGTGTTCTAGGAACGGGGGTCCCAGACTTGCCTGCCTCCGGCTTGCGGCGTGGCTCAAGGGGTGGCCTAGTACGACCCATCTCCATCAATGCAAACTCAAGACCCTCGCGAGGGGCCAAGCCTCGCGAGGCAGACGACACAAGGCTTCCTCAGGAGCGGCCTCAGCAGACAGGGTCGCGAGGAGGCGGAGAGATCAAGGCAAGGGTACCGCGCGAGGTGCTCGTGACGCAAGCCATGATGATCGAGACCAGGCGGGCGCCAGGCGGGCACCGACCTGCGCAGTGTTGTTGTTTCCTCTTTGATGCAAAGGGGGCAAGCATAGGCACGGAGTACCGAGGCATCAGGCAAAGATTACCATTTCGGCACAAAAAGACCAAGACCAGCAGAGCGGTAGGATGGAGGTCACGGTGGAGCCCAAGACGGCGTCATCGCCAGTACCTTTGGCAACCGAAGACCAACTTTAGTCAGGATAACTTGTACTAGATGTTCCCCTTTGAAACGGCAGTTGTTGGCTCCCTTCCCGCTCAAAATCTGGGAAGAGGACCAAGGCCTCTATAAGTAGAGATAGCCACCATAGTAGGTGGGAGGATCAAATCCTTTCCTACGAGAACGCCACACCAGCTGAAGAACACCTCTCGTGAGGCATTTTTTCCTCTGTACTGTTCAACATCAGCTCCTGAGGCAATCCACCACACCACACACTAGAGTAGAGTATTACACCAGAACGGTGGCCCGAACCAGTATAAATCTTGTCTCCCCATTGTTGTTCATCGTGTAGCATAGATTCTCGCGAGGCATTTGGGCGTGGATTGGTAGGGGAAAGATCTTCGCATGCAGCCCAGAGTTCGAACCTCAAGTGTCTGCCGGAACCCCACATCTGACATTTGGCGTGCCAGGTAGGGGTGCGCCGGAATCTCTCTTCCGCTGTTCCACGTTTGATCGTCCATCGGGTCCATGGCTGACGCTCGCCGGGCTTGCGCCGAGCATCGGGCTGCACTACAGGAATCTGCTACTTTGCCATCTGCCACGGCGGACGGCAAAGGCATGGATGGCGGACGACAAAGACCTTTGCCGTCAGCCGCGGACGGCAAAAGGTGACGGCAAAGTAGGGGATGGCAAAGAGCTGCGTTGCCGTCTGCTTCGGGCAGCTGACGGCAAAGGGGCCTTTGCCATCAGCAGCGGATGACAAAGAAGACGGACGGCAATAAATGCGCTGTTACTCCGTTAGGTGGTTAACGGCAGGCCTTTGCCGTCCGCTGCGGACGGCAAAGCCTTTGCCGTCAGCTGCTGATGGCAAACTGACCAAATTGGTCAGCCTCCCAGGAAGCACAGTTGCCTGCCACGCGGCCTCCTAGGAAGCAAAGAACCCTTTTCCGTCGGTGGCAAACGGCAAAGAGCCTGCATATTGTCTCTTTTTTTCTGTTTTTTTAATCCAACAATTTTTACAGCAAATATATATGACATATATAGATATATTTCCATATCACATATCCAGCACATAAGTTTCATATCACATATCACATCAGTTTCATCCATACACTTTGTTCATACATAAGCAAGTTCCATCCATACACATTGTTCATACATAAGCAAGTTCCATCCATATACATATTACAATGCATAGTTTCGTCAAGATAGCAAGTTCTATCATAGCAAGCTAGATACAATGCAAAGTTTCATCAAAGGAAAAGCAAGCACTCCATCATAGCAAGCTAGCTTCCATGAAGTGAATGAAATATGCAAAATGGTAAATAAGAAAGTTAGAAATAGGTGACTAGAACAAGAAGAAGACTAGAACAAGAAGTATATGTCATTTATGAGCTAACTTAGGTGAAATGGATCATATATGAGCTAACAAAGTTGAAATGGGTTGTTTATGAGCTAACTTAGTTGAAATGGATCATTTATGAGCTAACTTAGTTGAAATGGGTCGTTTATGAGCTAACTTAGGTGAAATGGATCGTCTATGAGCTAACTTAGGTGAAATGGATCGTTTTTTGAGCTAGCTTAGGTGAAATGAATCATTTATGAGCTTTTATGAGCTAACTTAGTTGAAATGGGTTGTTTATGACCTAACTTAGGTGAAATGGATCATTTAAGAGCTAATTTAGGTGAAATGGATCGTTTTTAGCTAACTTAGGTGAAATTGATCGTTTAGGAGCAAATCTAGGTGAAATGGGTCATTTTGGAGCTAACCTACGTGAAATGGGTCATTTTGGAGCTAACCTAGGTGAAATGAGTCATTTTGGAGCTAACCTAGGTGAAATGGGTCATTTTAAAGCTAATGTAGGTAAACTGGATCATTTACGAGCTAATCTACTAAAATGGGTCATTTTAGAGCTAACTTGGATAAATTGGATCACTTGTAAGCTAAGTAAGGTAAAATGAGTCATATTAGAGCTAACTTAGGTAAAATGGATCGTTTATGAGCTAACTAAGTTAATTATGCAATTTTTGACATAAGTAAGATTATTAAGTCATTTTGAAGGAGAAGAAGCTAACTCTAGGTCATTATGGTAGGCATATTGGAGGAAATAAAGCTAAGTCTAAGTCTAGAGAAACTTACCATGATCAGGGAGGTGGAGGAGCGGGCTGGCTCGTGCCGGTAGCTGGAGAAGGATCGTGCGATGCGTTTCTGGAGTTAAGCTGCACCAAAGATCATTTCCAATGTCTTGTTAGCATTATGACACTCAAATGTTAAGACTAGCAAGTAATGCCCATTCAAATTAAACTCACCGTGCTCCCAAGAGAAATCACTGGCATCGGCGGAGCGGTCTGACCGGACTTCTCGCACACAGACTGCACATTTGGTTTTCACAACAGAGTCATACTAGTTAGTAATGAGACTCAAATGTTGAGACTAGCAAGTAATGTGCAGAAGAAACTTACCACAAGGAGCTCATACATGGCCCTTGCCTGCATGTCATTCCGTGCCCTCTCCTCCTCCAACATCTTTGTCGTCCTCTCCTCCAACTCCCGCTGCCTCTCCGCTGCCTCCGCCAGAAGTTTCTCCGTTCTATCTCTCTCACTCTGTATAGCAGCCTGCAACACCACTCACATGACCATTTGTAATCATTGATGGAAGCGCACACAATGTAATGGAGAAAGATAGCTGAGTACGTATAACTAACCTTGATGGCGAGTTGGACTGGCCGTTCACGAGGCCTTATCTCAGGAGCGGAGCTCGACTGGCGCGCCTTGATCTCCGGGAGAGTGCTAGGACAACGGATAAGTCCATCTCCCATGGCTATGGAGCCATGGGACCTCCCGCCACCAAATATCATCAGCAACTCTGTATCAATGGGACCCTGGCTCGGGTTAAAGTCCTCCCCTTTCCTTGCCTTCCCCTGATCACTATATTGCACGAGCTTGTCGTGGGCGGAGATGTTGGTGAAGTTCTTTGGATCATCGAGGTCAGACGCAGAGAATGCCTTGACTTTCTTGTAAGAGCCAGTGTGGGCCATGGCATACAGGTCGTACACCTCTGGCACCTTATCCGCCTTATTGTAGCGTGCCTGAAAGAGAGAAACAAAGTAAATTAGTAATTAAAGGGCTAAAGCTAGTATGATGAATGAAATGCATGAATCATGAAGCAAACCACATACCCAGTTCCGCCCGTACTAAAATAAGTTGGAGCTGCCTTGGTGGTGTGGCCCACCTTCCATTTGGGTACGTTTGTCCTTGGCCTCGTTTTGGATGGCCCGCCATTCTTTTGAGCACCACCCATTGACCAACACCTCTCAACAATCCATCCGATCCGCACACCATCTCTGAGGGGCCTAAGTTAGCAAATAGAAACTTCAGCCCTATGGCTATGAATTACTAAATGAAGGAATTAAGTACAAGGCCTTAAGAATTACCTTGATGTACTGCTCCTTACTCAGGAACTTATCGCGGCACTCCTGCTTGGACTTCTTGATACCACGGTCGGAGTAGTAGTCTCGAACAGACAACACCCGAGCCTCATCCCGTAAGTTCTGAAGTAGGCGCTTGCACTCCTTGTGGATAACATCTACCGCCTCCTCCTCGTATCCCTCCTCACACCTGTAGAATGTCTGCAATCAAATGAGACAATATTGATTAGTACAATTAATAACTAGCTAGTTGAAGATTTTTAATTGTGTAAAGGAGAAATTACCCAGAACTTTCTGATCACCATGTCCACCCTCGTCTTGCACAAGACACCGTCAATAATCTCACCCGGCGGGGCCGGGGCAGCCAAGTAGTGCTCCCAACTCAATCCAACCTCTGGAAGCCGACCCTCACCAGGCAACATGACAAACCCCGGAAAGTTTTGCCGAATCAGAACTCCAAGGACGGAGTTGGGCCAGCGGACACTTTCATGGTGGTCCCAACCCCTGCAGCATGACAAGGCCAACACATTAGTTATTTGAAGAAACGTGAATGCATAAGATACAAAAAGATTAAATGCACTTACCTCTCCCCATCAGGGAAAATCAACCACCTCTGCTCACGGGTAGCTGGCACGGACGGGAGCCGTGTAGCACCACGCTGGTAGACGTTGCCCCCCTCCTCCCCCTCCTCCTCAAAATCAGTCGGCTCCCCGCCATCATCAGCATGGCCACTCGGCTCACCGCCATCATCAGCATGGCCACTCGGCTCCGCGCCATCCTCAGGCTGACCCGACCAAGTACCCCATCCAGATGTGTGCTCCTCCGGGGTCTCGTGGGCCCAACTCTCATGGGCCGAAGGCCCGTTGACCCGAGGCTCGTGGGCCGAAGACCCGTGGACCGGAGGCTCATGGACCGGAATCCGTATAGCCTCCTCCTCAGACGAGTCCACCCTAGGAGTCACGTGCTCGGGTGAAACAGCTGGGGGCGGCGGCGAGGAAGGCGCCGTAAGAGTCACCCTACCTCCTCTCCCACGACCACGTGCTCCACCTCGGCCCTTCTTCTTACCTCGTCCCCTGCTGGGCACCGCGGTCGACGAAGAAGGGCCCGGCGGTGTCGCCATACTGTCCAGCAACGCTCGGCGGAGAGGTGCGTGTGGAATGGAAGACCTCACACTACGCGCCGACGAAGAAGGGGCCTCGGCGCGCTCCCGACCAGCGCCCACCATCTTTCAACACCTGCCATGACAAAGAATAAATGAAATTAGTACAACATGAAAAAAGTACCGACATGAATAATAATATGTATATCACTTAAGTGTATCATCATCAAGTACAACATAAACAACTGCACATTTAAAACTACCCGATCAACAAAATAACATATGATGTTTTTCATAACAAAATCGAAAAATATATGACCTAACTAATAATTCACAAATATATGACCCCGTCAGCCTCTGGAAGGCCAAAGAACACCTTTTCGGGAGGTGTCGGGGGTCGGGGTGTCATGTCGGTGTCGGGGTGCCGTATCGGGGT